>NW_020698858.1:1195-61077 GCF_002925995.2 Terrapene triunguis
GGCCATTCTCTGTGCAGACAGCATCACACTGGCCCTCTAGGGCTCTGCAACAATCACACACCCTTATCCCACCACCTAGATACTTAAGAAATGCATAGGGGAAACTGAGGCACCCACACAGTATTCAGATAAAACGTTAAGAACATTCCAACATCATCAGAGTGAGCTCCTCAGTAAGAGATGGGTACCTGTGAATTCTGAGATGGAAGTGTCTCCCCACACCTCTCTCACCCCAGCATGTGCAGAAATATCCCACGCCGAGAGCCGACACAGGGGTTTGTACTGTTGATAATATAGCTGCATGCAATCCCAGTGGGGTTTGCTCAGACTATAGCTGAGATGCGGCATCTGAATACAAACAGGCTGGAGGCTGGAGACACTCTAGCTAATGTGTCTGTTTCCATATCTGTGCTTCTGTGCTCTTTTTCCAGCTTTAGGAGTAAACAGTAATTAAAGAACCTTCCCAAAGGGAGATGAGAACTCCTGGGCTCTGTGCTGAGTCAGAGGGGAATTGGCTGCTCTGTGTATTTGTGTATATTTAAAAATTATAGTTGATTAGTAAGAACACTAGGGACAATGCCTAGATCTCCATAGGGTCTGATACCCTGTAAATGCCCAGGATGGGTAAGTAGATAGTAAGCGATGAATGAGGTGAGATACGAACACTTTCTGCAGGCACACAGGGCTGTCACTAAGGGATCAGAGATCAGTAATTCTCATCAGTAACTATCATCATATTGTGCAGCTCCTTTCACTGAAGGACCTTGAAAACAACTAGCAAAGAAAAGTCACTATGAATGAATCCCCATTATATAGCTGGGTAAACTGAGGCTAAGGGAGATGTGACTTGGAGAAGGTCACACAAAGAATGAATGACAGAACCCAGGAGTCCTGACTTCCCTGCCGTAATCATGGTCTCTCCATCAGTAACTGAGAGCATGACAAGAGGGAAAGAGACCCATGGTCTAGCAGGGGCTGTTCATTGGCTGGATGTGATGGATTTTCCTGGAGTGAAATGGAACTGCGGTACAACCGAGCCTTCTAGCATACCAATCTGGGCCCCCTCTCACTCTGTGAGGCTGTTAAAACCTGCATCCTCTCAGGTTTTGCATTTACACAACCATACACAGACAGGGACACACCCAGCTGCAGTTACATCTATGCTTTTACTAGCCACTCATGAACCCACAATAGAGAGACTCCAGCCAGTTCCCCCCAGCTCCCCAGCCTAGGACCCCAGAGCTGCATCATCCTGCCCTCGTCAAAAGCCTGACCAGTGTCAATGTATTGCCCAGTCCGCCCCTCCCTCAGTGTAGAGAGGACAGTGCACCAGCCCCTGTTCCTGAGCAGATTTCCCTTTTACTTTTCAAACAACACACTGTTTTAGGTAAAAACTATCAACAAGATTTATTAAGTACAGAAGGATACATTTTGAGTGATTGTAAGTAATAGCATACAGGTGAAAGTTGGTTACCTAAGAAATAAAGGAAACCACAATCTAAGTTCTATACCCCAGCCAGTATTTGAATCAAGCAGTGACTCACCCTGATGGGACAAACAGTCCACCAGTCATCCATACACAGGCTAGAAATCCCTTCACTTTAGGACCACAGCCCCAGTTCAGTCCCCGTTCCTCAGGTGTTTTCATGTGTTGAGTTGTGTGGGGAGTGAGGCCAAGTGATGTCTCTGCCCCCTTTTGTAGTTTCTGCCATGTGGATGGAACTTCATTTTTCCAAGCAAAAGTCCCCAGTGCAGTTAGTGGAAAAGTACAGGAAGAAGATGGATTCCAGTGTCACATGAGCTGGTCTCATGCCCTTGCATGCTTCGATGAGTCATAGCAGGGGCCATTACCCATTTCCTGGCTAGAATGTTCACAGGAAAGTCCATCAGGTGGGGATAAGCTTCTTTTAAGGCCTATTATGTTTCTTAGTTGGCCATTAACTTGAATGGTTCATCAAACTGGATGTAAATTACCTTGTGGGTGTTACCAGGATCAAAAACATTTGAAATACTGGTATATAATCAATAGTCATAACTTTAGTACAAAAATGACATATGCACACAAATAGGGTAATCACATTCAGGAAATCATAACGATTCCATTGATATTCTTTATATAAAATACATAATCATACAATCATAGGACTGGAAGGGATTCAAGAGGTCTGCTAGTCCAGTCCCCTGAACTCATGGCAGGACTAAGTATTATCTAGACCATCCCTGACAGGTGTTTGTCTAACCTGCTCTTAAAAATCCCCAATGATGGAGCTTCCACAACCTCCCTGGGCAATTTATTCCAGTGCTTAACCACGCTGACAGTTAAGAAGATTTTCCTAATGTCCAACCTAAACCTCCCTTGGTGCAATTTAATCCCATTGCTTCTTGTCCTATCCTCAGAGGTTAAGAAGAACAATTTTTCTCCCTCTCCTTGTAACAACCTTTTATGTACTTGAAAACTGTTACCATGTCCCTTCTCAGTCTTCTCTACTCCAGACTAAACAAACCCAATTTTTTCAATCTTCCCTCATAGGTCATGTTTTCTAGACCTTCAGTTATTTTTGTTGCTCTTCTCTGACTTTCTCCGATTTGTCCACAGCTTTCCTGAAATGTGGTGCCCAGAACTAAACACACTACTCCAGTTGAAGCCTAATCAGCACGGAGTAGAGCGGAAGAACTGCTTCTCATGTCTTGCTTACAACACTCCTGCTAATACATCCCAGAATCATGTTTGCTTTTTTTTGCAACAGTGTCACACTGTTGACTCATATTTAGGTTATGGTCCACTTTGACCCTCAGATCCTTTCCACCGTACTCCTTCTTAGGCAGTCATTTACCATTTTGTATGTATGCAACTAATTGTTCCTTCCTAAGTGGAGCACTTTGCATTTTTTCAAATATAATCGCTAATGGCTCAGATATCTCCTCAGTCAGCTCCTTGAGTATTCTAGAATGTATTTTAACAGGCCCTGGTGAATTGAAGACATCTAACTTGTCTAAGTAATTTTGACTTGTTCTTTTCCTATTTCAGCCTCTGATCCTACCTCATTTTCACTGACATTCACTATGTTAGATGTAAAATCGTCACCAACCTTCTTCGTGAAAACTGAAACAAAGAAGTCATTAATCACCTCTGCCATTTCCACATTTTCTGTTATTATTCCCCCCACCCTCATTGAGTAATGGGCAAACCCAGTCCTTGGTCTTCCTCTTGCTTCTAATATATCTGTAGAATGATTTCTTGTTGCCCTTTATGTCTCTAGTAGTTTGATCTCGTTTTGTGCCTTGGCCTTTCTAATTTTCTCCCTATCTACTTGTGTTATTTGTTTATATTCATCCTTTGTAATCATATCACAATGGTAAATATGGGGGTGCTAGGGTGTTGCTTTGGGGCACAGAATTTCACACCTCCCCCTTAGTTCATTTCAAGAACTTTAGTCACTGACTAATGTGGAGGCAATGTGCCCACGGCTCTCTTTAGGTTTTGACCATACAACTCCCCAGTGTTGCAAAACATTGTAGTGTTATCCACAGGTGTTCTTGCAAAGTTCTGTGTACCTTTTAACACTTTGTAGATCAGCCTAGTGATCTCAAAAGTCAGCAAATATGCCTTCCCTGGGTTGCTAGAAAACCTCTCTTTATATCTATGCAGCATTGTTAACCGTTGTGCTTTTCCAACTGGGGATAACACAATACAGATATTCATAAATGCAATGAGGTTGTGTACCTCAGTTTCCCCATCCACAAAGCAGACTGGGTTTATTATGGTTTCCCTGCTGTGACAAGCTCTGAGCCTGTTTACAGGTGGTAGCTGAGATGCAGTATCCCCATAGGGCTGCTTCTTTACTAGTCCTAGCGTGTCCAAGAGCTTTTCCCCAAAATCGTGCATGTTACACCTTTTCATAGGATTTACCACTAGAACCAAATTCTTTCTAATAAGCTTTACCATTAGCAACTTCTAATAAGCTTTACCATTAGCAACAAACTTTGCATCATGAGATTTAACAATAACACAAAATCTTTTATCACAGGTAGGTGTTTCCAAGTATTCTTTATTATACCACGCCTTCTGCTTGGACAGTTTCATTTGCTCAATGTGAATTATGTCTTTCAGCTCCTCCCTGAAACTTCACATGTGTTTAGTTACTGGTTTTCCTTTCCCCTCAGTGTCCCTTTCCATAGGGAGCTCTGTCTAAGGTCATCTTTGGGGTCTTGGTATGCCAGAGTCTGGTGAGGTAAGGGTGTAAGGGGACTTTGCATGTTGGCTAGTCCTCTGTGGAGCTGCTTCCCAACCCCAGGGTTATGCCCATGCAAAAAATCCATTATCCCTCTTGGGCTTTCCCTGTGATCCCAACTCCCAGTACTGAGTCCTCCCTCCCCACACCCCATTTCCTAGGGGGTTGTGATCTGTGTTCTCAAGGCTAAGAGGTTTGTCTTCTCCAAGCAGCTCTTTCATAGCTGCTTTCTGTGTCTTCCCAACCCAGGGAATTTCCTCCTCCCCTCTGTCTGATGAGTCATTAGTATTTTCACAGACAACAATTTCTTAAGTAGGATCTACATCCTGTCTTAAAGAGAAAGAGTTTGTTTTCACAAGCACAACAGGAACAAAGTCCAGAAAAATCGGGACCTGGATTGGGGTACCCTACACCTCCCCTCTCTCTATCCCTGAGAGGTCACTTCTGTGACTGCTCCCCTGAGCCACAGGTTCAGTGCCTGGGTGCACAGATGCTGAACCAGATATTCTCTCCTGGGCATCCTCCACCATGTGACGAGTGAGGAGACGTTCCTGGTCTCCCACTCTTCCTCCCCCAGGTTCCCACCCCAGACATATACCCCTGTGGTCTCTTGAGTTGGATCTGTGCCCTGCTCAGCTGTGAAGGGCTCACAGCTAATAGCCTGGACAGTTGTGTCACTGGCAAGTTCTACACCCCTATGCCTCCCTGAGTGGACACCCCCTTGAAATGCAGGGCAGGATGTGGTCTAAACCACCCCCACCCCTGGAAGCATGCAGCTTCCCACTTGCTGCAGAGGACTCAATGATACTTACTCCGATTGCTTCAGCACTTCCGGTGTCTTTTCTGTTTCCCTCTGAGGTCCCAGCAGAACGCTCCTTCTTCCCGCATGTGGACATTTTAACAGCCTGAGCTACAGGGAAGAAATCATTACCAATTAGCGTATTAATAGGGTTTTTGTCTACTACCCCCACTGATAATACAGCTTCCAAACCCTCGGTTTGTATGTGCACTTAACCAAAGGCACAAGGATTTTGGGACCTACTAATAAAAGCTCTGCCATCTGTCCTGGTAGTATGTTACCTTCTTGCACTATGCTCCACCTAACCACAGAAATTTCGGCCTCTGTATCTTCCCACCCAAGGTGTTCCCTGTAATTTAGGATGACAGCCGTTATGTTCTTCAGGCTTAGTTGTACAGAGGCTATTTTTACAACCTCAGTATGCTAAGTGACAGGTGCCCGAGGGGCTTCTGTGCTCAGGGTCCCAGCATTCCCATGGGCTACCTGCTGCCTGCTTCCTCCCAACATCTGGACAAAGGCCGTGGAAGGGAACAGGGCAGCAGCTGCTGCTCTCCAAGTGCCCACATCTTTCGAGCAGCCTCCAGTCCTGCCTATGAAGCTGCCACCTGCCCAGCAATCCCTCCAGACAGGTTAATACCGAGCTGGTTGCAGTTTGCACCTGCAGGTTGCTTGCTGGTCATGGCCAGGGACTTCATTTTACCTGGATTAATAACCAGACTAATGGGCACTGCTTTCTGCCCAGCCAGATCAGCTCTCACATGCTGTGAGTCACAGTGCTATGCTGGCACCAGGGGGTGCTGCTATCCCTGAATGGATCTGATGTTACCTGTGGCAGGGCCGCCCACGGGGGGGCAAATGGGGCAATTTGCCCCAGGCCCCGGGCCCCGCAGGGGCCCCCACGAGAATATAGTATTCTATAGTATTGCAACTTTTTTTTTCTATGGAAGGGGCCCCCAGAATTGCTTTGCCCCAGGCCCCCTGAATCCTCTGGGCTGCTCTGACCTGTGGAGCAGATTACTGTCACACCAGTGAACAAGGGCCACAGTAATTATCTTGCATATTCAGCAGTATATTTGAGAAGGAATTTCACAAGGGTAACGGTTTCACATAACTTCTTTGTTAGCTGTTAAGAACCATGCAATAAGAGCTATACATTCCTCTTAGCGAGCCTCTCTTTCACAAAGATACACAGACAAGCCCTGCGCTAGCCTCACGCAGTGCCAATTCTAAGGACAACGCCTTCCCTCCAGCTCTGGTCTACTCAGCCCTCTGGCCTGTCTTGGATTGCCTCAAGGCCAGGCCTTGGCTGCCTGGAAATGCCTCTGATCACAGTCCTACTAGAGCCCATGGAGCAGAGTTTTACCTACTTTGTCTAGCACCTAATTCAAGCGTCAATTAAGGAATCCCCCCTCTCTCTGACAGTAATTTAATTTGCTTGCTTCTTATACTCTTTTTCCTCAAAGGAGTTACATGTCTCAAACCAAAAGCATGCCCAGTGGCCTCTGACAACATTGGGTACAAGCCCTCTGTGTTTAGGGTGCTGCCGCTCCCCTGGTACAGGTTGCTTTGAATAAACAAGTCTATCCATCATATTGTCCTTCTGACCCTGTCTTTAGGATGGGTCTGCTTGTTCCTTGTTATCTCTGTGGAATGTGTTTGTACCGGGATGTTCTGGCACTCATTCATCTTATTAGTGCTTATATGTGTCTACGTGCTTTTAGCAGCCTTCCTCTTGCCAACTACTGTGAGCGGGGCCTGCCTCTGGCTCACAGCTTAACTTTACTTTATGTTAGCAAAGTTTGACCATTACTTCAGTTCAGGCCTAAGGCCTCATACCGGGCCTCTGATACCAAGGGTTTATGTCTCAGGGCCTCATCTTACTACAGGGGGATATGATAGCAGCCTTCAACTACCTGAAGGGGGGTTCCAAAGAGGATGGAGCTCGGCTTTTCTCAGTGGTGGCAGATGACAGAACAAGGACTAATGGTCTCAAGTGGGGGAGGTTTAGGTTGGATATTAGGAAACACTGTTTCACTAGGAGGCTGGTGAAGCACTGGAATGGGTTACCTAGGGAGGTGGTGGAATCTCCTTCCGTAGAGTTTTTTAAGGCTCGGCTTGACAAAGCCCTGGCTGGGATGATTTAGTTCATGTTGGTCCTGCTTTGAGCAGGGGATTGGACTAGGTGACCTCCTGATGAGGTTCAACAAGGACAAGTGCAGAGTCCTGCATTTAGGACGGAAGAATCCCATTCACTGTTACAGACTAGGGACCGAATGGCTAGGAAGCAGTTCTGCAGAAAAGGACCTAGGGGTTACAGTGGACGAGAAGCTGGATATGAGTCAACAGTGTGCCCTTGTTGCCAAGAAGGCTAACGGCATTTTGGGCTGTATAAGTAGGGGCATTGCCAGCAGATCGAGGGACGTGATCGTTCCCCTCTATTCGACACTGGTGAGGCCTTATCTGGAGTACTGTGTCCAGTTTTGGGCCCCACACTACAAGGAGGATGTGGAAAAATTGGAAAGAGTCCAGCGGAGGGCAACAAAAATGATTAGGGGGCTGGAGCACATGACTTACGAGGAGAGGCTGAGGGAACTGGGGTTATTTAGTCTGCAGAAGAGAAGAATGAGGGGGGATTTGATAGCTGCCTGAAAGGGGGTTCCAAAGAGGATGGATCTAGACTGTTCTCAGTGGTAGCAGATGACAGAACAAGGAGTAATGGTCTCAAGTTGCAGTGGGGGAGGTTTAGGTTGGATATTAGGTTTCACTAGGAGGGTGGTGAAGCACTGGGATGGGTTACCTAGGGAGGTGGTGGAATCTCCTTCCTTAGAGATTTCTAAGGTCAGGCTTGACAAAGCCCTGGCTGGGATGATATAGTTGGGGTTGGTCCTGCTTTGAGCATGGGGTTGGACTAGATGACATCCTGAAGTCTCTTCCAACCCTAATCTTCTATGATTCTATGATTCTGTGGTTCTACTCAGGCTTGGCTTCCAGGAGAGCTGCTGAGTGAGCTAGAGTCCCCCTGATATCCCCAGCTGCCTGGGAGAGAACCTGGCTGGGGAGGCGGCAGTGGAAACTCACTCCCTGCCTGGGCTCAGCTTCCTGGGACAGGAGCGAATTCTGAGCATGCTGGGTGGGGGGGGAAGGGATCCAGCCAGATCAGCCACTGTTCCCAGAAGTTGAGACTGGCCACACTGGAGCTTTTCGTCAGTAAATCTTTTGTCATTCGGGGGAGGTGTGTTTTTCCACACCCCTGAACAAAGAAAGTTGCACTGACAAAAATGCAGTGTAGACAAATATCTCCACTCCAGCATCATGCCCCTTAGGGTAGGGTTTCCACTCATCCGAGTTTTACCCGGACAGTCTGGGATTTGGTTTCTGTGTCCGGGTGCCATTTAAGAATGTCAGGTACCCAGTTTTCAACCGGAAAGTCCAGTCGAAAAGAGGATCTGGCAGTGTCCAGTTTCTGCAGGGTGGAGGGACACCTTGGCTCATTAGCCCACGGCAGCCCCTGCTCAGCCGGAGCTGCCTCCTACCTGCAGGTAGGCTTCTTATCATGCTGCAGCAGCTCCCTTGTGAGCCCCAGGGCAGAGGGAATCCAGCTGGACATGGGCACCATTTAGGGAGGTCAGGGGGCCTCTCCTGAGTTTTGTACCCGAGGTCTACTCACAGTGCACGCCCTAGCCCCGGATGGAGCAATTAACTGCAACACAGCTTGCGTGTGGAATGTGATGAGTTCTCTTTGTTTATAAACAGAGGCAGGGTGAGTAACATAAGAAATTAAATTAAGGATCATTAGATGATCCTGAAAGCATTGCCATGCATTCCAGTTAAAGGATAGGAAACAAATGGTAGGAATAAATGGTGAGAATGGAAAGAGGTAAATAGTGGAGTCCCCCAGGGGTCTGTACTGTACTATAATAAAGAACAATATTGTCAGACACAGAGATGAACATGATTTGTTGGGGAAGAGTCAGCATGGTTTTTCTAAAGGGAAATCATTCCTCACCAATCTACTAGAATTCTTTGAGGGGGTCAAGAAGCATATGGTGTGATGAACTGGGACTGTTCTTAATGTGGTCTTTGAATGCTGAGTGGGGAGTGTTGGCTGGGAAGGCAGGGGAGGTTGGCTAGGACGGTCTGCATTGGGGGATGGGAGACTGGCCTTGAGGGAAGATACCTGAGCATGTAACATGCGAACCCAGGAAGGGGTTAGAGGCCAGGTGACACCTTTGCCCGGGAAACTGAACAAAGGCTGTGGGAGGGGTCGCTGAAGGGAGAGTTTCAGGAGCTGGCTGGTGGAATGGCTGGGAGGCAGACAGGGCTCTGACCTCCCAAGGGGGCTGTGGGGCCCTGGGACCCCAAGATGGACCTAACTGCAGGGGATCCTGTTGTCTGTGCCTGCAAGACCTGTCTTGGACTGTGTTCCTGTCATCTAAATAAACCTTCTGCTTTACTGGCTGGCTGAGAGTCGTGGTGAATTGCAGGAAGCCGGGGGTGCAGGGCCTTGTGTCCCCCCACACTCCGTGACATATGGACAAGGGGGATCCAGTGGATCTAGTGTACTTAGATTTTCAGAAAGCCTTTGACAAGGTCCCTCACCAAAGGCTCTTAAACAAAGTAAGCTGCCACGGGATCAGAGGGAAGGTCCTCTCTTGGATTTGTAAGTGGTTAAAACATAGGAAACAAAGGGTAGGAATAAATGGTCAGTTTTCAGAATGGAGAGAGGTAAATAGTGGTGCCCCCCAGGGTTGTGTCCTGCGACCAGTGTTGTTCAACATATTAATAAATGATCTGGAAAAAACAGTAAATAGTGAGGTGGCAAAATTTGCAGATGATACAAAATTAATAAATATATTTAAGTCCAAAGCAGACTGATACAAAGGGATCTCACAAGACTAGGGAACTGGGCAACAAAATGGCAGATGAAATTTAGTGTTGATAAATGTAACAGGGTCTAAATTAGACATTACACATCTAATAACCGATCTTGGATGGAGTCACTGTGGATAGTTCTCTGAAAACATCTGTGCAATGTACAGTGGCAATCTAAAAAGCTAACAGAATATTTTCAATCATTAGGAAAGGGATAGATAATAAGAAAGAAAATAGCATATGGACTCTATAAATCCATAGTACAACCACATAGTACATCCACTGCATGCAGATCTGGTCAACCCATTTCAAAAAAGATATACTGGATTTGGAAAAGGTACAGAGAAGGGTCACAGAAATGATTATGGGTATGGAACACCTTCTGCATGAGGAGAAATTAAAAAGCTGGGACTTTTCACCTTGGGAAAGGGATGGCAAAGGCGCGATATGATAGAGGTTCTATAAAATCATTACTGGTGTGGAAAAATTGAATAAGGAAATGTTATTTACTCCTTCACATAAGACAAAAACTAGGGATCACCCACTAAGTTCCTTCTAAACTGTGTGGCCGCAAAGCAGGCTATCAAGGGCCATGCAGGTGGAGAGAGACGCCCCTCCCCTGGTATGGCCCAGCCCAGCCCCTCTGGAGATGCCGTAGCCATGGAGAGGTGCCCCTCCCCCAGCCAGCCCCACAAAACTGCTACAGCGGGGCAGAGGCACCCTTCCCCTGGCCCAGCCCAGCTAAAGCCACCGCAGCTGGGGAGAGGCACCCCGTCCCAGGGCTGGCCCAGCCCAGCCCCACTGGAACTGCCGCAGCTGTGGAGAGGTGTCTCTCCCCTGGCCCAGCCCAGCCCAGCCTCGCTGGAGATGCCATGGCCAGGGACAGTCACCTTTCCCCCAGCCCAGCCCCGCTGGTGCTGCTGCAACCGGGGATAGGCATCCCTACCCCAGCCCAGCCCTGCTGGAGTTCCCCTGGCTCTGAGTTGCTGCAGCAAGAGAGGGCTCGGGGGAGTCCTCTTTCGCCGCTGCAGTCCCGGGGGCAGCCTACACCACAAGCCCCTCATCCCCGGCCGCACCCCAAAGCCCACATCCCCAGCCACAACCCTCCTTCCCCTGCCCCCCAACCCTCTGCCCCAGCCCTGAGCCCCCTCCTGCACTCCAAACCCCTTGCCCCAGCCCCCAGCTCATATCACCTCCATATTGCCACACATACCAAAATTAATTCCACACATAAACATAAAAAAATTGAGGGAACATTGGTCACCCAATGAAATTAATAGGCAGCAGATTTAAAACAAACAAAAGAAATTATTTCTTCATAGTCAACCTGTGGAACTCTTTGCCAAGGGAAATTGTGAAGGCCAAAACTATAACTCAGTTCCAATAAGAACTGTATAAGTTCATGGAGATCAGGTCCTGGGGCTGGTTTTGTCCATCATCTTTATTAATGATCTGAAGGATGGTGTGGATTGCACCCTCAGCAAGTTCACAGACGACACTAAGCTGGGGGGAGAGGTAGATATACTGGAGGGTAGGGATAGGGTCCAGAGAAACCTAGACAAATTGGAGGATTGGGCCAAAGAAATCAGATGAGGTTCAAAAAGGACAAGTGCAGAGTTCTGCACTTAGGATGGAAGATTCCCATGCACCGTTACAGGCTGGGCACCGACTGGCTAAGCGGCAGATCAATAGAAAAGGACCTGGGAATTACAGTGGACAAGAAGTTGGATATGAGTCAGCAGTGTGCCCTTGTTGCCAAGAAGGCTAACAACATATTGGGATGCATTAGTAGGCTCATTGCCAGCAGATCGAGGGAAGTGATTATTCCCCTCTATTCGGCACTGGTGAGACTACATCTGGAGTATTGTTTCCAGTTTTGAGTCCCCCACTACAGAAAGGGTGTGGACAAATTGGAGAAAGTCCAACGGAGGGCAACAAAAATGATCAGGGGGGTGGGGCACATGATTTATGAGGAGAGGCTGAAGGAATTGGGTTTGTTTAGTCTGCATAAGAGAAGAGTGAGGGGGGATTTGATAGCAGCCTTCAACTACCTGAAGGGGTGGTCGAAAGAGGATTGAGCTCGGCTGTTCTCAGTGGTGGCAGATGCAGAACAAGCAGCAATGGTCTCAAGTTGCAGTGGGGGAGGTCTAGGTTGGAAATTAGGAAACACTATTTCACTAGGAGGCTGGTGAAGCACTGAAATGGGTTACCTAGGGAGGTGGTGGAATCTCCATCCTTAGAGGTTTTTAAGGCCAGGCTTGACAAAGCCTTGGCTGGGATGATTTAGTTGGGGATTGGTCCTGCTTTGAACAGGAGGTTGGACTAGATGACCTCCTGAGTTCTCTTTCAACCATAATCCTCTATGTTTCTATGTTTCTGTGGAGGATAGTTCCATCAATGGCTATTAGCCATGATGCGCAGGGATCCGACAGCATGTTCTGTGTTTCGCTAGCCTCTGTTTTCCAGAAGCTGGGAGTGGGTGACAGGGGATGAATCACTTGATGATTGCCTGTTCTGTTTATTCCCTCTGAAGCACCTGGTAGTGGCCACTGATGGAAGACAGGATACTGGGCTAGATAGACCAAAGGCATTACCCAGTATGGACATTCTGATGTTCTTTTATGGACTGCAGCTGTATCTGCCACCACTGTAACCCACTAGACCCCACTCCCCTTCCAGAGTTGAGATAGATCCCAGGAATCCTGAGGGGTTCTCTTTCTCTGAAGAGTTAGTAACAAAGTAAGAACATACATAAAAACTTTACACTTAATCAGTGGCTCTTAAGTGGCTTTCCATAAGATTTAAGAAAATGTTAGTATTATAGCTGTGTGGCTCTAATAATTATTACATTTTATTTCTTTCATATAGGAATTAGATACAGTGCTCCTGTGATCTAATTACCAACAATTAGAAAGATGGAAACCCAACGGGTAGGTACATAGACCAATTCCCTGGTTTGTCATGCTGAATCAGCACAGTAAGGTCAGGAAAGGATCTAATGTCTCTTTGACTGCTCAGTCAGGCTACGTCTTCACTACCCGCCGATCCGGCGGGTAGCAATCGGTTTATCGGGGATCGACTTACCGCGTCTTGTGAGGACGCGGTAAAATCGATCCCTGATCGCTCTGCCGTCGACTCCGGAAATCCACCTCGACAAGAGGCGGCAGCGGAGTCGGCGGCAGCGGTCGGCTTTCCCCCGTCCTCACCACCAGGTAAGCCGACCTAAAATACGCAACTTCAGCTACGGTATTCACGTAGCTGAAGTTGCGTATCTTAGGTCGGAACCCCGCTGTAGTGTAGACCCAGCCTCAGTGATTCAGGAAAGAGGGTCCAGCACCATGTTACCAGCCAGCTCTGCACGGAGTTCGGTCTGAGAGCCAGAGCACCAGGAGAAAACTTAGGTCCCTTTATGAGCAAAGAGGCGGAGCAGCCTGTCCCGGATCTGTTTGGTCCTCACCCCGTAGATGATGGGGTTTAGCATGGGGGGCACCAGAAGGTACATGTTGGCAATGAGAATGTGGAAATGCAGGGGCACATTGTGGCCAAACCGGTGAGTGAGGAAGGAGAAGAGAGCTGGGATGTAAGAGGCTAAAATGACACAGATGTGGGAGCCACAGGTCCCAAAAGTCTTGAGCCGGGCGTCCTTTGTGGGGAGGCTAAAGATGGCCCTGAGGATCTGGGTATAGGACAAGGCAAGAAAAAATACATCCAGACTGGATAGAAAGAATGCCAGAAAGAGGCCGTAGTAACTACTGACACGGATGTCAGCGCAGGCCAGATTTACCACAGCCATATGCTCACAGTACGTGTGGGGGATGATGTTAGTTCTGCAATATGGCCAGCGCCTCACCAGGAAGGGATAGGGCAGTACGAGCATGCCGCCACGCAGCACCACCGCCAGGCCAATCTTGGCCACCATGGGGCTTGTCAGGATGCTGGAATGTCTCAGGGGATTGCAGATGGCCATGTAGCGATCCAAAGCCATGGCCACGAAGATCCCAGACTCCATCACTGAGATGAAGTGAATGAAATACATTTGGGTGAGGCAGGCACTGAAATCGATCTCCCTGGAATTGAACCAGAAAATGCTCAGCATTTTTGGCAGGGTGGATGTTGACAGGCCCAGGTCGGCAACGGCCAGCATGCAGAGGAAATAGTACATGGGCTCATGGAGGCTCAGGTCCATCTTCACAATGAAAAGGATGGTAAAGTTCGCCAAGATGGCTATGATGTATATGGCACAGAAGGGGATGGAGATCCAGACATGGGCTGCCTCCAGGCCAGGAATGCCCAGCAGGATGAAGGTAGAGGGGTTGGTGAAGTCGGTTGTGTTAGAATCTGACATGGCATGGGGAGAAAGTGTCCAACTCTGAGGCCAAATGGTGTCTGCTGCATGTGCCGTATGTTCTCCTGAATTCCTGTATGTGCCCAGGGTCTAGGGTGATGGTCGCAGTACAAATACCTGAATGGAGAGATAATGTCAATATGAGAGACTACATGCACTACTTGAGGCTGTTCTCATGGGTGAAGCAGATTGGTCGCTCTTCGGAAACTGAAAAATGACATTTTCATTATTCAGATAAATGAGATATGAACAACTGACCTTATGGAGGCGAATTCCATATTGTATGGTGCTTCATGCATCAATAATTCCTACACATCTGGGACTATTTAGTTTAGAGAAGAGAGAAAGAAGGGGGCATGTGATAGAGGAGAAGAAAAGAAAAGAATGGAAGTGATTACATTCAAATGGAGAAACAGAGAAGAGTTCCCAACCTGATAGGAAGGAAACATGTAGACAGAAATATGGGAATGGAAATTAGGAGTTCTTTAAACCATGATTCCACAGTGAAGAAAGTGGACAACTTTGGCTAAAAACCCAGTTCAGTGGCAAACTGAAGACAGCAATTGTGTGGGGGGGGGGGAGGCGGAGGGGCAAAATAGATAGGAAATGTGGAAAAAGGAAAATAGTTAGCAAGTAATTCAAATTGGAAGTTATGAACATTGATAGGGGACTTTAAAAGACATCAGGAAAAAATCCATGCTTGGCAAGTCTAAGGATAGCAAAAAGGAGGTTATTAAGTATATTAAGAAGAAAAGAAATCCTAGAAAAGGTTTAGGCCAATTCCTAGAGGGAGAAAGGAAACTTGTTAATATCACAGAAAATGTAGATGTGTTCACAGAATAGTTTTGTTCTGTATTTGGAAAGAAGCAGTTTGAGGTACTCATATCACATGAGGTGATGAAATACTTTCCAGTCCATTAGCAGTCAAGGAGGATGTCAAACAGCATCTGCAATAGAACCTTAGAGTTAAGAACACCAGAGTTACAAACTGACCGATCAACCATGCATCTCATTCGGAACTAGAAGTACACAATCAGGCAGCAGCAGAGCCACACAAAAAAAAAAGTCCAACAATTTAAAAAAAGGCAAATAAGGGACAGTTCTGTGTTAAATATAAACAATTAAAAAAAGAAAGTGAAATTTAAAAAAAATGATTTGACAAGGTTATGAAACAATGGAAACGCTGGTATTGGATTAGATAAAAAAAAGTCTAGGAGTGTAATTAATGCCCGTCAACAACATGGTTTATGGAAAACAGGTCTTTTCAAATAATTTCATTTTTTTAAAGTACACATTTGGTTGATCAAGGGAACCACGCAGATGTAAGAGACTTTGATTTCTCTGAGGCATTGGATTTAGTAGGGGAAAACATTCAGATAAAAAAATGAACACTGTACAATATCAGTATGGCACATATTTAATGGACTAAAAACTGGCTAACTGACAGATCTCAAAAAGCAGTTGTCAATGGACTATTGTCATTGAATGAGGGTGTTTCTCGCAGGGTTCTGCAGGGATCAGTTCTAGACCTGATGCTATTCAATATTTTCATCAATGATCTGGAAGCAAATAGAAAATTACTGCAGATAAAATTTGTGCATGACCCAAAGATTGGCAGAGCGGTTACAATGAGGCAGCCGGGGCAGGCATACTGATTGATTTGGAGCATTTGGTGAGCTGGGCCCATGCAAACAAAATGTTTTAATACAGTCAATTGCAAAGTTATCCTCTCGGAACAGGAAATGTGGGACCAACCCACAGACTAGGGCACTGTATTATGGAATGCATGGACCCTGAAAAGGATTTGGGGTCACTGGGGACAACTAACTCATTGTGAGCTCCCAGTGTGATGCTGTGGCCAAAAGGGCTGTTGTGGTCCTTGGATGAATAAACAGGGAAGTGGTGAGTGGGGGCAGGGGAAAGATTTTACCATTGGTGAAATGTCCTGGGGTCCACATTTCAAAAAGATGTTGAAAAATTGGAGAGGGTACAGAAAAAAAGCTAAAAAATGATTGGATGATAGAGAAAATGGCACACAGAGAATGAGACTTAAAGAGCTTCATCTATTTATCTTATCAAAAAGATGATCAAGCGAAGATGTTCATGGGGAGAAAATCGTGGGCAATATCTTGTCTTAAATTGTAATAACGGGCTCTGTAATCTAGCCAAGAATGGCAGAGCAAGGCCCAATGCCTGGAAGCTGAAGCCAGACAAATTCCAGTTGGAAATAAGGGCCCAATGTTTAGCACTGTGGTTGAGTAACTCTTGGGACAAACTGCGAAGGGAAGTGGTGGATTAACCAAATCCTCATGGCTGCAGATCCAGACTGGATGCTTACCTGGAAGATCTGCTTGAGGGCTTGTCTACACTTAAAATGCTACAGCTGCTCTACCATAGTGCTTCAGTGTAGACACTACTTACACTGATGGCAGGGGTTCTCCCAGCAGCATAGGTAATCCACCTCCCCTCCATCTCATATTGTCTACACCCAGGTTAGGTTAATACAGCGACATCACTCAGGGATGTGCATTTTTTTTGCTGGGGTACTGTGTCCAGTTTTGGTCATCAATGTATAGGAAGGATGTAGAGAAACTGGAAATGATCCAGAGGCGAGTGACAAAGCTGATCCAAGGGGTGAAATACAAGCCATACGAGCAAGCTGAAGGAAATGGATATGATTAATTTAGAAAAGAGGAGATTAAAAGGGGACATGACAGCAGTCTTCAGATAAATGCAAAGCTGCTACTATAAAAAAAGATGGAGAAAAGTTGTTCTCTTTGGCCACAGCGGGCAGGACAGTAGTCAGTGGGTTCAAACTACAGCACAGCAGATTTAGATGAAATCTCAGGAAAAACTTCCTAACTTTAAGAACTGGAAGACAATGGAACTGATGCCTCAGGAGGTCGTGGAAGCGAACGGAAACTGGATAGCCATCTGTCTGGGATGGTTTAGACACAACAAATCCTGCATGTTAGCAGACTAGCTGACTCTTGCAGTCCCTTCTCACCCCGTGGCTCTATAATTCTATGATGTAAAACCCATAGGCGGCGAGTTATATGGGCCTGTGGTGCCCATGCTCCACCAATATTCATGAAGGTGGGCCCAGCTCCACCAATGTTTGAGCTCCGGGCCCCAGGCCCCATGCTTTGGGGGGCCACACGCCATGGGTCGGCAACATGGGGCGCTCTCACTGCGGGGGCAGCTCCCCCCGTTCCCGGAGTCGCTGCGTGCTGCGGAGAGACCTCCGCGCCATCCCGGCTCCCAGCCCATTGGCCGGGAACCCCAGCCAATGGGAGCTGCAGGGGGCAGGGCCAGAGCTGCCTGGCCACGCCTCCACAGCAGGGAGGGGGAGGGAGCTGCAGGCAGAGAGAGCCCCAGGAGTCTGTCCCTGTCAGAGACACACAGACACAGCCGGGGGGTTGTGGGGACAGACAGACACACAGACACAGCCGGGGGGTTGTGGGGACAGACAGATGGAGCCGTGGGCAGGGAAAGGAGCAGTGATGGGCACTCCGGGGCTGGCATAAAATACACAGTACAGAGGGGGCTTCCTCAGGGGGCTATAGCAACATCCCCCCACCCCCCGCAGAGCAGACCGGGGCTGCGGCTGCTCTGTCCATCACTACCCCCGCCCCACAGAGACCCACACAACCCTCTGCCCCCCTGAGAGACCGCCAACGGCCCTTGTGCCCCGTCACCCCTCTCCAGAGAGCCTCCCCTTTGTGACAGACAACACCCCTCTCCCACTGCCTCCCCTGCTCCAGAGCTCCCTACAATCTCCCCCTTTGCCTCCCCCCCCAGCCCATTGGACAGAAGGCTCCCAGTCTATTGGCCAGCATGGCCAATGGGAGCTGCACCTGAAGCAAGGCGCCTGCTTGCAGATGCAGACCTGCCTGGCCGTGCCTCCACAGCACGGGGAGGGGGAGCCACAGGTGAGCAAGCCCCAGTCATCATGATCACAGGCCCAGCAATTCTCTGGATATTTAATTTCACTGAGGCAAGTAATTCAATCTACTCTTCCTTTCCAGACAGTTTGTGGCTTTTTTGAGAAGTATATTTTCTGGTTGTTCATAAGCTCATTTATTTTGTTACTTGAATTGTACCTGCTTTTTTTCCATTGGTCCAAAAACACATGGAAGATGTGCAGAGTGGGCCCCTTACTGAATGAGGGAGGCAACCTTGTGACCAGGGATGTGGAAAAAGCTAATGTACTCAATGTTTTTTTTGCCTCTGTCTTCACGAACAAGGTCAGCTCCCAGACTGCTGCACTGGGCAGCACTGTATGGGGAGAAGGTGACCAGCCCTCTGTGGAGACAGAAGTGGTTCGGGACTATTTAGAAAAACTGGACGAGCACAAGTCCATGGAGCTGGACGCGCTGCATCCGAGGGTGCTAAAGGAGTTGGCAGATGTGATTGCAGAGCCATTGGCCATTATCTTTGAAAACTCATGGTGATCGGGGGAGGTCTCGGATGACTGGAAAAAGACTAATGTAGTGTCCATCTTTAAAAAAGGGAAGAAGGAGGATCCGGGGAACTACAGGCCGGTCAGCCTCACCTCAGTCCCTGGAAAAATCACGGAGCAGGTCCTCAAGGAATCTATTCTGAAGCACTTAGAGGAGAGGAAAGTGATCAGGCAATGCAAGCTCAGCCCACAGACTAGGGCACTGTATTATGGAACGCAGGGACCCTGAAAGGATTTAGGGGTCACTGTGGACACCCAACTCATCATGAGCTCCCAGTGTGATGCTGTGTCCAAAACAGCTGATTCGATCCTTGGATGCATAAACAGGAGAGTGGAGAGCCTGCATTGCCTGTTCTGAGAGAATAACTTTTCATGTGACTGTATTAAAATCCTTTGTTTGTAGGGGCCCAGCTCACCAAATGCTCCAGATCAATTGTTGTGCCTGCCCTGGCTCCCAGTGTAACCACTCTGCCAATCTTTGGGTCATCTGCAAATTTTATCTGCAGTGATTTCCTTTTTTGCTCCCAGGTCATGTAGGAAAATATTGAATAGCATCGGGCCTAGAACTGATCCCTGGAGAACAACACTTTCACTGATAATGTCCCATTGACAACTGCTTTCTGAGATCTGTCAGTTAGCCAGTTTTTAGTCCATTTAATGTGTGCAGTACTGCCCTGTATTTGCCTTTGGGGGGGGGGAAGGGGATCTACTGCTGGTAGATTGTGTCGTTCTGGTTCCGATTGAGATGTGTGGATGATCGGTCAGTTTGTAATTCTGGTGTTCCTAATTCTAGGGTTCTATTGTAGATGCTCTTTAACATCCTCCTTCACTGCTAATAGGCTGGAAAATATTTCATCACCTCATGTGATATGTGTACCTCATACTGCTTCTTTCCAAATGCAGAACAAAACTATTTCTTGAACACATCTACCTTTTCTGCAACATTAACAAGTTTCCTTTCTCCTTCTAGGAATTAGCCTAAACCTTTTCTACAATTTATTTTGTTGTTAATATACTTAATAACCTCCTTTTTGTTATCCTTAGCCCTGCCAACCATGGATTTTTCTCTGATGTTTTTAACATCTCTTATCAATTTTCATAACTTCCAATTTGTATTTCTTTATATCTATATTCCCTTTCCCCATTAGTGATATATTGCCCCCCCCCCCAATTGCTGCCTTCACTTTGCCAATGAACTGGGTTTTTCGCTAAAGTTGTCCACTTTCTTGGCTGTGGAATCATGGCTTTTTAGCTTTTAAGAATTCTGCCTCTGGCAGGACAGTACTGAGAGTATTAAGTCAGGACAAATTGCTTAGAACAGTGCAGTCACAGCCCAGAGCTGGATGTCCTTTATTATTAAGGCACCAAACAAGGCAGACAGAGAAGACTTTGGTCTCACCCCACTGGCTAACCATAAGTCATACAAGCAATTCCCTTAGACACTCCAGTTTCCTAGTATCACAACCAGTGCCACTCGGTATACCCCAGTAAAAGGGAAAAGGTTCTCCCAATCCCAAAGGACCAAGCCCCAGACCCAGGTCAATATACAACTTAGATCTTACCCACAATCACGCTGTTGCCAATCCTTTAGAATCTAAAATCTAAAAGTTTATTCATAAAAAGAAAGAAATATAGATGAGAGCTAAAATTGATTAAATGGAATTAATTACATACAGTAATGGCAAAGATCTTGGTTCAGGCTTGTAGAAGTGATGAAATAAACTGCAGGTTCAAATCAAGTCTCTGGAGTACATCCACAGCATGGAAATGATTTAAGGTGGGAGAAAATGCTGGACAGTGATAGAATTAAAGAGCTTCATTTATTTATATTACGTAGCAATAACAGGCTCTGTAATCTAGTGGAGAAAGGCAGAGCAAGGCCCAATGGCTGGAAGCTGAAGCCAGACAAATTCCATTTGGAAATAAGGGCCAAATGTTTAGCACTGATGTTGAACAACTGTTGGGACAAACTGTGAAGGGAAGTGGGGGATTCTCCAACCCCCTTATGTCTGCAGATCCAGACTGGATGCATTTCTAGAAGATCTGCTTAAGGGCTTGTCTTCACTTAAAAGGCTACAGGGTCACTGCAGTACCGCTTCAGTGTAGACATCACTGACACAGATGGCAATTGTTCTCCTGTCAGCTTAGAGGAGGTAGCTAGGTCGATTGAAGAATAATTCCATCGACCTGATGTTGTCTACACCGGGGTTAGGTTGATACAGTGACATCTCTCAGGGGTGTGGATTTTTTTTGCTTTTTCAAAAGAGACAAATGCAATGTTAGGTTGCATTATCAGAGGCAGAGCATTCAAGTCATGGTAGGTGATAATATTCCTCTACTCAGTGCTGGTTAGGCCTCAGCTGGAGCACTGTGTCCAATTTTGGTCACTGCTGTATACAAATGATGTAGAGAAACTGGAAAGGATTCAGAGGTAATGACAAAGATGTTCCAAAGGATGGAAAGCAAGCCGTATGAGCCAGGTATAGGAACCCAGTCAGGTTGGTTTGGAAAGAGGAGATTAATGGGGAGACAGGACAGCAGTCTTCAAATACTTGAAAGGCTGCCATAAAAACATGGAGGAAAGTTGTTCTGTCTTGCCACAGCGGGCGGGACAAGAGTCAGTGGGTTCAAACTACAGCAGAGCAGATTTAGATGAAATCTCATGAAAAAGCTTCCTAACTGTAAGAACAGGAGGACAATGGAAGAGATGCCTCGGGAGGACGTGGAAGCTCCTTCACTGGAAGTTTTCCAACGGAAGCTGGATAGTCATCTGCATGGGATGCTTTTGATGCAACAAATCCTGCATCTTATAAGGGAGTTATAGTAGATGACCCTCGCAGTGCCTTCTCACCGTGAGGGTCTATGATTTTATGATGTAAAATCCTAGTGTAGACCAGGCTTTAGTCAAACACAAGTCATTGGGCTCAATACAGGGATAACCATATGAAATTTAATGGCCTGTGTTACACAGGAGGTCAGACTGGATGATCTAATGGTTCCATCTGACCTTCAACCCTATGAATCTATATATAAAGAAAGAAAATGAGGCATTTATATTTAGTCTGTCCCACAACACACAAACAAGGGACCATTCAATTATATTGACAATCTGAACATATAACATTAAGAAAAGGAAATTGTTTACATCATCCATATTTGGCCTATGGAACTCCTTGCCACAGACATTATTGAAGAAAGGAACTTAGCTGAATGGGATTCACAAATGGATTGGCCATTGTAGGTGGTGCTGGTGGCACCACGGTTAGTTAAGTCTGTCTGATACCTTCAATTAGGAGACCTCATTTTCAGTTGCTTATAAGTTTGCCAAACTTTAAACTTTGGACTGAAATTTCCTATGCTGGGTGTTTCCTTCCAGCTGAATAATTTTGTGAAAGTTTCAGGCATAACAGTTCATCCGACTTCTCAAATGAAGCTAGGAGAAAAGATGTCTTGCCCGTTTTGAAAAATTCTTAGAATTGTTCCAGTGAGGAGCCGTAGCACTTCCATGCTTTCCCGCAGATAAAAGTCAGGTAACAGCCTCCCCCGCCTCCCCCTTTAACAGTCAGAGCCCTGAAATGCAAGAGGAGGAGGTAACAGTGTCTGCGCATTAACATACCACTGGCTCCTGAGGTCTTTACTCAGTTCTTACTCCAAGGGGAGTTTTTGCCACAGTGGGGCCTGAGAAAATTATGGGCCACGGGCATAGAATTTGTCCTTCTATTATCCATCTACAAACACTTTTCATCCTGAAGGAACCCCTGTGCCACTGAAATACAGCCACCTCGGGGGTGGAGGCCATCAGTCGGGGTGGGTGGAGGTGCACAGAAAAGAATGACATTTTGGCCAGTGATACTGGAGCAAACTCATGCCCTGTGGCAAGGGCTTCGGCATGTTTAATGGCTCTGCAAAGCAGAAAGGACAACAGACTTACTCTATGTCCCATCACACCCACATTGCACTGGGTTTGTTGATCAGGTGAGTTCCTCAGGAAAAGATGGGTACCTGTGAATTCTGAGACAGAAGTGTCTTCCCTGGGAGTCCCCCTCAGATAGCCGTGTCCCACTCCTCTCTCACCCCAGCATCTGCAACAACATCCCACGCTGAGAGCTGACAGAGGGCTGTGCACCATTTATAATCTAGCTCTGTGCAATCCCTGTGGGTTTGTCCAGCCTCTAGAGCAGAAGCAGCATATGGATGGAAACAGGCTAGAGACAGGAGACACTCTAGCCAATGTCTCTTTCCATGTCTATGGTTCTGTGCTCTTTATCCAGCTTTCGGAGTAAACAGTAATTAAGGGACCTTCCCAAAGGGAGGTGAGAAGTCTTGGGCGCTATCCTGAGGCAGAAAGGAATTGGCTGTTCTGTATATTTTTGTATATTTAAAAATGATAATTGATTAGTAAGAAAACTGGGAATAATGCCGAGATCTCCATAGGGTCTGATACCCTGTAAATGCCCTGAATGGATGGGTAGGTAGTAGACAGACAGATCTGGAGAAAGATGACTCAGGGGAGATACAAACACTTTTTGCATAAGCACGGGGCTCTGGCAAAGGGATAAGTAATCCGTAATTCGCATTAGTAACTATCATCAAACTGTTAGACAAAAAGATTCTTTTCCCCAAGAATCAGGCAAGCACAGACAATACTGAAGGGGATTTATTCACGGTACTGGGAAGACTGATAAGCAGCTTCAAAAGGTATGGTGCCGTAGTAGCCAGTTATATACATTCTCTTATCAATTCATTTGCATTTATCTGTACATACAGAGACAGACATTATTATAAGTCAAAAGAAAACCCTGAACAAAGATAAAAATAAGAACAGTACGTACATATAGAGGTAATCCTATTACATCAAGCATCTATGGCTACCTTGCGGGGGAAGGAGGTGGGGTGTGGGGGGGTAGGGATGAGCGCTTACAGATATCTGGTGGGCTTTGAAGGGAGGGTTTACTGGGTGGGCATTTGACCATATAAGTCCATTCCTGCTTGATTTGCAGTTTCTGTCTTAGCTAAATTATCATGTATTGACAGAAATTATGTCCTTGCTTCTTAGCAGTTTCTGTCTTTTCTGTTGGCTAAATTTTAACTCCTTCCTGACAATACCATGCAGCAACTTTCATTGAAGACTGTCCAAAACACCTAGAAAAGCAAAATCATATCCCCATTATACAGATACGTAAATGGAGGTACAAGGAGACATGACTTCACCATGGTCACACAGAGAATGACAGACAGAATCCATCAGTCCTGTCTTCCCTGCTGTAACCGTGGTCTCTTTGTCAGTAACTGAGCACATGAGAAGAGGGAAATTGACTCATGCGCTAGCAGGGCCTGTTTGTTGGGTGGGTGTGACAGACTTCCTCAGGGTGCAGCCTGGAACTGGGATACTACTAAGCCCTCTGGCATACCAATCTGCACCCCCTTTCACACTGTGAGGCTGTGACAAGATGCAATTCTCTCCAGGTCTTCCACTTACGTAGCCATTCACAGACAGGGACACACCCAGCTGCAATTACATGAATGCTTTCAATAACCACTCATGAACCAGCAATAGAAAGGCTCCAGCCAGTTTCCCCCAGGTCCCCAGCCTAGAACCGCAGAGCTGTACTGTCTTGCCCTGGTCAAAAGGCTGAGCAGTGTACGTTTATTACCCAATCCACCCCGCCCTCAGTGTGGAGAGGACAACCCACCAGCCCCTCTTCCTGAGCAGATTTCCCCTTTACATTTCAAACAACACACTGTATTAGGTAAAAAATAAATAAAACAGATCTATTAACTAGAGAAAGATAGATTTTAAGTGGTTATAAGTAATAGCGTACAGATCAAACTTGGTAACTTAAGAAATAAACAGAAATGCAATCTCAGTTGTATATACTATCCACCATCTTCCATACACAAGCTAGAAATCCCTTCAGCCTGGGACCACAGCCCCAGTTCAGTCCGTTTTCATTAGGTGTTTCCAGGTGTTCAGTTGTGGGGGGAGTGAGACCAAGTTATGATATCTCTTACTCCTGTTATAGCTTCTGCCAGGTGGAGGGAATGTCATTGTCCCAAACAAAGCCCCCAGCACAGTTAGTAGGAAAGAACAGGCACAAGATGGAGTCCAGTGTCACATGGGCTGGTCACATGCCCTTGCATGCTTCGATGAGTCATAGCAGAGGCCATTACCCATATTCTGGCTAGAATGTTTACAGGAAAGTCCATCAGTTAGGGATAATATTCTTCTAAGGCCTATTGTGTTTTTTAATGGGCTGTGACCGGGGTCCCAGGGAGCCAGCTGAGGTCACTCAATTCGGGTGAACTGCAAAGAATGGGGCAGGCAATCCCCAACAAGCTGGTGGATATTCCAATACTTAGATTTACCAAGCCAGCCCAAAACAGCTTCTGTTATACTTCACTGGTTACCCAGAAGCCAACGACACAGATCCTTTAAAGTAACCCGGCCTCAGGCCTCCACCTCGATACCCAAGTCAGATATGATGAGGATTAATGAAAACCTTATTTCATCATATAAAAGAAAAGGTTCTATCAGTCCCAAAGGACCAGACCCATTACCGCCCAGGTTAATGAATGTTTCAGATCTTACCCAAATACATGCTACAGCCAACTCTTATTAACTAAACTAAACAAGCAGGAGTATGGTTAAAAGATCAACATACATACAGACATGAGTTCAATTCTTGACATTCAGATACATAGCAGAGATGGTGAGCTTTTGTAGTCCGATGTCCAATATCACATTCAGGGTGTACCACCTTAACTGGGATCTCATCTTGTGACTCAAACTTCCCCTGATGAAAGTTAAGCAGATCTGAGATAAACAGGATTGGGACCCATGGATCTTTTATACAATGTCAAGCCTTCTTTGACAGATTGGAGTCCCTTGGGGAACAACGGGCACTCATTTCCTAAGCATCCTCATTATTTATTCACACAGATTACCATCAGGCAATTGCCTGTTTTTCCACCATTAACAGGTGAGTTGCTATATATTTCAAAAGAGAGATGAATACAGAGATATCCTATGTTTGCAATTCGTTTAAATGCTAGAATGTTCTTTTGATCTCTGAATTAAGAGAATACAGCATAGACAAGGACTGCTGATTACATTGTTGACCACTACCCATATATATATGTAAATACACAAAATCACAAACATTATCTACACATATGTCTTTAATGGTTGAATTTGAGTCATTTATCCTGCAGGATGATTAACCATTTCTGGCGATGTGTCACATGGGCCATTACCGTGAATGGTTTATCCACAATGTGCTGGCTAGACTGGATGTAAACTACTTTGTGGGTGTTACCCAGGAGCAAACACATTTGACTGGTATATGGACTGGTATATAGTCCATACTGATAACTTTAGGTACAAAAATAATACATGCATACAGATAGGGTAATCATATTCAGCAAATCATAACTTTTCCATTGAGAGCTTATATAACATACCTTATATAAAACACCTCTTAATCATATCACCATGGTAAATATGGGGGTGCCTGGGTATTGCTTTGGGGCACAGAGAGTCACACCTCACCCCTTAGTTTGCTGCAGGAGTGTTAGTCACTGAGTGATGTGGAGGCAGTTTGCCCAAGGCCCTCTTTAGCTTTTGACCATACAACTCCCAAGTGTTGCAAACATTGTAGTGTTACCCACGCATTTTTTCCCCAAAGTTCTGTGTACCTTTTAACACTTTGTAGTCAGACCTGTGATCTCAAAAGTCAGCAAGTGTGCCTTCTCTGGGTTGCTAGAAAACCTCTCTTTGTATCTGCAGCATTGTTAACCATTGTGTTTTTCCAGCTGGTAATAACTCAGTATAGATATTCATCAATGCCATGGGTGGTGTGCCTCAGTTTCCCCTTCTACACAGCAGACCAGGTTTATTATCATTTCCCTGCTGTGACAAGCTTTGAGCCTGTTTACAGGTGTTAGCTGAGAAGCAGTATCCCCACAGGGCTTCTTGTTTACTACTCCTAGCACAGGAGTTCTCAAACTAGGGGTCGGGACCCCTCAAGGGGTCACGAGGTTATTACATGGGGAGTCACAAGCTCTCAGCCACCACCACAAATCCTGCTTTACCTCCAGCATTTATATTGGTGTTAAGTATACAAAAAAGTGTTTTTAATTTATAAGGGGGGGGTCGCACTTAGAGGCTTGCTGTGTGAAAGGGGTCACCAGTGCAAAAGTTTGAGAACCACTGTCCTAGGATGTCCAAAAGCTTTTGTCAAAAATCATGCACATTACACTTTTTCATATGATTTACCATCTTTACCAAATTCTTTGTTATAACCTTTACCATTAATAACAAACTTTGCATTATGAGATTTAACACCACCGCAAAATCTTTTATCACAGGTAGGCATTTCCAAGTATTTTTATTATATCACACCTTCTGCTTAGAGAGTTTGGTTTCTTCAATACCCATTGTGTCTTTCAACATTTCCCTGAACTTTAACATATGTTTGGTTACTGGTTTCCTTTCCCCTCAGGGTCCACTTCATAGGGATCCAAGTCTAAGGTCATTTTTGGGTCTTGGTATTCCAGAGTCTGGTGAGGTAAGGATGTAAGGAGACTTTCCATGTTGGCTAGCTCTCTGTGGAGCTGCTTCCTAATCCCAGGTTTATGGCCATGCAAAAAATCCACCCCCACCCTGTGACATTCTGTACCTCAGAGGAACACCCTGCACACCCATGTCCATCCTGATAATATGATTGTCTGGTATCCAATGGCCTAGGCAGCAACAAAGGATCTGTTGGACTCTCGAATGAGTCACCCCCCTTCCTTTGGTCAGTTTGGGACTGTGATGACGTAATGCTCACCTGACTCTGAAGGGGGGGGCAAAGCCAACAGGAAAGAAAGAACGTGATAAAAGGGAGAGATGGTTGCCTTGCTCGCTCTCTTCCACTAAAAGTGTTAAGATCAGCTTAGATTGTGTTTTACTTTTATTTCATTTGACCAAATCTGACTTGTGCTTTGACTTGTAATCACTTAAAATCTATCTGTTTGTTTATTCTACCTGAAGCAGTGCATTTGGTTTGAAGTGTGTCAGAGACTCCCCTTGGGATAACAAGCCTGGTATATATCAATTTCTTTGTTAAATTGATGAACTCATAGAAGCTTTCAGCGTCCAGCAGGCATAACTGGACACTGCAAGATGGAGGTTCCTAGGGTTGTGTCTGGGATCAGAGATATTGGCTAGTGTCATTCGGTTGCACAGTCCAAGCAGTGGCTGGCCAAAAGTGCTCACTCATGTAGCTGGGAGCAGCTTACATGCTAGAGGCTGTGTGTGAACAGCCCAGGAGTGGGGGTTCTCACAGCTGAATAGGGTAAGAGGATTG
Source organism: Terrapene triunguis (assembly GCF_002925995.2). Taxonomy (NCBI): domain Eukaryota; kingdom Metazoa; phylum Chordata; order Testudines; family Emydidae; genus Terrapene; species Terrapene triunguis. The sequence continues at coordinate 29,256 of NW_020698858.1, forward strand.
CAGTGACTTAGCAGATCACCGGTCAAAATAACACCAGAGGAACATCACACACCCCCACAGGATTTCCTTGTGAGCTCCACTCCCAGCACTGAGACCTTCCCCACCCCTTTCCTAGAGGGTTGTGATCTGTGCTCTCTTGGTTCAGGGGTGTGTCCTCTCCATAGCTGCTTTCTGTGTCTTAGCAGCCCAGGTAATTTCCTACTCCCCTCTGTCAGTTGGGAAATTAGCATTTCAACAGACCACAATCTCTTCAGTAGGATCTACAGCTTGTGTTAAAGAAGGAAGTTAGTTTTCACAAGTGCGTCAGGAGCAAAATCCTGAAAAATTGGGATTTGGAATGGGGTACCCTCCGTCACACCTCTCTCTATCCCTGAGAGATCAGTTGTGTGAATACTCCCCTCCCAGAGGTCAGTTCCCCCTCAAAGTCTGAACCACAGGTTGGGTGCCTGAGTGCACAGATGCTGAACATGACTTTCTGTCCTTGGAATCAACCCACCCGCATGTCACTAGGAAGCAGTTCTGCAGAAAAGGACCTAGGGGTTACAGTGGACGAGAGGCTGAATATGAGTCAACAGTGTGCCCTTGTTGCCAAGAAGGCTAACGGCATTTTGGGATTTATAAGTAGGGGCATTGCCAGCAGATCGAGGGATGTGATCCTTCCCCTCTATTCGACATTGGTGAGGCCTCATCTGGAATACTGTGTCCAGTTTGGGGCCCCACACTACAAGAAGGATGTGGAAAAATTGGAAAGAGTCCAGCCGAGGGCAACAAAAATGATTAGGGGGCTGGAGCACATGACTTATGAGGAGAGGTTGAGGGAACTGGGATTTTTTAGTCTGCAGAAGAGAAGAATGAGGGGGGATTTGATAGCTGATTTCAACTACCTGAAAGGGGGTTCCAAAGAGGATGGGTCTAGACTGTTCTCAGTGGTAGCAGATACCAGAACAAGGAGTAATGGTCTCAAGTTGCAGTGGGGGAGGTCTAGGTTGGATATTAGGAAAAACTTTTTCACTAGGAGGGTGGTGAAGCACTGGAATGGGTTACCTAGGGAGGTGGTGGAATCTCCTTCCTTAGAGGTTTTTAAGGTGAGGCTTGACAAAGCCCTGGCTGGGATGATTTAGTTGGGAATTGGTCCTGCTTTGAGCAGGGGGTTGGACTAGATACCTCCTGGGGTCCTGTAGTGAGCTGGGCTGAGCTTCCTCCAATCCGAGCATGGGCGGAGCCACCGGGTCCGGGGCCCGCCCCTCCGAGGTCACGGCCCCGACCTGGAAGTATAAAAGCCCGCCAGCATAGCTCAGTGAGAGCCAGACTACCAGAGAGAGCAGACGTCCCGGGCCGAGCTCCCGCTTGGGAGACAGCCGCAGGCCGCGAGCCGCCTGCTAACGCCCCGCGCCGGTCAAGCCTCCCTCTCGCCAGGTATCCCGAGGAGGACTGGCCCAGCCTGCCGCGGACCCGTTACCCCGAGGAGGACTGGCCCAGCCTGCCCCGGACCCGTTACCCCGAGGAGGACTGGCCCAGCCTTCCCCGGACCCGTTACCCCGAGGAGGACTGGCCCAGCCTGCCCCGTGCCAGCTATCCTGAGGAGGACTGGCCCAGCTTGCCCCGGACCAGCTGCCCCGAGGAGGAGTCAAGTCTGCCCCGTGCCAGCTATCCTGGGGAAGAGCTGCCGGACCGGCCCTCAAGCCCTGCACCCGAGGAGCCGATGCTGCTGACTGGCCCGATCCCGGCATTGCCGCCGAGGTAAGCCCCGAGGGGGAACAAGGAAGTAGCCCGGGGGTAGCCGACCCTGGTCAGGCTGCAGAGGTGGCAGGCTTCCCCCTCACCCAACGCTCAGGTAGGAACATGCCCTGACCCAGGGCCTGGGCCCCTTAACTGCTTGTTTGCTCAACCCCTGCCCCAAAGGGCTTGAGCTGTGACTGTTTCTGCCCCACCCTAATCCAGGGCCTGGGCCTGCTTAGACGGTTAGTTCGCGCTCAGCCCCTACCTAAGGACCTGAGATCCTGAACTGTAAGCCGGTCAGCCCTTGCGTAAAGGGACCTGAGGTTAGACTGTCTGCAAGTTAGTGAGCCGGTGTGGCACCCCTCCATCTCGGAGGGTAGAGCCCCGGCTCAACCCTACTACAGGTCCCTTCCAACCCTGATATTCTATGATTCTATGATTCTAAGTTCCATTTATTCTCATTACCATTGATGCACAACCTGTATCCTGTGATTAAAACACATGTCTGAGCCAGGCATGCTTTTACGGTATTTTTATGATCTAATATTAAACTTCTGGGTAATTTTGTGCAATATTATCACATAGTGCCTCTTTTCCCATAATCTTAGGGCATTGGGTTATTTTCCAGTCATTTATGCCATCATTTCTTGTCTCCAACACCTACAATAGCTAAACTAAAGTCTTGCAGGCCTCAGCCTACAGGTTCTTGCGTTCTAGCTTGTCTTACTCATGTCTAGAACTTGGTTCCTCTAAATACTGATCAGTCTCACACGTCTATAATCCCACAACTTAACCCTAATTAACATACAGTGAAAATATAGCATAACATATTGATTACTCATAACATCACAAAATAAATCAATAATGAACTAAAATTATTGGCTACAATTTAGACCCCATCATTTTATATGTATAGTTGGGATGATGTTTTCCAATATGCATTACTTTGTCCACATCATCCTGGAGCATCTTTCGGATTTGGTCAGAGCCCTCCAGGGTGTTCAGGGGCCACCTCCTGGAACTCCTGGCTTCTCCTCCAGCTGGAACCTGTCTCTGCTGCAGCCAGAGCCCTGCAACCAACGAGTCCCCTCTGACACCCTGGTGCCTCTCTCCTGCCCCAGTGTCTTCGTACTCATCCAGTCTCTGTGTTTTTGAAGGGCTGGAACAACACTTCCTCTCTCTGTTCCCTTTTCTGGGGATGTTCCATTTCTTCCATGGCAACCCCTCTGCAGAAAAGCTGGAGAAAACTGCTTTTATCTAGAATTCAGTTATTCCCTCCTTCTACTGGGGGAGCTCTCGCTGGGGCTGAGAGTCAATAACCAACCTATTTATAGAGAGATGTCTCTGCCTCAGCCTTCTGCCCCTTCATACAAGGTGGGTGAGAGAAGAGTACAGGAAAAGCCCAAAGACATAGTGGATACAGACGATTTCTATAACAAAGGGTGAGTTAATGGGGTTTCCACCCATCTAGGTTTAATCTGGACACTCTGTTTTTTTGGCTTCTGTGTCTGGGTGCCATGCAGGGTTGTCAGGTGCCTGGTTTTGAACTAGAAAGTCCAGCCAAGAAGAGCATCTGGCTGTGTCTGGTTTCTGCAGGGCAGGGGGGAGGCATTGGGTCATTAACCCAGGCCTGCCCCTCCTCAGCCAGGGCCACATCATACCAACAAGCAGGCCCCTTGTCAGGCTTCAGCAGCTCCAACCAGTCCCAGAGAAGAGGGAGCCCACCTGGGGCAGAGATGGAGGTGGAGAGATCCAGCGAGTGATGGGGGGAGGGGAGTAGAGAAGCCAGGGACAAGGGCAGGGAAATGGTGGAAGAAATGGAAAATGGAGCTGGGTCTCAATGGACTAGGTGGGGCATGGGAAGGGGCCTAGGGGAAATATGTGGGGCAGAGGTCAGGGTCTTAAGGGAATGGGGGGTCAGGGGGGAGTCGTGAGGTCCAATTACCAGCAGTTAGAATGGTGGCAACCCAATGAGTTAATGAGTGGTATACAGACTGATTCTCCAGTTCTCACACTGACAGCACAGTAAGATCAGGGAAGGGTATAAAGTCTCTCTGACTGCCCAGTGAGTGATTCAGGGAAGAGGGCCCAGCACCATGTCACCAGCCAGCTGTGCATGGAGGTGAGTATAAAGCCAGAGCAGCCTGTCCCGGATCTGTCTGGTCCTCACCCCATAGATGATGGGGTTCAGCATGGGGGGCAGCAAGAGGCATATGTTGGCAATGAGAAGGTGGAAATGTATGGCCACATTCTGCCCAAACCGGTACATGAGGGAGGAGAAGAGACCTGGGATGTAAAAGCCTAGGATGGCACAGAGGTGGGAGCCACAGGTCCCAAAAGTCTTGAGCCGGGCGTCCTTTGTGGGGAGGCTGAAGATGGCCCTGAGGATCTGGATATAGGACACAGCAATAAAAATCACATCCAGACCCATCACACAGAATATCACAAAAAGGCCGTAGTAACTACTGACGCGGGTATCGGCACAGGCCAGCTTCACCACAGCTATGTGTGAGCAAAACGGCTCAGGAATGATGTTGGTTCTGCAATATGGCCATCGCCTTACCAGGAAAGGCAAGGGCAATGCAAGCAAGACACTACGCAGCACTACGGCCAGGCCAGTCTTGGCCACCACGGGGTTTGTGAGGATGGTGGAATGTCTCAGGGGATGGCATATGGCCACATAGCGATCCAAAGCCATTGTCACGAAGATCCCAGACTCCATCGCTAAGAAGCAGTGAATGAAGTACATCTGGGTTAGGCAGGCACTGAAATCTATCTCCCTGGAATTGAACCAGAAGATGCTCAGCATTTTGGGCACGATGGTCATGGACATGACCAGATCGGTGATGGCCAGCATGCAGAGGAAATAGTACATGGGCCCATGGAGACTCGGCTCCATCTTCACGATGAAAAGGATGGTGAAGTTCCCCAAGACGGCTATGACATACATGGTGCAGAAGGGGATGGAGATCCAGACATGGGCCGTCTCCAGGCCAGGAATGTCCAGCAGGATGAAGGTGGAGGGGTTCGTGAAGTCTGTTGTGTTGGAATCTGACATGGAGTAGGGAAGAAGGTGTCCAACTCTGAGGCAGAACGGTGTCTCCTGAATATACTGTATCTTCCCCTGACTTCCTGTATGTGCCCAGAGTCTAGGGTGTTCGTCGCAGGACAAATGCCTGAATGGAGAGACAAAGTTAATATGAGAAACTGCATGCATATGCTTAAGGAGATCTGAGAGTGGAAAACAAACAAACATTTTCGAAGACGTGCGAGGGGCAAACAACCCAACTAGAACACACCTCAGGGAAAGGACCTGGACATCATTGATAGCAGCTCTACGGAAACCCCTGCTCATTCACTGCAGTGGCCGAAGACAGTGTTCGGATGCCTGAAGGAATGCGATGGAGAATACCCTGCTCTGGATATGTGCTCAGTTTTGGTCATCCAGTCTCTATTAAGGATATAGCAGACAGAAAGGGGATTTCTAAGACAGGCTATGAGAATGGGGGAGGCTGCCATATGCCGACTTTCCGTATGTCCCCAGGGTCTAGGGTGATGGTTGCAGTACAAATGCCTGGGTAGAGAGACAATGTTAATATGAGACACCACATGCACTACTGGGGGCTTTTCTCATGGGTGAAGCAGCTTGGTCGCTCTTCACACACTAAGAACTGACATTTTCATTATTCAAACAAATGAATTACAAACAACTGACCCTAATAATGCCAATTCCATATTTGATGGCATGTGTCTATAATTCCTAAATGTCGTAATATGGTAAAGCACCAGGAGGAAACACGCGTGCAGATACTGGTTATCCCTCATTGCTCCTTAATGCAATGAATGCCAGGCTAGAGAGTCCATGCTGTAGGGAATTCCCCATTCACCTGGTGGCTCAAAATCTGAGCATGGAAAAAAAGCAAATCTTTGATGGGTGGAACATCCCAACTAGAATACACCTCAGTGAAAAGATGTGGCTGTCCACTGATAGCAGCTCCAGAGAAACACCTGCTCATTGGCAGTTGTGGCCAAAAGAAAGACAGTGTTCAGATATCTAATGAAAGGGATGGACATTCGCTCAGTTTTGGTCACCCGTCTCTATAAAGGATATAGCAGATAGAACGGGGATTTCTGAGATAGGCTCTGAGAATGGGGAAGGTTGCCATATGCGAACAAACTGAAAACTCTGGGATTGTTTCATTTAGAGAAGAGACAGAGGGAGCGTATGACATAGGAGAGCAAAATAAAGAATGGAACTAATTCCATTGAAATTAATAGAGAACAGTTCCCAACCAGTAATGTCTATAGATACTTTGTTCTTCAAAGAGCTAATTCCCCAAAGCTGAGCAAAATTATCATCTTAACTGATTGGGAGGAAAAAATTAGACAGAAAAATGGGAATGAAATGTGGGAATTCTTTAAGAAGAGATTATTAGATAGCTTAAAACCACAAATCCACAGTCAAGAAAGTGGACAACTTTGGAGAAAACGCTGGTTCAGTGGCAAAGTGGAGGCCGCAATTAGAGGTGAAAAACAATATCAAACAAATGGGAAAAAGGGAAAATAGAAAACAAATAATACAAACTGGAAGCTATGAAAATTGATGAGGGATGTTAAAAGCATCAGGGAAAAGTCCATGCTTGGCAGGGCTAAGGATCTAAATAAGGAGTATCTTATTACATATATTAATAGAAAAGAAATCATAGAAAAGATGTAGGCCAATTCCGAGAGGGAGAAAGGAAGCTTTGTAATTTTTCAAAAAAAGTAGTGTGTTTAAGAAATCATTTTGTTCTGCATTTGGAAAGAAGCAGTATGAGGTACTCATATGACATGAAGTGTTGAAATACTTTCCAGTCCATTAGAAGTCAAGGAGGATGTTAAACAGTATCAACAGGAGAACCTCAGAGTTACGAACACCAGAGTTACGAACTGACCGATCAACCTTGACAAAGTTAAGAAACAATGGAAAAGCTGGTATGGGATTAGTTAAAAAAAAACTCTAGGAATATAATTAATGCCAGTCAACAACATGGTTTATGGAAAACAGGTCTTGCCATATAAACCCAGTTTCATCCTTTAATGACTGTACACATTTGGTTGATCAAGGGAACTGCGCAGATGCAATAGACTTCTGTTTCTCTGAGACATTTGATTTAGTAGGGGAAAACATTCAGATAAAAAACACTGTACAATACCAGTGGAGCACATGTAAAATGGACTAAAAACTGGCAGATCTCAGAAAGCCATTGTCAATGGTCATTATCAGTGAATGGGACTGTTTCTAGTGGGGTTCTGCAGGGATCAGTTCTAGGCCTGATGCTTTTCAATATTTTCATCAATGATCTGGAAGGAAATAGAAAATCACTGCAGATAAAATTTGTGGATGACCCAAAGATTGGCAGCGTGGTTACAATGAGGCATCCAGCACAGGTACACCAATTGATCTGGAGCATTTGGTGAGCTGGGTCTGTGCAAACAAAATGTTTTTATACAGTCACATGAAAAGTGATCCTCTCAGAACAGGCAATGCAGGCCCAACCCACAGACTAGGGCACTGTATTATGGAACGCAGGGACCCTGAATTGGATTTAGGGCAACACTGTGGACAATCACCTCATCATGAGCTCCCAGTGTGATGCTGTGGCCAAAAGTGCTGATGTGATCCTTGGATCAGGGCTGCAGGGGATTAGCGGGGGGCCTGGCGCCGGGAGCAGGAGTTGGATCTGCCCCCCCGCACTCACCTGACCCCAGCCCGCTCCACTCCCGCAGCTCCCAGCCCTGTTGCTTGGAGGAAGGGGTCAGGCCCACCCCTGCACTCACCAGCGGCGGGAAGCGGAGCAATGCGGCTGCGAGCTGGCAGAGCAGAGCAAGCTGGGGCCGGTTCGCTCTGCTTCCAGCCGCCGCCCCTGGTGAGTGCAGGGGCGGGCCCGACCCCTTCTGTCGGCTCCAGTACCTCCGCTAATCCCACGAGCCATGTCACTCGGGGGAGGGGGCGTGGGGGAAGGGGTGGAATGGGGGCAGGGTGGGGGCAGAGCAGGGGTGGAAAGATATGGGATGGGACAGAGCCATGGCAGGGACTTGGGGGGGAGGGGGTCAAATGGGGGCAGGGCCGCGCAGGGGCGGAGCAAAGGTGCTGGCTGGGGGATGGGGTGGGCCGCTGGAGCCAGCGCCGCATATGCAGCATGCAGCTGTCTAGGGCCCCACAAAATTTGGTGCCCCAAATTACGTGGTGCCGTATGCAGCTGCATATTCTGCGTATGCCTAAGGGCGGCCCTGCCTTGGATTCATAAACATGGGAGTGGTGAGTTGAAGCAGGCAAAGAAATTACCTCTGCATGTGGCATTGGTGAAACTGACTGTGTCCAGTTCTGGGTTCCACATTTCAAAAGGGATGATGAAAAATTTGAGCTGGTGGAGAAAAGAGCCACAAAAATAATTGGAGGCTGCAGAAAATACCAGACAGAGACAGAGATTTAAAGAACTTTGTTTATTTATCTTAAATAGCAATAACGGGCTCTATAATCTAGCGGAGAAAGGCAGAGCAAGGCCCAATGGCTGGAAGCTGAAGCCAGACATATTCCAGTAGCAAATAAGGGCCAAAGGTTTAGCACTGAGGGTGATTAATCGTTGGAATAAACTGTGAAGGGAAGTGGTGGATTCTCCAACTCCCCATGTCTGCAGACCCAGATTGGATGGGTTTTTTTGAAGATCTGCTTGAGGGCTTGTCTACACTCAAAACGCCACAGCAGCACTGCCATAGCGCTTCAGCATAGACACTACTTCCACCGATGGCAGTGGTTCTCCTATCAGCGTGGGTAATCCACCTCCCCGAGAGGCGGTAGCTAGGTCAGCAGAAGAATTCATTTGTGGATCTCATACCATCTACACCGGGGTTAAGTTGAATTAGCTACATCTATCAGCGGTGTGGGTTTTCTTATTTGCTGTCTCTAAAAAAAGCGAATGTAATGTTGTGTTATTGGAGGTATAGCATGGAGGTCACAATATATGATAGTACCTCTCTACTCGGCGTTGGTTAGGCCTCAGTTGAAGTACTGTGTTAAATTTTGTATGGAAGGATGTAGGGAAATTGGAATGGATCCAGATGCAAGTTAAAAAGATGTTACGAGGGATGGTGGCAGCCATATGTGAAAGCTGAAGGCACCGACTGTGTTCAGTTTGGAAAGAGGAGATGAGTGGGACATGATCACGGACTTCAAATACTTCAAAGTCTGCCATAAAAAAGGTGGAAGAATGTTGTTCTCTCTTGGCACAGAGGGCAGGACAAGAGTGTCACGGAGTGTGGGGGAGTCAGGGCCCTGCACCCTCACTTCCTGCCACTCACCGGGACTCTCAGCCAGCCAGTAAAATGGAAGGTTTATTAGACGACAGGAACACAGTTCAAAACAGAACTTGTAGGTACAACCAGGACCCCTCAATAAAGTCCTTCTGGGGGGGCAGGGAGCTTAGACCCCAGTCGTGGGGGGTTCCCTCCGTTTCCCAAGCCAACTCCAAAACTGAAACTCCCTCCAGCAGTCTCACCCAGCCTCCCCCCGGCTCGTCCCCCAGCCTTTGTCCAGTTTCCCGGGCAAAGGTGTCACCTGGCCCAACCCCCTCGTGCCGAAGGTTACATGCTCAGGTATCATCCCCAAGTGAAGTCACCCCCTGCTCTCCCATCCCCAATGCAGGCAGTCCCAGTAAAACTCCCCTGCGACATCCCCAGGTCAATCCGCCCCACTCCCTGCTCCGTCACAAAGAGTCAGTGGGGTCAAACTCCAGCACAGCAGATTTAGATGAACTCTCAGGAAAGAACTTCCTAACTGTAATAACAGGACAATGGAACAGACAACTTGGGAGGTTCTGGAAGCACCTTCACAGGAGGCTTTCCAAATGGGGCAGGACAGCCATCTGTCTGGGATGGTTTAGACCAAACACATCCTACATCTTGGCAGGGGGGCAGACTAGCTAACCTTCGGTCCCTTCTCACCCTGGGGCTCTGTGATTCTCCAATGTAAAATCCTGGTGTGGACCAGGCCTTGGAGACACGCAAGTCAAGGGGCTCCATGTAGGGGTAATTGGGTGAAATGTAATGGCCTGTGTTATAGAGGAGGTCAGAATGGATGGCCTAATGGTCCCTTCCCACCTTATTCCTATGCACCCATCGATAAAGAAAGTAGAACAGACATTTATATCTACTGTGTCACACAACACACAAACAAGGGAACATTCAATTCTATTGAAAGTCTGAACATATAACACTGAGAAAAGAAAATTGTTTACATAATCCATATTTGGTCTGTGAAACTCCTTGCCACAGACATTATTGGAGCACAGAGCTTAGCTGAATGGGATTCACAAATGGTTTGGCCATTATAGGCACCACCTTTAGTTAAGGCTGTCTGACACTTTCCGTTAGGCGACCCGATTTTCATTTTCAGTTCTTTATACATTTGCCAAACTTTAAGCATTTGGACTGAAAATTCCCATGCTGGGTATCTGCTTCTGGTTGAATTGTTTTTTGAAAGTTTCAGACATAACATTTCACTCAACTTCTCGAATGAAGCTAGGTGAGAAGTTGTCTTGTCCATGTTGAAAAATTCTTAGAATTGTTCCAGTGAGGAGCCCTAGCACCTCCATGCTCTCCAGCTGATAAAAGTCAGGTAACAGCCCCTCACCCCTCATTAACAGTTGCAAATTTTCCAAACTTTAGGCATTCAGAGTGAAATTTCCTATGTTGGGTGTCTGCTTCCGGCTGAATTGTTTTTTTTTAAGTTTCAGACATAACTTCTGAACTGAACATAACAGTTCAGCCGACTTCTTCCATGAAGCTAGGAAAACATATGTCTTGCCCATGTTGTTCAAATGAGGAGCCCTTCCACCTCTGTGATTTCCAAGAGGTAAAAGTCAGGTAACACCCCCGCCCCCAGTTCACAGCCAGAGCCCTGAAATGCAAGAGGAGGATGTGACAGTATCTGTGCATTAACACACAGCTGGATTCTCTGGTCTTTACTCACTTCTTACTCCAAGCGGAGATTTGCCTCAGTGTGGCCTTAGCAAACTATGGGCCAGGGCATCAAAATTTGGCCTTGTATTGTACATCTACTAACACCTTTCCTCCTGAAGGATCCACTGTGCCACTGAAATGCAGCCACCTTGGCATTGGAGTGGGCAGAGATTCACAGAAAAGAGGGACATTTTGGCCCATGATACTGGAGTTAACTCATCCCCTGTGGCAAGGTCCCTGGGATGTTTAATGGCTGCACAGAGCGGAAAGGACCCCAGACCTATTCTCTATCCCATCACACCCACATTGCACTGGGTTTGTCAAGCAGGTGAGCTCCTCAGCAAGAGATGGGTACCTGTGATTCCTGAGATGGAAGTGTCCTCCCTGGGAATCCCCCTCAGGTAGCCGTGTCCCACACCTCTCTCAACCCAGCATCTGCAGCAGCATCCGACGCTGATACACAGGTCTGCACTATTTATAACAGAGCTCTGTGCAATCCCAGTGGGGTTCGCTCAGCCTCTGGGGAGAAGCGGCATCTGAACGTAACCAGTTTGCAGACCAGTCTGTCTGGGCTTCTGTGTTCTTTATCCAGCTTTAGGAGTAAACAGTAATTAAGGAACCTTCCCAAAGGGAGATAAGAACTCTTGGGCTCTGTGCTGCGTCTGAGAGGAATTGGCTGCTCTGTGCATTTGTGTATTTTTAAAAATTATAGTTTATTAGCAAAAAAACTAGAGATAATGCCTAGGTCTCCATAGGGTCTGATACCCTGTAAATGCCCAGGTAGATTGTAGGCAGACAGATCTGGAGAAATTTGACTGACGGGAGACACGAGCACTTTCTGCAGGTACATGGGGCTGTTGCTAAGGGGTCAGAGATCAGTAATTCTCCTCCGTAACTATCACCATATTGTGCAGCACCTTTCAATGAAAGTCACTAGCAAAGGAAAGTGACTATGAACATATCCCCATTATACATATAAGTAAACTGAGGCACAGGGTGACATGAATTGTCTAGGGCAACATGAATTGACACAGAGATTGAGTGTCAGAATGAGAGACAGAACCCAGGCATCCTGACTTCCCTGCCTTAACCACGGTCTCTCCATCACACCAAGAGGGAAATGGACTCTCGCTCTGGCAGGGGCTGTTCATTGGTGGGATGCAGAGGAAAGGCTGGTAGAGGGAGCCTGAGCCTTCACTACCCTCTCAAGGTGAATCTGAGGTTTTCAGAACTAGCTGGAGGTTGTGAGCTCCCCGCTCCTGTGAGATGTCAACTCCAGGACTCCACTTCCGCTCCCACTCAGAAACCTGCCAACGCATCACAGTCAGTGGGGTCACTTCAGCAGAACAGACATAGTAAAACCAACACCAACGGAATGATCATCTGGGTGGAGTGTAGCCGGGGCTCTGTCCTGAGGACAAAGGCCGGGCCGGGCCCTCCCCCCACCACTGCCCTGGAACAAGGAGGGCCCTATAAGCAGGATAGAGACTGGATTAGTGTTTGTATTGGATTTGTTCTCTCCCTCTCGGTTCATTTCCTCCCAGTCTCTCCCAGGTGGAATTGAAATTGAATGTTCCAGGCTTAGTCAGACTTTCCAGGAGTGGAAAACATAATCAACATTGGAAAACATAATCCTAACTATACATATACAATGATGGGGTCTAAATTAGCTGTTACCACTCAAGAAAGAGATCTTGGAGTCATTGTGGATAGTTCTCTGAAATCATCCACTCAATGTGTGCAGCAGTGAAAAAATGAACAGAATGTTAGGAACCATTAAGAAATGGATAGATAGAAAATATATTGCCTCTGTATAAATCCATGGTATGCCCACACTTTGAATACTGCGTGCAGATGTGGTTGCCCCATCTCAAAAAAGATATATTGGAATTGGAAAAGGTTCAGAAAAGGGCAACAACAATGATTAGGGGTATAGAACGGTTTCCGTATGAGGAGAAATTAATAAGACTGGGACTTTTCAGCTTGAAAAAGGGGCAACTAAGTGGGGGAGGGATAGCTCAGTGGTTTGAGCATTGGCCCACTAAACCCATGGTTGTGAGCTCAATCCTTGAGGGGGCTATTTAGGGATCTAGGGCAAAAAATTGGTTCTGCTAGTGAAGGCAGGGGACTGGACTCAATGATCTTTTAAGGTCCCTTCCAGTTGTATGAGGTAGGTATATCTCCATATATTTTTTTAAAAAAAAGGTATGATAGAGGTCTAGAAAATCATGAGTGGTATAGAGAAAGTAAATAAGGAAGTGTTATTTACTTCTTCTCATAATACAAGAACAAGGGGCCACCAAATGAAATTAATAGGTAGCAGGTTTAAAACAAACACAAGAAAGTATTTTTTTCATGCAGTGCACTGTCAACCTCTGGAACTCCTTGCCAGAGGGTGTTGTGAAGGCCAGTACTATAACAGGGTTTAAAAGGGAGCTAGATAGATTCATGGAGGATAGGTCCATCAATGGCTATTAGCCAGGATGGGCAGGAATGGTGTCCCTAGCCTCTGTTTGCCAGAAGCTGGGATTGGGTTACTAGGCATGGATCACTTGATGATAACCTGCCTGTTCATTCCCTTTGGGGCACCTGCCATTGGCCACTGTCATAGGACAGAATACTGGGCTAGATGAACCTTTGGTCTGACCCAGTACGGCTGTTCTTATGTTCTTATGAGTGCCCCAGCTTGAGGGGGTTGGATTCCCATAGCTGAACTCTCTGCCTGCTCACCTGACACAGGTATTTCTCTGCTGCGGAGCACCTGGGTTTTTAAGCCCTCGAATGAGAATGAACAAATTCTCCTGTCCAAGCCCAACGGGGGCACCGTGTCCACCTGTATTCAAGTTACCAACACAGTGTAGTTTCGCTGGCAAGCATGGTTTGACCTTCCCCTGTAGCTAAAGGCAAAGAACAGGGCCATCTTGGTGATAGTGGTGTGGTCACATGGGAAAGAGAGGAGGAGCTCGGTGTCACCTGCATTTTGTTGGTGTTTGAGTCCATGTTGTATGACAGTTCCCATAGAGGCTGCCTGGAGATGTTGAAAAGCCCCAGAGAGGGACTGATCCTTGTGTGAATCCACAAGGGAGGGGTCTAGTGCTGGAGGTGCAGTTTCCCATCACCGTTTATTGGGTGCATCCCTCCAAGAAGGATTTGGACCATTTTAGTACTTCTTTCTAGACTCCTGGAGCCTTTTATGTGAGACAGCAGTATTTCATTGCCAACGGGGTCAAATAATGCAATGAGTTCCAGGAGGCTGAGCATGGATGTGTGCCCTCCATCCATTGACAGGAGGAGATCATCCATCAGTTCCTCTAAAGCAGGGGAAGAGGATACCAATTGATAGAAATTAGAAGTTTTGAAGTATAGAAAATGGCTAAGGGAAGCAAAAGACACCAGAGACAAATCCATGACTAGCAGGGCAAAGGAAAATGAAAAGATTGTAATGTATATTAGAAACAAAGGAAATCCTAAGAGAGGTATAGGCCTTTACTAGATGGAGATAGTAAAACTGTTAATGATGTTGAAAGGATAAAAATGTTTATCAAACCTTTCTGTGCTGTATGTGAAAGAAGCAGGATGCTGTACTCATGAACATGAATTTCTTTGCAGTCCACTGGTAGCTATGGAGGAGGGTAAACAGCACCTACCACGGATCAATATTTTAAAATCAGCAGCCCCAGATATCTCACACCCAAAGAGTGCTGAGAGAGCTGTCTGAGTAAATCTCTGTCCCACTGATGTTAATTTTTAATAAATATTGGAACACCAGGGATATCCTAGAAGACTGATGGAGTGCTCATGTCATGCCGGTATTCAAAAAAGGGATGACTTGGGTATAAAATGCCTGGTATCGTCATCAGTCCTGGGCATAATAATGCAAAATTGGATAGGGGATTTAGTCAATAAAGAATTAAAGGGTAGGACTACAGTTCATGCCAATGAAGATTTGATGGAAAATCTGACGGGTCAAACAGACGTGATTTCTTTTTTTAGGTGATAACAAATTTGACTCATAAAGGTAACTGGGGAGATGGAACAGACTTAGACCACTGCAAGTTGCTTGACCTAGTACCACATGACATTCAGATTAACAAAGTAGCACTAGAGAGTATCACTAGAGCACTTGGTAGATGGAGTGAGAACTGGCTAACTGATAGATCTCAGAAAGGAGATGTCCATGGGGAATCATCATCCAATGGGGGGGTTTCTACTGGTTCACAATGGTCCTTAACCACCTAACTCCCACTGATGTGGGTCTCTAGGGGCCTGGTAGATGGGCTGGAGAGAGGTGCCTATTTCCATGTGGGATTGCCAGCTCTGAGCCCTCTCCTGGAGTGAGCTACCTAGGACAGGTCAGAGCTATCTCGTGAGAGACCCGAGAGAGACATGGGAGACCCAGATCCAAAATCTCTGCTGTCCCTGATTTGGAGCAGGGTGTTAAACACAGATCTCCCACGTCCCACGTGAGCATCAGGCAAATGGCTATTCTGGGTGGGGCGCTCAGTCTCTCTGGCTGCAGCTGTTCCACTTTGTACAAATAAACCTTCAGTGGAGCAGGGATTTGAATCTGGGGCTCCCACATTCCAAGTGAGGGTGCTAAACCACTGGGCTATGGGATAGTCTGGGGTTCACACACATGGAGAGACATGCACACACACACACAGACCCATGTGCACGCACACACATTCCCGACCTGCAAGGACCCATCTGGGAGGTGTGGTATGAGAACCCCTAGCCCATTGAGTCTGCTGGGGAGATGGGCGGGGGAACACCTAGTTGGAGAATCCTACCAGAATTGAGTCCTGAGCTAAGGCTCTGAGCACCTTGTTAGCTCATTAGTGGAGCAAAATCAGCACTCAAGTTGCTTTGTGCAGGCTACTTAGGAACTCAGGAACCTTAGGCTTCTACAGGTTTAGGCAGGAGATGAGCTGGGGTTTGAGAAAGGCAGTGGCGCCTAAGTTCAGTGATTACCTAAGTGCTTTTGTGGATCTAGCCCTGGACGCCTTTCTGGAAGATGCTTTAGTCAATCACAAGTTAAGGTTGTTGAAAGCCAAGGGGGGCTGCCTGGCGACGCTTGGAGGAAACAGCCAAGTTGACAGACGTCCACCTCTCACTTTTAAAGTACTCTTTCCTCCTTTCTTTGTACAAGGAGCAGGCTCCCGGGAGGAAAACAAGTTTTTATCTGCTCTTCCTGTCCTCCAGTGGCTGTAGTGTCCCAGCTGCTTGCCCTGATAGACCCTGGACAATGCCCTTTGCTAGGTGCCTAGCAGCTGTAGCACCATCGTGGGAGGAGAACATGGTGTGATGCTGTATGATTGAATATGACCATTTTTATCATTGTTGTTACCACTGTTATTCATTTGCAACAAAACTTGTGCAAAGTATGTCCTGTCAGGTGTCAAGGGGAAAGTTACGAGTTGCTAAGTACAATTATCCTGTTTATGTGCATGTATCATCATTGTATCTGAAGTTATGATTATTGGCCATGGACTTGTATCTTATACCTGTGTTGTATGCTTGGGTAACACCACACAGGTAGCATTTACATGAAGGCCAGACAGCTCTGTGTTGATGGCCCTTCCAGGACACTTAGCTCTCACAATGGGCCATAGAAGAAACACACTCAGCAAGAATATAGGCAATGGCTGCCCCTGTGAGTCAGCAAAGCACTTAAGGACATGTGACCTGCTCATGTGACCCTGGACTCCAACTTGGGCCAGTAACTTTTCACGAACAGGGGCGGTGGGCTTTGTTTTGGACAGTAAAATTCCATGCACAGAGCAGAGGCTATAGAAGGACCCCCAAGACATCTCCATCTTGTCTTCATTTCCTGCTTGATTTCTCTGGACTGGATTTCTAACAAGGAAGTTCAGAACAAGGACTGATGACCCCCAACCTGATTGGGTGAATCCAGAGAGACTTTTGCAAGCCAGCTGTTGATTCCATCACTGCTGTGTTCCTGATCTCTGAACACTGAAAAATCACTTGGATGTATCTGATCTGTTAACCATTTATAGCTCTTCTTTTCTTTTGTTATTAACCCTTTAGTCTTTAATTGCTAAAGGATTGAGAGCAGTGTGATCATAGGGTAAGATCTGAGTTCTATATTAGCCTGGCTATGCGGCTGATCTCTTGGGAATGGAGGAACCCTATATCTGATTAAACCTGTTTTCAGTAACCACTCAGCATACACTTCAGTGCCCCAGTGGTGAGCCAAGAGCTGGGATGCCTAAGGAGACTGATTTTTTTGGTTTCTGTTAACCAGTGCCGCAAGACAGAAGGTTACTTTTGTTACTGGCTTGGTATAATTTAATGATTGAATAACCACAGTTTGGGATGAGTCTGCCTTATTTCTCAGCAGTTGGTCCTGAATTTCGCATCCTCAGCTGTGTCCCAGTGAGGCATGGTGACACATGGACACAGAGTTGACTGTTGATAAATGATCTGGAGAAAGGGGTAAACAGTGAGGTGGCAAAGTTTGCAGATGATACTAAACTGCTAAAGATAGTTAAGACCAAAGCAGACTGTGAAGAACTTCAAAAAGATCTCACAAAACTAAGTGATTGGGCAACAAAATGGCAAATGAAATTTAATGTGGATAAATGTAAAGTAATGCACGTTGGAAAAAATAACCCCAACTATACATACAATATGATGGGGGCTAATTTAGCTACAACAAGTCAGGAAAAAGATCTTGGAGTCATCGTGGATAGTTCTCTGAAAATGTCCATGCAGTGTGCAGAGGCGGTCAAAAAAGCAAACAGGATGTTAAGAATCATTAAAAAGGGGATAGAGAATAAGACTGAGAATATATTAATGCCCTTTGTGATGAACTGGGACTGTTCTTAATGTGGTCTTCGAATGCTGACAGGGGAGTGTGGCTAGGATAGTCTGCATTGGGGGATGGGAGACTGACCCACGGAGAATATCTGAGCATGTAACATGAGAACCCAGGAAGGGGTTAAAGGCCAGGCAACACCTTTGCCCGGGAAACTGAACAAAGGCTGTGGGAGGGGTCGCTGAAGGCAGAGTTTCAGGAGCTGGCTGGTGATGTGGCTGGGAGGCAGACAGGGCTCTGACCTCCCAAGGGGGCTGGGGCGCCCTGGGACCCCAAGATG
This sequence comes from Terrapene triunguis, assembly GCF_002925995.2. Classification (NCBI taxonomy): domain Eukaryota; kingdom Metazoa; phylum Chordata; order Testudines; family Emydidae; genus Terrapene; species Terrapene triunguis. Next base: position 47,093 of record NW_020698858.1, read on the forward strand.
GACCTAAATGAATGGGTCCTGTTGTCTGTGCCTGCAAAACCTGTCTTGGACTGTATTCCTGTTGTCTAAATAAACCTTCTGCTTTACTGGCTGGCTGAGAGTCATGGTGAATCGCAGGAAGCCAGAGGTGCAGGGCCCTGAGTCCCCCATACTCCGTGACACCCTTATATAAATCGATGGTACGCCCTCATCTCGAATACTGAGTACAGATGTTGTCTCCTCATTTCAAAAAAGATATACTGGCACTAGAAAAGGTTCAGAAAAGGGCAACTAAAATGATTAAGGGTTTGGAACGGGTCCCATATGAGGAGAGATTAAAGAGGCTAAGACTCTTCAGCTTGGAAAAGAGGAGACTAAGGGGGGATATGATAGAGGTATATAAAATCATGAGTGGTGTGGGGAAGTGGATAATTAAAACTTATTTACTTATTCCCATAATACAAGAACTAGGGGTCACCAAATGAAATTAATAGGCAGCAGGTTTAAAACAAATAAAAGGAAGTTCTTCTTCACGCAGCGCACAGTCAACTTGTGGAACTCCTTACCTGAGGAGGTTGTGAAGGCTAGGACTATAACGGAGTTTAAAAGAGAACTGAATAAATTCATGAAGGTTAAGTCCATTAATGGCTATTAGCCAGGATGGGTAAGGAATGGTGTCCCTAGACTCTGTCTGTCAGAGGGTGGAGATGGATGGCAGGAGAGAGATCATTTGATCATTACCTGTTAGGTTCACTCCCTCTGGAACAGCTGGCATTGGCCACTGTTGGGAGACAGGATACTGGGCTTGATGGACCTTTGGTCTGACCCAGTCTGGCCATTCTTATATTCTTATGTTCAAACCACATGCTCCTCCGCACCTGTCAGCTTTCTCCCAGCCCTCAGAGATGGGAGGGATAGCTCAGTGGTTTGAGCATTGGCCTGCTAAATCCAGGGTTGTGAGTTCAGTCCTTAAGGGGGCCACTTAGGGACCTGGGGCAAAATCAGTACTTGGTCCTACTAGTGAAGGAAGGGGGCTCGACTCAATGACCTTTCAAGGTCCCTTCCAGTTCTAGGAGATAGGATATCTCCTTTAATTTAGTTTATCGACTGGCAAATGACCTTGTTTAGATTAAGTGCTAGCAATCTGGTTCCATTTTGATTTAGAATCATGGAATCATAGAATATCAGGGTTGGAAGGGACCTCAGGAGGTCATCTAGTCCAACCCCCTGCTCAAAGCAGGACCAATTCCCAACTAAATCATCCCGGCCAGGGCTTTGTCAAGCTGGGCCTTAAAAACCTCCAAGGAAGGAGACTCCACCACCTCCCTAGATAATGCATTCCAGTGCTTCACCACCCTCCTAGTGAAATAGTGTTTCCTAATATCCAACCTAGACCTCCCCCACTGCAACTTGAGACCATTGCTCCTTGTTCTGTCATCTGCCACCACTGAGAACAGCCGAGCTCCATCCTCTTTGGAACCCCCCTTCAGGTAGTTGAAGGCTGCTATCAAATCCCCCCTCATTCTTCTCTTCTGGAGACTAAACAATCCCAGTTCTCTCAGCCTCTCGTCATAAGTCATGTGCTCCAGACCCCTAATCATTTTTGTTGCCCTCCGCTGGACTCTTTCCAATTTTTCCACATCCTTCTTGTAGTGTGGGGCCCAAAACTGGACACAGCACTCCAGATGAGGCCTCACCAATGTCGAATAAAGGGGAACGATCATGTTCCTCGATCTGCTGGCAATTCCCCTACTTATACAGCCCAAAATGCCGTTAGGCTTCTTGGCAACAAGAGCACACTGTTGACTCATATCCAGCTTCTCGTCCACTGTGACCCCTAGGTCCTTTTCTGCAGAACTGCTACCTAGCCATTCGGTCCCTAGTCTGTAACAGTGCATGGGATTCTTCCGTCCTAAGTGCAGGACTCTGCACTTGTCCTTGTTGAACCTCATCAGGTTTTTTTTGGCCCAATCCTCTAATTTGTCTAGGTCCCTCTGTATCCGATCCCTACCCTCTAGTGTATCTACCACGCCTCCTAGTTTAGTGTCATCGGCAAACTTGCTGAGAGTGCAGTCCACACCATCCTCCAGATCATTAATAAAGATATTAAACAAAACCGGCCCCAGGACTGACCCTTGGGGCACTCCGCTTGAAACTGGCTGCCAACTAGACATGGAGCCATTGATCACTACCTGTTGAGCCCGACGATCTAGCCAGCTTTCTATCCACCTTATAGTCCATTCATCCAGCCCATACTTCTTTAACTTGGCGGCAAGAATACTGTGAGAGACCGTATCAAAAGCTTTGCTAAAGTCAAGGAATATTTTTTTTTAGAAGGTCATTGAGTCCAGCCCCCTGCCTTCACTAGCAGGACCAAGTCCTGATTTTGCCCCAGATCCCTAAGGGGTCCCCTCAAGGGCTGAACTCACAATCCTAAGTTTAGTAGGCCAATGCTCAAACCACTGAGCTATCTCTCCCCCCAGGAGACCATTCTTCCTGGAGCAGTATCCTTAGTGCAAGAGGAGAACACAACATCATCTTGAAGGAGAGTACAAACTATGGGATTGTTTCCATCTGCTCCAGCTGGATGTTCTCCTTCCCTGAGACTTTCATCCTCCTCAACAGCACAGAGGCTGTCAGACCATGGGTGAGACCATTCTACTCTATCCTGAGAAGTCTCTTCTATGTATCTCTCTGTCTCTCTTAGCTCCTGCAGTGCAGCCACTCAGGTCTCCAAAGTCCATACATGGTCCTTAAGCACATAAGTCCCACTGATTTAGGCCCCTAGGAGCTCGGTTGGTGGGCTGGAGAGAGGAGCCGATTTCCCCGTGGGATTGCCAGCTGTGAGCCCTCTCCTGGAGCCAGGTGCCTAGGACAGGTCAGCACTTCCTCGTGAGAGACCCGAGAGAAACGTGGGAGACCTAGATCCAAAATATCTGCTCTACTTGATTTGGAGCAGGGTGTTAAGCACACGTCTCCCACGTGAGTGCCCTGAGCACCAGGCAAATGGCTGTTCTTGGTGGGGCACTTAGTCTCTCTGGCTGCAGCTGTTCCACTTTCTACAAATAAACATTTAATGGAGAAGGGATTTGAAACTGGGTCTCCCACATTCCAGGTGAGGGTGCTAAACCACTGGGTGCTTGATCCTCACTCCACACAAAGCCCTGCTCCCACTCCAACCTTAACTCCGAGCCCCCAACTTTGCCGCGACTCTTCCCACCCCCGCTCCACCCCAGGGCCTGCCCCCACTCCACCCCTTCTCTCGCTCTGGATTTGAGGGGGGTGTATACCCCAGAATGTGATTGTGTCAGGTTGGGTCACAGAGACCCCCTTTTGATTGATGTGCTGAGACTACCTCTGAGCCTGTTTTCCCTGGCAGCTTGGGACTTTCGTACCTTGCCTTCTTGAGCCAGACACGCTAGCCTGCTACAAACACAGCCCCAGGTCTGAACCATGTGGCGCAAAAGCTGTCTAGGATGAGAGGAGGCAGGAAGCAATGCTGAGGCTACTGGAGGATCAAACTAATATGCTCCGGCGTATGGTTGAGCTGCAGGAAAGGCAGCAGGAGCACAGACCGCCGCTGCAGCCCCTGTGTAACCAACCGCCCTCCTCCCCATGTTCCATAGCCTCCTCACCCAGACACCCAAGTACGTGGTGGGGGGACCTCTGGGCACCCAACCACTACACCCCAGAGGACTGACCAAGCAACAGAAAGCTGGCATTCAATAAGTTTTGAAGTGCAGTGTGGCCTTGTCCTTCCCTCCTCCACCATCCCACCCGGCGCTTCCCTCCTCCCCCACCCCTCCCAGGCTACCTTGGTAATTATCCCCCCATTTGTGTGACAAATTAATAAATAATGCATGAATTTGAAACAACAATGACTTTATTGCGTCTGCAAGCAGTGATCAAAGGGGGGAGGGGAGGGTGGTTGGCTTACGGGGGCGGGTTTTCATCAAGGAGAAACGAACAGAACTGTCACACCGTAGCCTGGCCAGTCATGAAACTGGTTTTCAAAACTTCTCTGATGTGCACCGCGCCCTGCTGTGCTCTTCTAACCGCCCTGGTGTCTGGCTGTGTGTAATCAGCGGCCAGGCGATTTGCCTCAACCTCCCACCCTGCCATAAACGTCTCCCCCTTGCTCTCACAGAGATTGTGGAGCTCACAGCAAGCAGCAATAACAATGGGAATATTGGTTTCGCTGAGGTCTATCCAAGTCAATAAACTGCGCTAGCGCTCTTTTAAACGTCCAAATTCACATTCTACCACCATTATGCACTTGCTCAGCCTGTAGTTGAGCAGCTCCTGACTACTGTCCAGGGTGCCTGTATATGGCTTCATGAGCCATGGCATTAAGGGGTAGGCTGGGTCCCCAAGGATAACTATAGGCATTTCAACATCCCCAATGGTTATTTTCTGGCCTGGAAAGTAAGTCCCTTGCTGCAGCCGTTCACACAGACCAGAGTTCCTAAAGATGCGAGTGTCATGTACCTTTCCCGGCCATCCCACATTGGTGAAACGTGCCTTGTGATCCACCAGTGCTTGCAGCACCATTGAAAAGTACCACTTTCGGTTTATGTACTGGCTGCCTTGGTGGTCCGGTCCCAAGATAGGGATATGCGTTCGGTCTATCGCCCCACCACAGTTAGGGAATCCCATTGCAGCAAAGCCATCCACTATGACCTGCACGTTTCCCAGAGTCACTACCCTTGATATCAGCAGCTCAGTGATTGCGTTGGCTACCTGGATCACAGCAGCCCCCACAGAAGATTTGCCCACTCCAAATTGATGCCCAACTGACCGGTAGCTGTCTGGCGTTGCAAGCTTCCACAGGGCTATCGCCACTCGCTTGTGAACTGTGAGGGCTGCTCTCATGTTGGTATTCTTGCACTTCGGGGCAGGGGAAAGCAAGTCACAAAGTTCCATGAAAGTGCCCTTACGCATGTGGATTGGAGCATTCCAGGGTTCCATTGTCCATTCAGTGTTTCTTGATTGGGCACTTAACTTGCAAATTCCTTTCTTAAAAAGCTGCCCAAACACCTTACTGAGGATACTTAAAATCAAACAAGTACACAGCCAATATTCATATTTTTGAATACAAAAAATGATACATGCATACAAATAGGATTAACACACTCAGTAGGTTATAAGCTTTTTAATGATATCTTACAAGACACCTTTTGCATGAAGCATATTCCAGTGACATTATATTCACTCATTAGCATATTTTCATAAAATCATATAGACTGCACAACGTCACACCAGGGGCCACCGGTGAGAGAGAGGTGCTGAAGGGAGGGAGGGGAGCTTGGCTGCCAATAGGGGCTAAGCACCCACTCATTTTTCCCATGGGTGCTCCTCTATGTACTGATCAAAAGCATCATGCAGAGCGTATGTCAGACTCAGCTTCACTGTTCAGCTTCAGCCCCTAGGCAATGGGCCCCTGTAGTTCTAGATACGGTGCCCTGTATGTGTGTAAATAGCCGGCTAATGGTAGCTGTGCCATTTATATTCCTCCCTGCGAGCTACCGCAGCCACCCCAGCCTCTGCCCAGCATCCCGCCTTCCCAGCTAACACAGGGGCTGATCCTTCCACCTCTCTCAGCTGTTGTCCTCCTAGCTTCAAAGCTGATCCCTTATCCTGCCCCCGAGGCCTGGCTCAGGGCAAAGAGCTCCCAGCCCATCACCATTGCAGGGACCCTGCCTGCTACAGACTCCCAGCCGGGAGAAACAAAAGGGGGCTGAAAGCTAAAGAAATAAACCACACAATGGATCTTTGCCCTCAAGACTTTGGCTAGGTCTACACTACAGCGGAGGTCCGACCTAAGATACGCAACTTCAGCTACGTGAATACCATAGCTGAAGTTGTGTATTTTAGGTCGACTTACCTGGCTGTGTGGACGGGGGAAAGTCGACCGCTGCCGCGCTGCCGTCGACTCCGCTGCCGCCTCTTGCCGCGGTGGATTTCCGGAGTCGACGGCAGAGCGATCAGGGATCGATTTTATCGCGTCTTCACTAGACGCGATAAGTCGATCCCAGAAAATCGATTGCCTGCCGCCGGACCCTCCGGTAAGTGTGGATGTACCCTTTGTAGCTGAGCTTCAGGGCCCACAAGCTGTATGATGCACAGTCTCACCCGCCTGCAGCGCAACACTGCTCCCAAGCTTCAGCTGCTTTTATATGGCTTCCCTGTCCACTCCTGATTTGCCTGTCTGCCCCAGCGCTGTGTCCTCACTGCACTCACTGCAGGTTGCTTAGCCCCAGAGCCGAGGGAACCCAGCTGGTGAGGGAGGGAGATGGAAATGATCCAGTGAGTGATGGTGCGAGGGGACGAGTGAGCAGCAGGGGTGGTATGTTGGGGGAATAGGCACAGAAGGGGGAAAGGTCTTGAGAAAAGAGGCTGGGCAACGGGGTGTCTGGTGTTCAGTTATCAGCAAATAGAAATGTGGCAACTCTATGAGTTAGTGAGTTGTACAAGAACCGATCCACAGTTTATCACTATTACACAGCACAGTAAGGCCAGGAAAGGGTCTAATGTCTCTTTGACTGCTCAGTCAGTGATTCAGGGAAGAGAGCACAGCACCATGTCACCAGTCATCTCTGCACGGAGCTTGGTCTGAGAGCCAGAGCACCAGGAGAAAATGTTAGTTCCTTTATAAGTAAAGAGCCGGAGCAGCCTGTCCCGGATCTGTTTGGTTCTCACCCCGTAGATGATAGGGTTTAGCATGGGGGGCACCAGGAGATACATGTTGGCCATGAGAATGTGAAAATGCAGGGGCACATTGTGGCCAAACCGGTGTGTGAGGAAGGAGAAGAGAGCTGGGATGTAAAATACTAAGATGGCACAGAGGTGGGAGCTGCAGGTCCCAAAAGTTTTGAGCCGGGCGTCCTTTGTTGGGAGGCTGAAGATGGTCCTGAGGATCTGGGTATAGGACATGGTGATAAAAGACACAACCATAACAGTTACCAACAATGCCATAGAGAGGCTGTAGTAACTACTGACACGGATGTCTGCACAGGCCAGTTTCACCACGGCCATGTGCTCACAGTATGAGTGGGAGATGATGTTGGTTCTGCAATATGGCAACTGCCTCGCCAGGAAGGGATGGGGCAGTGCAAGCATGCCGCCACGCAACACCACGGCCAGGCCAATCTTGGCCACCACAGGGTTTGTCAGGATGGTGGAATGTCTCAGGGGATCACAGATGGCCACGTAACGATCAAAAGCCATAGCCGCGAAGATCCCAGACTCCATCACTGCAACAGAGTGAATGAAGTACATCTGGGTGAGGCAGGCACTAAAATCTATTTCCCTGGAATTGAACCAGAAGATGATCAGCATTTGGGGCAGGATGGACATAGACAGAATCAGGTCGGTGACGGCCAGCATGCAGAGGAAATAGTACATGGGAACATGGAGGCTCAGCTCCATACTCACGATGAACAGGATGGTGAAGTTTCCCAGGACAGCTACAGCATACATGGCAGAAAAGGGGATGGAGATCCAGACATGGGCCGCCTCCAGGCCAGGAATGCCCAGCAGGATGAAAGTGGAGGGGTTGATCAAGTTGGTTGTGTTGGAATCTGACATGGAGTAGGGGAGAATATGTCCAACGCTGAGGCACAATGGTGTCTCCTGCATGTACCGAACTTTCACATGGCTTCCTGTATGTGTCTAGGGTGATGGTCGCAGTACAAATGCCTGATGGAGAGACAATATTACTATGAGATAAGTTTATGGAGGGGATAGCCTAATTTTGGCAATTAATTGATCTTTGATTATTAGCAGGTAAATATGCCCAATGGTCTGTGATGGGATGTTAGATGGGGTGGGATCTGAGTTACTACAGAGAATTCTTTCCTGGGTGCTGGCTGGTGAGTCTTGCCCACATGCTCAGGGTTTAACTGATCGCCATATTTGGGGTCAGAAAGGAATTTTCCTCCAGGGCAGATTGGCAGAGGCCCTGGAGGTTTTTCACCTTCCTCTGCAATGTGGGGCATGGGTCACTTGCTGGAGGATTCTCTGCACCTTGAGGTCTTTAAACCGCGATTTGAGGACTTCAATAACTCAGGCATAGGTTAGGGGTTTGTTACAGGAGTGGGTGGGTGAGATTCTGTGGCCTGCGTTGTGCAGGAGGTCAGACTAGATGATCATAATGGTCCCTTCTGACCTTAAAGTCTATGAGTCTATGAGACACTACATGCAGTACTGGAGGCTGTTCTCATAGATGAAGCAAATTGGTAGCTCTTCACACAATGGAAAATGACATTTTCATTACTCAGATAAATGAATTATGAACAACTGTCCCTACTAATGTAAATTCCATATTTTATGGTGCTCCTTGCCTCAATAATTCCTACACATCACGGTGTGTAAAACCTTAACAGGAACCAGCAGGAAACGTGAGTGTGGATACATTGTTCCTTAGGGCTTGTCTATACTGCTTTGTTTTTTCACCAAAAGGCAGCTTTTGGAGAAGAAACAGTGGAGGTGTATACTCTGCAAAGCCATTTTCGATGACGGAACTCCCCAGTTTCAGTGAGATTATAAAACGACCTTGACAAAAGTTGTAAGGCTTTTTAATCAAAAGTTTTGTTGCCGAAGTGCCAATGTAGACACTTGCACTTGATTTTATCCCAGTAATAGGCCTCCGGAAGGCATCTCACAACGCCCATCCTGACCATTCTGGTTAATAGTTTCAACTCTGCTACCCTGCATCCAGGCAAACACCTTCCACCCACGCCTCCCGTAAAGTCCCGGGAATTTTGAAATTCCTCTTCGTGTTTGCTCAGAGTGGAGAGCTCACATCACATGTTCCCAGGTAACCACGGTGAATCCACGCAGCAATTGCCCTCCCACTTGGACCACTTCAGAGCTGCTGGATCTACTCACTATCTGGGGAGAGGAGGCTGTGCAGTCCCAGCTGTGCTCCAGTTGTTGGAATTTCAATACGTACTGACAGATTTCACGCAGCTTGTGGGAAAAGGGCTATGATCGGAACACACTGCATTGCAGAGCAAAGGTGAAGGCGCTGAGGCATGTGTACCAGAAGGCAAGGGAGGCAAATGGTTCCTCTGTTGCCCCACACCTGCTAGTTTTATAAGGAGTTGGATGCTATCCTTGATGCAATGAAAATCAGGCTAGAGAATCCATGCTGTAGGGAGTTTCCCATTCACCTAGTTACTGAAAATCTGAGAGTGGAAAAAAACCCAAACCTTTGCCAAGACATGTGCCAGGGGAAAACATCCCAAATAGAACACAGCTCCATGGAAACACCTGCTTATTTGCTGTAGTGGCCAAAACAAAGACAATGCTCGGTTTCCTAAGGAATGGGTTGGAGAATAACCTGCTCAGGATATGCACTCAGTTTTTGTCACCCAGTCTCTAACAGATAAAGCAGATAGAAAGGGGATTTCCGAGACAGGCTCTGAGAATTGAGGAGGTTACTATATGAGGACTGAAAAGTCTGGGACTGTTTAGTTTAGAGAAGAGACAAAGGAGGGGGCATATGATAGAGGAGAACAAAATGAAAGAATGGAACTGATTACATTCAAATAGACAAACAGAGAACAGTTCCCAACCGTTAATAGCTATCTACAGATATGCTTCAAATGTGCTAATTCCCAAAAACTTAGGAAAATTATCAGCAAAACTGATTGGGAGGAAAATATTAGACAGGAAAACGGGAATGAAAATTGGGAGTTCGTTAAGAAGAGTTTGTTGGATAGCTAAAAAGTCACGATTCCACAGTCAAGGAAGTGGAGAACTTTGGCTAAAAACCCGGTTCAGTGGCAAAGTGAAGGCAGCAATTATGTGGCAAAAAAACAATATATACAAATGGGAAAGAAGGGAAAATAGATAGCAAGCAATACAAATGGGAAGTTATGAAAATTGATAAGGGATGTTAAAGACAACAGGGAAAACTCCATGCTTGGCGGGGCTAAGATTAATAAAAAGGAGGTTATTAAGTACATTAAGAACAAAAAAAATAAAAAAATAAAAAAAAGGTTTAGGCCAATTCCTAGAGGGAGAAAGGAATCTTGTTAATGTTGCATAAAATGTAGATGTGTTGCAGAAATAGTTTTGTTCTGCATTCGGAAAGAAGCAGTATCAGGTACTCATATCACATGAGTTGATGAAATAGTCTCCAGTCCATTAGCTGCCAAGGAGGATGTTAAACAGCATCTACAATAGAACTGTAGAGTTACGAACACCAGAGTTACAAACTGACCGATCCACCACACATCTCATTTGTCAGGAGTAGAGCCAAAAAAAAAAATAATAAAGGACCATTCTGGGTTAAACGTAAACTCTTCAGAAATGAAGGGAAAGTTTAAGAAAAAAGATGTGACAAGTTTAGAAAACAATGGAAAAGCTGGTATGGGATTAGTTCAGAAAACGTCTAGGAATATTATTAATGCTAGTCAACAATGCTGTTTATGGAAAACAGGTCTTGTCAAATAAAACTGATTTCATCCTTTAATGAGAGGATACATTTGGTTGATCAAGGGTACTGCGCAGATGCAGTAACCTTCAATTTCTCTGAGGCATTTGATTTAAAAAGGAAAAACATCTCCACATGGCATTGGTGAAACCAACCACATCCAGTGCCGGGCTCCACATTTCTAAAAGGCTGTTGAGAAATTGGAGAGGGTGCAGAAAAAAGCCTCAGGAATGATTGGAGGATGGAGAAAATGCCGGACAGTGAGAGACTTAAAGGGCATCAGATATTTAACTTATCAAAAAAATGATCAAGCGGAGACTTTCTTGGGGTGAGAAGCATTGGTGAAGCGGAGAAAGGCAGAGCAAGACCCAATGGCTGGAAGCTGAAGCCAGACAAATTCCAGCTGGAAATACGGGCCAAATGTTTAGCACTGAGGGTGATTAACCATTGGAACAAACTGCGAAGGGAAGTGGTGGATTTTCGAACTCCCCATGTCTGCAGATCCAGACTGGATGCTTACCTGGAAGATCTGCTTGAGGTCTTTTCTACACTTAAAATGCTACAGCAGTGCTTCCTTAGCATTTCAGTGTAGACACGACTTACACCGATGGTGGTAACTAGGTCGATGCTGTCTACACCGGGGTTAGGTTGATATAACGACATCCTTCAGGGGTGTGTACTATTTTGCTGTTGCAAACAAAGCAAATGCAATTTTGGGGTTGCATTAACAGAGACATAGCATGAAAGTCACGGTAGGTGATACTACCGCTCTACTCAGTGCTGGTTAGGCCTCAGTTGAAGTAGTGTGTCCAGTTTGGGTCACTAAGGTTTAGGAAGGATGTAGAGATACTGGAAAGGATCTAAAGGCAAGCGACAAAGGTGATCCAAGGGATGGAATTCAAGCCATATGAGCAAGCTGATGGAACCAGGTATGTTTAGTTTGGAAAAGAGGAGATTGAGGGAACATGCCAGCGGTCTTCAGATCCTTCCAAGGCTGCCGTAAAAAAGATGGGGAAAAGTTGTTCTCTCTTGCCACAGAGGCAGGACAAGAGTCAATGGGTTCAAACTGCAGCATAGTATATTCAGATGAAATATCAGGAAAAAGTCCCTAACTGTAAGAACAGGCGAACAATGGAACAGTCGCCTAGACAGGCTGTGGAGGCTCCTTTGCTGGAGGTTTTCCAAAGGATGCTGGATAGTCATGTGTCTGGGATGGTTTAGATATAACAAATCCTGCATCTCAGCAGGGGTTAGATTAGCAGACTCTTGTGGTCCCTTCTCACCCCGTGGCTCTATGATTTTATGATGTAAAATCCTAGTGTAGACCATGCTTTAGTCACACACAAGTCATTGGGCTCAATACAGGGGTAACTGGGTGAAATTTAGTGGCAACTGTTATACAGAAGGTCAGACTGGATGATCTAATGGTCCCTTCTGACCACAAACCCTATGAATCTATGAATAAAGAAAGTAGATCAGGCATTTATATTTACTCTGTCTCACAACATACGAACAAGGGAACATTCAATTACATCAAAAATCTGAAAGTATAACACTGATGAAAGAAAGTTGTTTACATAATTCATAGTTGGCCTCTGGAACTCCTTACCACTGATGTTACTGGAGCAAAGAGTTTAGTTGAAAGGGATTTACAAATGGATTGGCCATTGTAGGTGGTGCTGGACTCAAATTTCTCACACTGGGTGTCTGCTTCCAGCTGAATTGCTTTTTGAAAGTTTCAGACATAACAGTTCAGCCGACTTCTCGAATGAAGCTACGAGAGAAGATGTCTTGCCTGTGTTGAAAAATTCTAATGGTTGTTCCAGTGAGGAGCCCTCGCACCTCCATGCTTTCCAGAAATTAAAAGTCAGGTAACAGCCCCACCCGTTAACAGCCAGAGCCCTGAGATGCAAAAGGAGGAGGTGACAGTGTCTGTACATTAACACACAGCTGGCTCCTGAGAGCTTTACTCAGTTCTTACTCCAAAGGGGTTTTGCCTCAGTGGGGCCTGAGCAATGTACGGGCAATGGCCTCAGAATTTGGCCTTGTACTGTACATCTACTGACACCTTTCATCCTGAAGGATCCACTGTGCCACTCAAATGCAGCCACCTTGGGGCTGGAGGCCATCAGCCCGGGAGGCACATCAAAGAGGGACGTTTTGGCCCATGATACTGGAGCAAACTCATCCCCTGTGCAAGGGTCTGGGATGTTTAATGGCTGCACAAAATGGAAAGGACCCCAGACCTATTCTCTGTCCTATCACATCGAGTAGGTGAGCTCCTCAGCAAGAGATGGGTACCTGTAAGTTCTGAGATGGAAGCGTCTGCACTGGGAATCCCCCTCAGGTAGCCGTGTCCCACACTTCTCTCAGTCCAGCATCTGCAGCAGGATCCCAACTGAGAGCTGATACAGAGATGTGCACTATTTATAATATAGCTCTGTGCAATCCCAGGGGGGTTCGCTCAGCCTCTAGGGGAGAAGCAGCATCTGGATGTAAACAGGCTGGAGCCTGGAGACACTCTAGCCAAAGTCTCTCTTTCCATGTCTGCGCTTCTGTGCTCTTTATCCAGCTTTAGGAGTAAACAGCAATTAAGGGACCTTCCCAAAGGGAGATGAGATCCCTTGTGCTCTCCGCGGAGTCAGAGAGGAATTGGCTGCTCTGTGCTTTTGTGTATTTTTATAATGATAGTTGATTAGTAAAAAAAACAGGGATAATGCCTAGATTGCCCAAGGGTCTGATACGCTGCAAATACCCAGGACAGCTGGCTAGATTATAGCCAGACAGATCTGGAGATTGATGACTGATTGGAGACACAAGCACTCTCTGCAGGCACATGGGGCTGTTGCTAAGGAGTCAGAGATCAGTAATTCTCATCTGTAGCTATGACCATACTGGGCAGCACCTTTCACTGAAGGATGTTCAAACACCTAGCAAAGGAAAGTCACTATGAACATATCTCCACAATAGAGATAGGTAAACTGAGGCATGGGGAGAGGTGAAGTGGCCAAGGTCTCACAGAGATGGAGTGGCAGTATCACAGACAGAACCCAGGAGTCCTGACATCCCTGCCATGAGCACAGTCTCTCCATCACACCAACAGGGAAATGGACTCCAGCTCTGGCAGGCGCTATTTATTGGGAGGGATGCAGAGGAAAATCTGGTAGAGGGAGCCTGAGCCTTCACCATCCTCTGAAGGTGACTCTGAGATTTTCAGAACTAGCTGGAGTTTGTGAGCTCCCCACTCCTGTGAGGTGTGAACTTTGGGACTCCACTTCCACTCCCACTCAGAAACCTGCCAACACATCACAGTCACTGGGGTCGCTTCAGGGGAACACAGTTAGTAAAACCAGCACCAACAGAATGTTCCCCAAAGCTGCTGTGGAACAAGGAGGGCCCTATAGGCAGGATAGAGACTGGATTAGTGTTTGCATTGGATTTGCTTTCTCCCTCTCAAGGAGCTAATAGAGGAGGTATCTAAGCCTCTAGCGATTAACTTAGGAAAATCATGGGAGACAGGAGAGATTCCAGAAGACTGGAAAAGGGCAAATATAGTGCCCATCTA
>NW_020698859.1:0-5907 GCF_002925995.2 Terrapene triunguis
CGGCCACCTCTGGGGCGGGCGGCTGGTTACTCGGGGACCCCTCGCCCGTCGCTGAGACGCGGCCACCTCTGGGGCGGGGCGGCCGGTTACACAGGGATGGACTCACTTAATCAGTTCTTTCCAGCCGGCCACATACTCTTGCAGCAGGATTTCTCCCTCCGGCGTCACGCAGCCCCTGAAGGCCGCCAGGAGACGGCTGATCTGGAAGCCTTGGCCCGGGCAGCGGGGGGCCCGGGGCGGAGGGAGGGTCCCATGCCTGGGAAGGGGCAGGCGGGAGCTGAGAAGGGGCGGCTGCAGAGGGGATACAGCAGATAGGTTCTCTGTGGGGCGGCGGGGGGGATCAGGATCAGGAAGTGGGACAGGTGGAAGGGAGGGCTGGGGAGGTTTTGGGGTGGGGATGGGGGCAGGAGTTAGGGATGGGAGGGGGGCCAGATTTGGGGCAGGGTTTGGGGGGGAGCACAAGGGGGTTCTCACCTTCCCGTACCGTTCAGGGGGGGCCGTCTCCCCTCTGCCCCCGAGCCATCCACAGGGCCGCCCGCCCCGAACGCAGGCCGAGAGCTGCACCTCTGCTGTTCCGGGCGGGGGGGGGGGGGGGAAGGACAGAGCTCAGACACTTGGACAGGTGGACAGTCGTCCCCCCCCACATTCCCAATGGTCTCCCCGGTTTGCATGGGGGGGGTGCACACGCTAACGACATGCATGATGCACCCGGGGAGGTACTTGCACCGTCCCTGCCGGCCTCCGGCTTTGCACACGCTAACAACATACAAGCGTCCGGCCAGTAGTCTAGGCACGGGCAGGCTACACGCAGGCGACATGCTAAGAACACGCCTGGTACATGCGACAGCTCACGCAGGCCGGAGCAAAGCCCCCCCCCCCACGGACCGACACAATCTGCCCCCCACCCAGGCATTCATACAGAGCCCGGCATGCAGCGGGGGCGGGGGACCGGGGGGAGCTGGGGGGCCCGGTGTGGGGGGTGGCGGGGGGGGAGCAGGTCTGGGGGGCCGTCCCGCTCACTCCCAGAGTCAGAGGCTGGCGTGGGTGCCAGGCGGGGGTCGCTGGGGTGGGGTGAGGGAGCTGGAGGCAAGTGGTGGGGAGTGCCATGGGGCCCAGAGGTCAGGGGGGTGAGGGAGGGGGCAGGGGGGTGTATGGGGCATGTGGGGGGGGGCTGGGGCTGTGCGTATCGGCCGGGGGGGTCATTGGCAGGGCTGGCAGCTGGTGGGGGGAAGGGGTGGGGGACGCGGGGGGGTGTCACTCACGGAGCCAGAGGCCGGCGAGGAAGAGGAGGCTGAGGAAGGCCACCGCGGGGAGCAGGACACGCTTAGGGCCCATCCCCGCAAACCCCGGCCCCACGGCGCCCGGCCCAGCCCCACGGCCCTGACCCCTGCCCCCGCCCGGCCCAGCCACTCACCGCAGATAAGGGCCTGTTATCTGGGGCGGGGCTCCCATCCCCCCCATTCCCTCCCCCCCAGGGGAAATGCCCCATGTCCTGTTCCCTGGCAGAAGCTGCGCTGGGGGCGGGTGGCTGCCCCCCCCCCCGTCACCCCATGGTTCAAACTCAGGGTAGCTGGAGGTCAGATGGGGGGCAGGGAGATGGTCAGGTTAAAAATTAACAGCGGAAGGGACTTTGCCCCACAGAGTGGAATGGGGGGGAACCTGAGGGCAGAAGAAGGCTGGAGTTTGGGGGCTCCCAGCCCCCCCTGCTCTAACCCACCAGCCCCCCTCCCCTCCCCGAGCCAGGGAGAGAACCCAGGAGTTCTGGCTCCCAGCCCCCCCTGCTCTAACCCACCAGCCCCCCTCCCCGAGCCGGGGAGAGAACCCAGGAGTTCTGGCTCCCAGCCCCCCTGCTCTAACCCACCAGCCCCCTTCCCCTCCCCGAGCCGGGGAGAGAACCCAGGAGTCCTGGCTCCCAGCCCCCCCTGCTCTAACCACCAGCCCCCACTCCCCTCCCAGAGCCGGGGAGAGAACCCAGGAGTTCTGGCTCCCAGCTCTAACCCCCCGCCCCATTCCCCTCCCAGAGCCAGGGAGAGAACCCAGGAGTCCCTGGTTGCACAGACTCAGCGGCGGTGGGGCAGCAGGGGGGCAGTGGGGGGCAGCAGGGGGGCAGTGTGTGCCAGTGGGGGGCAGCAGGGGCAGCGGGGGGACAGTGGGGGGGTGAGGTTCCCCAGTGCACAGAGTCAGTCTGACAGGAGTTGTTTAAGGCTTTATTGTCCAATAGCCAAGCTCCGTGCACGCGGGGGTGTGTGTGTGTGTGTGTGTGTCAGAGATCGGGGGGGGGCAGGATTAGCAGGGGCTGAGGGGGTCACCACTGCAGCCGGCACGGGACAGCCGGGGTGGGGGCTGGAGGTCCAGGGCGGGGACTGTGGGGGGCCAGTTTGGGGGCATTCCCGGTCCCCAGGAGGGGGACACTGGCGGGGGGACCAGCGGGACGCGGCGAAAGGGGGCCGGGGAGTCTCATTCGAAGCGACGCTCCTCGCCAGCTCTCCTCCGGGCTCCCGGAGGGGGTGGGGGTGGCCCCGGACGCCTGAGTTCCTGCAGCCCCCGCAGCCCCACGAGGAGGGAGACACCCAGGCCGTAGAGGCAGCTGGCGGCCAGTGACCCCAGGTAGCAGCGCCAGGCCGTCAGCACGATCCGGCCCAGGCTCGGGGCCCCTGCGGGGGAGAGGGGACAGTTAGGGGGGGCGTGGCTGTGACCCCAAAGGGGGCCCAGGGGTGGGGTTGGGGGTCCCGTACCGGTGCTCTGGAGGGCAGTGCTCCCCGCGGTCCCGTTGCTGAGAGGGTCAGGCGGCGGGACGGGGTCTCCGGCGGATACCGAGCAACCTGTGTGTGGGGGGAGAGACAAATCCGGGGGTGAGCTACCATGGGGGAGGAGAGGGAGAGGTTGGAGGTTTGGGGGGGGGTCTCACCTCGGCGCCCGGCTCCCTTCACTTCGGCGCTGCTCTGCTGGGCCTGGGTCTCGTGTTCCACCCGGCAGGTCACGCGGGCGCCGTCCAGCCAGGCCCGGGCCGGGAGGCTGAGCAGGCTGGCGGCCCCAGCCCCATCCCGGCCCTCCGCCGGCGGGGACACCTCCCCGGGCCCCGGCTCCCGCCCGTCCACCTGCCAGCGCACCCGGACCGGCTCCGGGGAGAACCCCCAGGCCAGGCACAGGAAGGCCGGGCCGGCCGCCGGAGCTGGACCCAGCAGGGCCACCTGCGGCAGGCGCTTCTCCCGGGGATCACCTGGAACCGGAGAGGGGAGAGGGTCAGGTCAGGGGGCGGCATCGTGGGGGAGAGGGGGCTCGGTTCTAGGTGGGTCCTGGATCTAGATCACATCGAGGTGGGCACCGGATCAGTCCAGTCTCTGTTCTAGGCATTTAGGGACTGGTTTTCTGGGGATTCTAGATTGGGTTCTGCGGTGGTCCCGGTGTCAGCCTTCGGCTGGGTCGATGGGTCTCCCGGGCCGGCTCGGTGTCCTTTCTAGACGGGATCCAGGTGGGTTCTGGACCAGTCCTCGACTGGGTCAGAGAAAGGTTCTGGATTTGGTTCTCTGCATGTTCCGGACGCGGTGCCGATTGGCTTCGCTCGGCTTCCCGCACGTTTCTGGGGGTCTGACCCAGAATGCTTTGCCTCACAATCGAGATCGCCGCCCTGTGGGTTCTAGGTCTGCCCCCACGGGTCCCTCTGGAACCATTTGGTGGATCTGACCCAGAATGGCTCAGCGTGTTCTCTAGATCGATTCGGGATGGGGTTCTAGATCAGCCCCGGGTCTTTTCCTAGGCACACATCCAACTAACCCACCCAACTAATGGGCCAGCTCCAGAACATTTTCGTGACTCTAATCTAGAAAGGTTCTGGGCACATCCTAAATTGATTCACGACAGGTTCTAGATCGAGCCGCTGTGGGTTCTAGATCGGTTTAAAGTATTTCCCCGGCACAGTCCCCACGAATCACGTGCCAGCTCCAGAACATTTCCACGGCTCTGATCTGGAAGGGTTATGGGCACGTTCTAGATCGATTTGGGCTGGGTTCTAGATCAGTTCGCCGCCTCTCTCTTTTGGTCGCAGCCCCAGCCGGCTCTGGGCCAGCTCTGGCACCAGCCTGGTGTGAGCCGCTCCAGAACCTGCTCCAGAACACCCTGCTGGGTTCTAGTCATGCTCTGGGCCGGTTCTGGATCCCCCCGTCCCTGGCGGCTCACCTCCCAGGACGAGGCGGGTGCCCTCTCCGAAGAGGTACTGGTTGGCGTACCAGACGGCGCAGAAGTAGGTGCCGGCGTCAGTGGGTTTCACGTTGCCGATGGTGAGGCTGAAGGCGTTGGTGTCACGCTCCAGGCTGGCGATGAAGCGCTCCGAGACGCCGACCCCGTACGTGGGCCTGTTGTCCCCGGCCCGGTGGCTCAGCAGGAAGACGGGGCCCTGCCCGGGGGGCTGGTGGTACCAGGACAGGACGTGGGTGGTGATGTCGCTCCCCGACATCAGGCAGCGGAGCCGTGGGATCTTCTCGTCCACCACGTGGGATGGGGACGGCTGGGTCAGCTGGGGCGGCCCCGCCAGGGCCCCTGCGGGGAGCGGAGAGGAGTGAGGGGCTGGGCTGGGCCCCTGGGAGCGGGGAGCTCACACCCACACAGACCTCGACACCGGTGCACACAGCCACACACGAGTGGGGGAGTGGGGGTTGGGAGCCTGGACTCCTGGGTTCTCTCCCTGGCTCGGGGTGGGGGGTGGGGGGCTGGTGGGTTAGAGCGGGGGGGCTGGGAGACAGGACTCCTGGGTTCTCTCCCAGCCCCCGGTAGGACTGCGGGAAATGCCATGACACCAGTTCACGTGGCCGGGGATCCGGCCGCTGGGTGTTTATTTCGGGGCTGTTGGCAGCGGCTCTGCCCCAGCGCAGTCCTGGCGGGGGTCCGAGGAGCCGTTCCATGGGGTGCGTGGTCGGGCTGCCGAGCGAGTTCACTGCGCAGCCACCTAATCCCCCCCTGCCGCTTCGCGCCCCCCCCGTGAACCTACATCCGCTGAGCCAGCGCCCTCGCAAACCCCACTAGAGTCCAGCCAACCGCGCGGGGGGGCATGGGGGGCAAAGACCCGGCAGCCCTGGCGCCTCCACAGATCACAGGCAGAGGTGGGGAGATATCGACTGTGTTACCCAGCATCCGTCCCTGTGTCCCCTCTAGCCATCCGTCCATCCATCCATCCAGCCAGCCCTATATCCCCCCATCCATCCATCCCTATGTACCCCTGTCCGTCCATCCATCCATCCAGCCCTATGTCCCCCCATCCATCCGTCCCTGTGTCCCCTCTAGCCATCCGTCCGTCCGTCCATCCATCCATCCATCCATCCATCCATCCATCCATCCATCCATCCATCCAGCCCTATATCCCCCCATCTATCCGTCCCTATGTACCCCTGTCTGTCCATCCATCCATCCAGCCCTATGTCCCCCCATCCATCCATCCGTCCATCCATCCCTATGTACCCCCGTCCATCTGTTCATCCATCCAGCCCTATGTCCCCCCATCCATCCATCCATCCATCCATCCATCCATCCATCCATCCATCCCTATATCCCTCCATCCATCCATCCATTCATCCATCCATCCATCCATCCCTATATCCCTCCATCCATCTGTGACGAACTGGGACTGTTCTTATTGTGGTCTGTGAATGCTGACAGGGGAGTGTGGCTAGGAGAGTCTGCAATGGGGGGATGGGAGACTGACCTACGGAGAATACCTGAGCATGTAACATGAGAACCCAGGAGGGGGCTGGGGCCAGGTGACACCTTTGCCCGGGAAACTGAACAAAGGCTGTGGGAGGGGTCGCTGAAGGCAGAGTCTGGAAAGCTGGTTGGTGAGGTGGCTGGAAGGCAGGGAGGGCTCTGACCCCAGGAGGTGGGCTGGGGTGCCCAAGGACCCCAAGATGGACCTAACTG
>NW_020698860.1:0-7389 GCF_002925995.2 Terrapene triunguis
CCACGTCCCATTCCCTGCCCCCCGAGCCGGCCCACCCAGCCCTTGGGGGTTACTTTACACCCCGAAAATAAACACAAAGACACCCCCGCTACCCCATGCTGCCCCCCAGCCCCACCACTCACCAGGGGGCCCGGCCGGCCGGTCAAGCCCATGGGGCCCGGGGGTCCCTTCATGGAGAGCTGGAAGAGAAGGAGCCGGGTGAGGCTGGGGCAGAGACGGGGCTCGGGGGCGAGTGAGGGGGCCTGGGTGCGGGTCCCGGCGCGGGTGCAAGGCCCGGCCTTACCTTGGCCTGCTGCAGGACGGCCTGTGCCTGCGCCTCCTGGAAGGACACGGTGGGGCCCTTGGGCGAGTCGCCGCCGAACTGGAACTGGAACTGGGGGGGGAACGGGGCAGCGCCCGGATCAGCGACAGGGCAGGGAGCGGCTGGGCCCCCCCTGCCGGGGCACCAGCCCCCTGACTCCCCCCCACAGAGCCAGGAACAGCCCTGCCCCCCCCCGCCTGCACACCAGCCCCCTGCCCCCCCAAAGAGAGCGGGGAATGGCCGCTCCCCCCCACCTGGGCACCAGCCCCCCCAGCCCTACCCAGAGAGTAGGGACCAGACTGCCCCCCTTCATGGACACCAGCCCCCCAACCAGTCTCAGCACCCCACAGCCCCCCCGGCCCATCCTGCCCCGCACCCCCCCAACCTACCGGCAGCATGATCATGGTCCCCGGAGGCCCCCGTCCCCCGTCGGCTCCCGGCAGCCCCGGCCGCCCCGCAGGGCCCTGTGGGGAAGAAGAGGAGCCCCCCGTCACTCAGCGGGCGGCGCAGGCAGGGACTCGCAGCCCCCGCGGCGGGGAGCATGCCGGCCATTCCTGAGCCCCCCCCGCCCCCCCGGCTCTGCAGCCTCTGACAGGGCCCCCTCCCCCAGCTGCTTACCTGCTCGCCAGGGTCCCCCGGCAGCCCCGCCGGCCCCACCGGTCCTGGGGGGCCCATCTCGCCCTACGAGACACACAGAGGAACCTCAGTTGCTGCAGAGACCCAGCGAGCCTCCCCGCTCCCGCCAGCCCCTGTTCCCCCCGGTTCCCCCCCCCCCCAGCGCCCGGTCTCCCCGGTTCCCGCCCCCGCCAGCCCCTGGTCCCCCCAGTTCCCGCTCCCCCCAGCGCCTGGTCCCCCCGGTTCCCGCTCCCCCCAGCGCCTGGTCCTTACCGCTGGGCCCGGGGCTCCCGGCGGCCCGTCGAATCGCCGGCCCTAGGAGGAGAACCACCAGTTAGGGCAGCACGTCCCGAACCACGACGGGATCCGGCCCCTCACGCAGCCCCAGCGCCCAGCAGGATCGAACCCACGGTCCCCGGAGCTGGGCAAGCCCCCAGTCCCCTGCTGCCCCACCCAGCTCCCCAGGGCCGGTAAGCTGGACGGGACCCATGGGGGGCCTCACGGAATGGGCTGAGCCCCCCACAGCCTGGTTCCCTTTGGCCAGGGCCCCCTGCACCTCCCGACCTAGCCAGGGGCCAGTCCCACCCCCCGGCCCGGCGGGCTTGGCTGGTTCCCCCAGGACGACGCTGCCCCGGGCCGCAGCACCACTGGCCGCGCTGGTACTCACGGGATCGATGGCGCCCGGCTCCCCCTTCTCCCCCTTCTGGCCGGCTCCCTGCAAGGGACGCATAGGGCAGGGTGACACCGGCGGCAAACAGCCCCAGCCCCCCACGCCCGGCCACTGCAACCCCCCCCCCGACCGGTCTCCCAAGCCTGCACCACAGGCCAGGCCTGCCCTCGCCACCCCCCTGCCCCTGCCCGCAGGCCTGGCTCTGGGGCTAGCGACTGATTACGAGAGGCCCCAAGGAGAAGCCCAGATGGCCGGTGCCCCGTCCCCCGATTCCCGCCTGCTCCCCGGCACCCCGTCTCCACCAGTGCCCTGTGCCCACCGGCGCCCCATCCCCCCGGTGCCCTGTCCCCGCGGCGTCCGTCCCCCCATTCCCGCCCACTCCCCGTCTCCACCAGTGCCCTGTCCCCCCCAGTGCCCGTCCCCCCCATTCCCTCCCGCGCCCCATCCCGCTCGTACCCGGGTGGCCTGGCCCAGGGTTCCCCGTCGCTCGGCAGGGCCATAGCGCTCCAGGCTGGCGTCATGGCCCGGGGGCTCCCCGTCCTCGTACTCCTCATACTCCCTCAGGGCGTAGTCGGGGGGTTCGGTGCTGTTGGCCCTGGGGTCCCCGTCTGCCCAGATCCCGTGCTCCTCTCCCAGGTCCTGCAGACGAGGGCGGGAGCCGGGGTCACTGGCGTTTGCAGGGGGTGACAGCTGTGTGCCCCACTGCATCCCTCCAGTCCCCTCCCCCGGCTGCCGTACCTCGTAGGCCTCGGGCAGGTTCAGGCTGATGGTCACAGTGCTGGCAGGGGCGGTCCCGGGCAGCGGGGTGACGTGCTCCTCCCCAGACGGGGTCGCCTCCAGTGCAGGAGCTGCTTGGGTCGGGGCCTCCTCAATGGGAGTGGAGAGAAAACGGGGCATTAGGGGAGAAAGGTCAGTGCCCAGGACGGCCCCACCCTGGGCATGGCACGCCGGGGGGGAGGGCTGGCAGGGTGGCGGCAAGGGAGGCTGGCTGGGGGGCAGTTGGGGGGCAGCCAAGGGGGTAGCTGGAAGGCAGTGGGCTGGGGGGCAGTGAGGGGGGCAGCGAGGGGGGTGGCTGGGGGGCAGGGGCACGTCCTGCTGTGGGAAGCGTTGTACCCACCCAGGTGCCATGGGGCCCTGTCCCAGCTCCCCCCAGCACTGAGCCCTGCACTGACCCGGGCGCTGGCAGCGAGTGCCAGGCGCAGGATCCAACCGGAGGGTTGTCACGGATTCCCAGGTCCTGCCCACTCTTGGGCCCGGGGGGGCCGGGGGGGGGGGGGGGTGCCCCTTTCAGTGTGATAGCCCTTCTCAGGGGTCCCCTCTCTCCCGGGGTCAGGCCCCTCGACCTCCTGGAGCCGCACCTCTCTGAGCCTTAGCACGTCTGTCTCTCGCCGTGGGCCTCCTCAGGGAGTCCCCTCGCTCTGGACCCCCAGGGCCTCCACCCCCTCTGCATGCAAACCCTTGGAAAACCAGGAAACCCCCCACTTGCTCACAGGCCTGCAGCAGCCAACGGCTCCGGGAGCCAGGGAAGGAATCGCCCCCCCCATCCCCGACCTCCCAGCCAAGCGTGACTCATGGCGCCGCTCCTGCCCTGACCCACATCCGCCAGCTGCAGCCTTGGCCCCACTCCTGGGGGGGGCCTCGCTCCCTGTCCCAGCCCTCAGCCCTCCCGTTCCCGGGGGCGCAGCTCAGACACTGCTCTGCCCAGAAGGGCCCGAGGCCTGTGGAGAGAGCGACCCCCCCATCCCCCCCCCGGCTTGGCCCGAGTGCCGGTCCAGGGAGCACAAAGGCTGAGTCGTCCCCTGGAGGGTCTGGGCCTAGAGGTGGCTGTGGGGCCTAGCAGGTGGGGCCTGGGCCGGAGGGGGAGATGGAGCGGGGGGGGGGGGGGAGGGGGGCTAAAGGGTTGGGGGTGGGGGGGGGGACAGAGGGGGGGTGTAAGGGGGGGGTGAGGGGGTGGATGTACGGACAGACGGATGGACGCACGGAAGGACAGACGGATGGACAGACGGACACGCGGATGGACGGACAGACGCACGGATGGATGGATGGATGGATGGATGGATGGACAGACAGACGGATGCACGGATGGACACGCAGATGGATGGACAGACGCACGGATGGATGGATGGATGGACAGACAGACGGATGCACGGATGGACACGCAGATGGATGGACAGACACACGGATGGACAGACGGACACGCGGATGGACGGACAGATGCACGGATGGATCTCTCTCCTCACGCCCACCCCCCTCGCCCCAGGCCGCGGCCTGGCTCTGGGTCTCCGGGGCGGGTGAGGGGGCACCGCGGGGAACGGGCCCTGGCACAGGGCTCCTCACAGGCTGCAGCCTGCACCCGGGAAGGGCCGCGCTGGGGGGGCCGTGGCTGCGGGGAGGCACCTGTGCGGCACTCGGCTGGGCGCTCCCGGCCCCGGGGCGGGGGCAGCGAACCAGCGGCTCCGCTGGGCCCAGGGGCGTGTGTGGGGTTCGGGACGCAGGTGAGGCAGAGCTGGGTTAGCCGGCAGCAGGATTAGGCACAGGCAGCGGCGGGTTAGTCGCTCTCTCTACCTGGCCCGGCCCCGCGGTGGGCGCGGTGTCCTGCTGCTCCGCCTGCTCCTTGTTCCTCTTCTTCTTGCCTTTGCCCCTGCGTTTGCCCTTCCTGCCCTTCCTCCGGGCGGGGGCAGCCGTGGGCTCCGGCCCGCTCTGCACGGGGCAGGACGGGGGCGACCGGAGAACGGGGGAGAGACAGAGAGGGGCATGAGAGAGCCGCAGGCTGGCGTGGGCAACCCCCGCGCTGGCACTGGGGGGCGAGAGCCCGGGCGTCTGGGGGCTCCCAGGCTCTGGCACCGTCCGGCTACACCCAAAGTGCTCTCGAGGGCCGGCTGTGGGGCCTGAGCGGGCCGGGCCCAGCGGGGAGCGCTGGGGGCAGGGGGCTCCCACGCCAAGCCGGGCAAGGGGCAGCAGAAGACTCATCTCACAGCGGCGTGAGCTGCGTGGGGCGGGGGACACACTGGGCGGCTCTGTCAGGGGGGGGTCGGCTCCCCCAGGGGCGCGTTCCCAGGCCCCATCCGTGACTCATCCCGAGCCCGGATGGAGACGCCCCCAGGCGCTGATGCAGGCTCCGGACGTGCCAAGCCCAGCTGGGCATATCCTGGCAGCCGTGGGCGCACCTGGCCTCCTGGAGCTGGGCCCAGCCCACGGGGGTGGGGGGGCACCTACCTCCTCGGGGTACAGGCCCAGCAGGCCGTAGGGCAGCGGCACGTCGCACCCGGGCATGTAGGTCTCGCAGTAGTGCAGGGCTGCCCGGGGGTCCGGAGAGATCAGCAGCTGCTGGACATCGCCCTGGGGGGGGGGAGACGAAATGGGCTGAGCAGGGGCTGAGGCACTGCGGGGTGAGCCCGCGGGGGGGGCAATGTCCGAGCCCTCCCCTCCCCCCCCCCGCAGCCCTCCTGGGCCCGGGCCAGTCCTGCGGCCGCAGCTGTGAGGAGCTGGCTGGGACCCGCGGGCAGGTGTTTCCGAGCTTGCAGCGTGACGGGGCTGGCGTGGGGCCCGGGCACTGCTGGAGCCCGCATCCCCCAGGGCCTCGCTGTCGGCTCGTTAGCGCTTCGTTGTGGGGAGCAGGCGGGGTGGGGGGCTGAGGACAGGGGAAGAGGGGTCGCAACGCCAGGGGGATGGGCACGGCCTGCCGAGCGGAGATCTGTGAGAACTGCAGGGGCGCGTGTAACCACCGCCGACCCCCCCCCCTCACGCCCCCACATACCCAGACACCCCCAGAGCCAAATGGGACCCACGCTCGCCCCCTCCCCCTGGCCACAGGCCCCACACCCCAGGGAGAGACACCCCTCAAACACAGACCCCCAACCCCGCCCAGCTTCCACCGCTCAGCTCCCCATGGAGCCGCCGGTCGCCGGGTGGGGCTCGGACGCAGCCCTGGGGCAGCACACATTCCTGGTGGGGGCGTGGGAACTGGGACCAGATGGGCGGACGGGGGGCGCCCTGGGAACATTCTTCCCAGCACGGCCGCCCCCACGTTCCCAGGGAGATCGGCTTCACCAGCCAGGCACAGCCAGTGAGCGCCGGCCAGCACGGGGCATCTGGGACTAGCCAGAGGGGGACCCCCAGGGTCAGCCCAGGTCACCCTGCTCCCCAGCCCCTCTGTCCAGCTGGAGCTGCCAGAAAAGAGGGGCCCCACCCAGGGCCAGCCCCTTGGGGGCCGTGCTGGGGACCCTGCGGGGGGGCAGGGCTGCGGGTGGCCCCGGGCTCTGGGGCAGAGCCCAGGAAGGCAGCTGTGAGCTGCGGCCTGGCCCAGCCCCTCTCCAGCCCTGCCCTGGGGAGCCCCCAGGGGCCCGGCTCCAGGACAAGCGCGGCCTTGTTCCCAGCCGCCCCCAGCCCGGCTCCCCGGCATCAATGGGGCCCTTCTCCGCGGCCCCTGACATTTGCCACTGGCAGCCGCAGCCGGCAGGAATGTGGAGGGCGGCAGGGCCTGGGGGCAGCTCTCGGCCCTGCTGCCGCGGCTCCCGGCTCCTCGGGGTGCTGAGGGGAGCAGGCTACACAGCCCCCACCCAGCCCCAAGGCCCTGACCCCCGCATGGCCCCCTGCACTAGGGTGAATGGCAAACTGGGCCCTGCCCGCAGCTCCAGCCCCCCCGGGAGGGCAGACTGTGCAGACGCAGCCGGGGGGGTCCCTGAGCCCGGGCAGGGGCTCTCCACGCCAGGCAGCCCCCAGAGTGCCAGGAGCTGGCAGAGCAAGGGGGCGCCGGGCCCGGCCTGACCCACGTAGCCCCCCCGGCACCAGGACAAAGGGCCGGCACGCAGGGCAGGGGCTCCCCACAGCCCCCCACAGCCTGCCCCCGACCTGGCTGGGAGCTGCCAGGCTGCGCAGAGCGCTCAGCCCCCCCCGGAGCCGTTCACAACCCCCCACCCCCCGGCGCGGCCCCACCTGGAACACCTCCTCGTCCAGCAGCCGGGTTCCCAGCAGGGTGACGCCTGCGGTGCTGACGACGGGCCGGGGCCCACGCTCCAGAGGCAGCGTCACGGGCGCCTCGCAATCCACCAGCAGCGACACGTTGGTGCCCTCCACGCTCAGCGCCACGCGGTGCCACCTGCGGGGGGCATCAGCGTCACAGGGACAGGCTGGGAGCCCGGACGCCTGGGTTCTCTCCCCGGCTCTGGGAGGGGAGTGGGGGCTGGGAGCCCGGACGCCTGGGTTCTCTCCCCGGCTCTGGGAGGGGAGTGGGGGCTGGGAGCCCGGACGCCTGGGTTTTCTCCCCGGCTCTGGAAGGGGAGTGGGGGCTGGGAGCCCGGACGCCTGGGTTCTCTCCCCGGCTCTGGGAGGGGAGTGGGGGCTGGGAGCCCGGACGCCTGGGTTCTCTCCCCGGCTCTGGGAGGGGAGTGGGGGCTGGTGGGTTAAAGCAGGGGGGTTGGGAGCCCGGACACCTGGGTTCTCTCCCCAGCTCTACCCTGAGTCACTCAGAGCCCATTTGGCTGATCGCCCCCGGCTGGCAGCAGGGACAGCGGGCATCCCTCCCAGCCGCGCCCGTCTCTCCAGCTCGCCCGGCCCTGTCCCCACGCCCTGCCCAGCCCCGGTCCCGGCACTCACTTGCCATCGGCCAGGCTGACCCTGCTGAAGAGCGGGTATCTCTCCGGCGCCGGCTGCCCGGCCTGGTCCTCGTAAAGGAAGACGGGCGAGCGGCCGATCTCCACGCCCAGCTGCTGCACCCCGCGCTCGTCGTACAGCGACAGCAGGAAGGCCTGGCTGCCCCGCCGGGCCCGCAGCGTCGCCAGGATGGAGAAATCCTCGGGGAAGG
>NW_020698861.1:0-5695 GCF_002925995.2 Terrapene triunguis
TAGAGGGGCGGATTATACCCATCTGTAGCATGTCCTGGATCTCCCTTTGTATAGCCGCTTGGGCATGAGGTGACTCCCGGTAGGGTGGGGTTCTAATTGGGTGAGCATTACCTGTGTCAATGGAGTGGTATGCCCGTTCGGTCCGTCCTGGAGTGGCTGAGAAAATCGGTGCAAAGCTTGTGCACAGCTCCTTGATCTGCTGTCGCTGCAGACGTCCCAGGGTCGTGGAGAGGTTCACCTCTTCCACGCCACCATTCCTTGTTCCTTCGTAGTAGACACCTGCAGGCCACTCCGCGTCATCTGTTTCCTGGGCTGTAAACTGGCAAACGTTTAACCCTCTGGAATAAAAGGGCTTAAGAGAATTAACATGGTATACCTTAGGCTTTATGTTGGAGGTGGGGGGAGGCTATGAGATAGTTAACAGCTCCTAGGCGCTCCTGGACCGTGAATGGTCCTTCCCACGACGCTTCCATTTTATGGGCCTGGAGCGCCTTTAAGACCATGACTTGGTCTCCTACTTTGAAGGACCGTTCTCTGGAATGTTTATCATACCAGGCCTTTTGCTCTTCCTGAGCATCCTTTAGGTTTTCTTTAGCAAGGGCTAAAGAGTGTCGGAGGGTGTTTTGTAGGTTGCTTACAAAGTCTAGAATGTTAGTTCCTGGAGAAGGCGTAAACCCCTCCCATTGCTGCTTCACCAACTGTAATGGCCCCTTAACCTCGCGGCCATACACAAGTTCAAATGGTGAAAACCCTAAACTGGGATGTGGTACAGCCCTGTAGGCAAAAAGCAACTGCTGCAACACTAGGTCCCAATCATTGGAGTGTTCATTTATGAATTTACGTATCATGGCCCCCAAAGTTCCATTAAACCTCTCCACCAGACCATTGGTTTGATGGTGATGAGGGGTGGCAACCAAGTGATTCACCCCATGAGCTTCCCACAGGGTTTTCATGTTCCCTGCCAGGAAATTAGTTCCCGAATCTGTAAGGATGTCGGAGGGCCACCCTACCCTGGCAAAAATGTCTGCTAATGCCTGGCACACACTTTTAGCCTTGGTGTTGCTTAAGGGTACAGCTTCCGGCCATCGGGTAGCAAAATCCATGAAAGTCAGTACGTACTGCTTTCCTCTGGGTGTCTTCTTTGGGAAAGGACCCAGAATATCCACAGCTACTCGCTGAAATGGGACCTCAATTATGGGTAGTGGCTGGAGAGGGGCTTTAACCTGGTCTTGGGGCTTTCCCACTCGTTGGCACACCTCACAAGACCGGACATAATTAGCAACGTCCTTGCCCATTCCCTCCCAGTGGAAGGACTTCCCCAACCGGTCTTTGGTTCTGTTCACCCCAGAATGGCCACTGGGATGATCATGGGCTAAGCTCAAGAGCTTTACCCGATACTTAGTGGGAACTACCAACTGTCTTTGAGGATGCCAGTCTTTCTGGTGCCCACCAGAAAGAGTCTCCTTGTATAAAAGTCCTTTTTCTACAACAAACCGGGATCGGTTAGAAGAGCTGAGAGGCGGTGGGGTGCTCCGTGCCGCCGCCCAAGCTTTCTGAAGGCTGTCATCTGCTTCCTGCTCGGCCTGGAACTGTTCCCTTGATGCTGGAGACATCAGTTCCTCCTTGGACTGTGGACTGGGGCTTGGTCCCTCTGGAAGCGATGCAGGTGCTGGGACTGTTTCCATTGACTTTGAACCGCTGTCCGCTGGTGCACTATGTGGTATTTCAGGCTCTGGCTGAGCCTCTTGGGTAGGGTTATCTGCTACTTCCGCCAGTTCAGGCTCGCTGGTGCCCTTTGGCATTGGAGTTGTAGATGGGTTTGCAAGCGCTGGACTCAGTGCTGGCAATGGTTCTGGTGCTGGTTGCGTTGTCAGTTCCGGTTCCGGGACTGGCTTTGGCTGGGTCTCTGGGATTGGATCCACTACGGCTGTTGCAGTCGTTGGCAGGGGATCCGGTTCCACCACCTGTGTTTGGGTCTCCGGTAACACCGACGGGGCTCTGGTGGACGGCTCAGGAACAGGGATGGGGGTGAAAGCTTGCTTAGCCTGGCTGCGGGTGACTATTCCCACCCTCTTGGCTAGCTTCACATGGTTGGCCAAGTCTTCCCCCAGCAGCATGGGGATGGGATAATTGTCATAGACTGCAAAAGTCCACATTCCTGCCCAGCCCTTGTACTGGACATGCAACTGGGCTGTAGGCAAGGTTACAGACTGTGACACGAAGGGTTGAATTGTCACTGTAGCCTCCGGGTTGATGAGTTTGGGGTCCACTAGGGATTGGTGGATAGTTGACACTTGTGCCCCAGTGTCCCTCCAAGCGATAACCTTCTTTCCGCCCACTCTCAAGGTTTCCCTTCGCTCCGAGGGTATGAGAGAGGCATCTGGGTCTGGGGATCTTTGGTGTGATTGGGGTGTAATGAATTGTAATCGGTTGGGGTTCTTGGGGCAGTGAGCCTTTATATGCCCCAGTTCATTACATTTAAAACATCGCCCTGCTAAGGTATCACCGGGGCGATGTTGGTTGGTGGAGACTGGTGGGGTGGGGTGAGAAGGCGTCTGGGGTTTCCCTTGGGATGTGGGTGGGGCCTTGGGTTGTCCCCGGTGGTAAGGTTTTGTTTCGGCTTGCCCCTTCTGATATTCGCTCCAACTGCTACTAGCTTTTTTCTTTTCTGTTACCTCCACCCATTTGGCTCCAATCTCCCCCGCCTTGGTTACAGTTTTGGGCTTCCCATCTAGGATGTACCTTTCTATTTCCTCAGGAACACCCTTTAAAAACTGCTCCATTTGCAATAGGAAGGGCAACTCTTCCGTAGATTTAACATTTGCTCCTGATATCCAGGCATCCCAATTTTTTTGAATGTGGTAGGCATGCCGGGTAAATGACACATCTGGTTTCCACCTTAGGGCTCTAAACCGCCGACGGGCATGCTCAGGTGTTAGCCCCATTCTGATTTTGGCCTTGTTTTTAAAAAGTTCATAACTGTTCATGTGTTCCTTAGGCATTTCAGCCGCCACCTCTGCTAAGGGTCCACTGAGCTGCGGTCTCAGCTCTACCATGTACTGGGTTAGAGGGATGTTGTATCCAAGGCAGGCCTTTTCAAAATTTTCTAAGAAGGCCTCAGTATCATCGCCTGCCTTGTAGGTGGGGAATTTCCTGGGATGGGAAGTGGTACCTGGAGAGGAGTTGTTAGGATGGTCTGCTGCATTCTGCCTAGTCCTTGCTGCTTCCAGTTCCATCTCTCTCTTGTGGGCCTCCTGTTTGGCTTTTTCTTCTCTTTCATGGGCCTCCTGTTTGGCTTTTTCTTCTCTTTCATGCTGCTCTGCCTCGAGTTTTTTAATTTCAAGCAGTCTCTGATGTTTTCTCTCGTTTTCTTCTGCTTCTAGTCTGGCCAGTTCTATTTTTTTAGTTAGTTCTTTGGCAGTCATTTTCCTGTTTTCTTGTGCTGGGTCACACCCTCTGCAGTTGACTGAGACTGGGATGTGTACTTAGCTCTGGCTGCTGCTGAGTTAACAGAGACTTTCTAACAAGCTACTCCCGAGGATGTAAAAAGAAAAAAAAACACTTCAGCCTGTAAATTACCTTTACCAGTTAGTCAAAGTTTGCTCCCTTTGAACCCTTCTCTTAACAAAGGACCTCGTTAAAAAAACTTAACACCTCTGCCTTCAGGCAAGGAGAGATAAGATATGCATCTACGTTCAGCTCTGCTCTCCAAGCAGCTAGAAGGAGAAAAAAAAAATCTCTTACTGGCTTTTGGGTTTAAACGATCTCCACTGCTATGCCACCATGTCAAGGCTGGATCCCCACTTTGAACTTTAGGGTTCAAATGTAGGGGCCTGCATGAAAACTTCTAAGCTTATCTACCAGCTTAGCTTTGGTTCGCTGCCACCATCACAAGAATTCCCTCCCTGGGAAGCCTTGAGAAACCTTTCACCCATTCCCTGGTGAACACAGATCCAAACCCCCTTGGATCTTAAAACAAGGAGAAATCAATCTGGTTCTTAAAAAAGAAGGCTTTTAATTAAAGAAAAAGGTAAAAATCATCTCTGTAAAATCAGTATGGAAAATAACTTTACAGGGTAATCAAACTTAAAGAGCTCAGAGGACCCCCCTCTGTCTTAGGTTCAAAGTACAGCAAACAAAGATACACACTCTGGTAAAAAGGTACATTTACAAGTTGAGAAAACAAAGTAAATCTAAGACGCCTTGCCTGTCTTTTACTTACTAGTTTGAAATAGGAGAGACTTGTTTAGAAAGATGGGGAGAACCTGGATTGATGTCTGGTCCCTCTCAGTCCCAAGAGCGAAAAACCCCTTAAAACAAAGAGCACACACAAAAGCCCTTCCCCCCCCAAGATTTGAAAGTATCTTGTCTCCTTATTGGTCCTTGGGTCAGGTGTCAGCCAGGTTACCCGAGCTTCTTAACCCTTTACAGGTAAAAGGATTTGGAGTCTCTGTACACAGAGAGCTGTTACCCTTCCCTTTATAGTTATGACACGCCCCCCAAATCACAGATAGTGTTGGACGTTCGGTTCCACACTGGCTGTGATTTCTTCCTGGAGTTCTAGGAGAAAACAGAGTTAATAAGACACATGTACCTTTAGACATACTACTGATTATATAAAAACTAACAATATGTTTTATTCCAAGAACAATTGTTAACCAGTTAACTCTGGGAAACTTTCCCGGGAGAGTGCATTAGCCACTTTGTTAGAAGCTCCCGAAATGTGTTGTATTTTAAAATTAAAATCTTGGAGAGCTAAACTCCATCGAAGAAGTTTTTTGTTATTTCCCTTGGCGGTATGAAGCCACTGTAGCGCAGCATGGTCTGTTTGTAGTTGGAAACGCCGTCCCCAAACATATGGGCGTAGCTTTTCCAGCGCGTACACAATGGCGTAGCATTCCTTTTCGCTGATTGACCAGTGGCTTTCCCTCTCAGACAGTTTCTTGCTGAGAAACACGACAGGATGGAATTCTTGATCCGGTCCTTCCTGCATTAAAACTGCTCCCACGCCTCTCTCGGAAGCATCTGTGGTTACTAGGAACGGTTTGTCAAAGTCTGGGGCCCTTAGCACAGGGTCAGACATGAGTGTTGCCTTAAGCTGGTTAAAGGCCTTTTGACACTCATCAGTCCACTGAACTGCATTTGGCTGTTTCTTTCTGGTTAGGTCTGTCAGCGGGGCGGCGATTTGGCTGTAGTGTGGTACAAATCGCCTATAATATCCGGCCAAGCCTAAGAAGGATTGGACCTGTTTCTTTGACTTTGGAACCGGCCACTTTTGGATAGCATCCACTTTGGCCTGTAGGGGATTTATAGTTCCTTGACCCACCTGGTGCCCCAGGTACGTCACTCTGTTTTGGCCTATTTGACACTTTTTAGCCTTAACAGTTAGTCCTGCCTGTCGGATGCGCTCGAAGACTTTTTCCAGGTGCTCCAGGTGTTCTGTCCATGAATCAGAAAAAATGGCCACATCATCGAGGTAGGCAACTGCAGATTCTTCCAATCCCGCTAGGAGACCATCTACAAGTCTTTGGAAGGTGGCGGGTGCATTTCGCAACCCGAAAGGGAGTACATTGAATTCGTACACCCCTGCCTGGGTGACGAAGGCTGACCTTTCCTTAGCGGGTTCATCTAGTGGTACTTGCCAGTACCCTTTGGTTAAGTCTAAAGTAGAGATGAATTGGGCATGTCCCAATTT
>NW_020698862.1:0-621 GCF_002925995.2 Terrapene triunguis
GTGTGTATGGGGAGGGGTGGGTGCGGATGGGGAGGAATGGGTGTGTATGGGGATGGGTGGGTGGAGGGGTGGGTGTGTGTGACGAAGTGGGGGGTTTTCTTGTTTTCTGGGGGGTTTTCCCGTTTTCTGTGGGGTTTCAATGGTTTGCATGCAGAGGGGGTGGGACTCAGTTTCCCTGGGTGTTACTGGTTTAACGAGGTGAGGGGAGAGGGAGTGTGTTTTGCAGAGGACCGGAGAGAGGACGTGGGGACCCAGCCGGTGGCCGGGAGGATGGATACCCCAGCGACCGGTGACCCGGCGACCTGGTGACCCAGAGGCCCAGCTGAGGAGACGCAGCCGGTTCTGGCCAGTGGGAGGACAATGGGCTGCAGAGTGAGGACCCAGTGACCTAACCAGCCGGTTCCAGCCAGAGGGAGAAGCAGGAGCGGAGGCCCCGGTTTACGACCCTGTTTACATGGAGGGAAGACAATGGACAGAGGCGGGGCCTGGGGCCGGTGATCGGAGATGCCCAGCTGGGAGCAGGGGGGCTCCGGGGCTGGAGAGGGGAAGCAGGCAGAGCCCACCGGGATGCAGGGAGACTGGGATGTGCTGGGCTGAGGGAGGCCAGGCCTGAGGGTCAGA
>NW_020698862.1:631-7645 GCF_002925995.2 Terrapene triunguis
CGGACCGCACGGGGCCAAGAGTGGGCACGATCTGTGAGTCCGTGACACCGGGTCAGTATAGGTTTGGATCTTACCCAAAATACCATGCTGCCAGCCAATCCTTTAGTGTCTAAAACTAAAGGTTTATTAGAAAGAAAAAAGAAAGAACAAGAAGAGAGATGTTAAATGATAAAGCAGTCACATACATACAAAGATTTCAAAGTCCATATATCAGGTTCCTAGCAGTACTGGTGAGTTTGCTGGTTTGAAAGTCCCTCTGGAACACATCCACAGCGTGGATGGGTGATTCAGTCCTTTGTTCAGAGCTTCCTGTGTAGAACGGTTACTCCAGAGGAAAGAAGCAGGAATGAAGACAAAATGGAGAAGATGCAGCTGCCTTTTATAGTCGTTGGCCATGTGGCTTGTGTTTCCTTTGTTCCAAACACAAGCTGCCCAGCACATGACCTGGAAGCCTCAGAGTTCTGGCCATAGGCAGGTCCCTGAATGCCTTGCTGAGTCATAAGGTGTATCCCTGACCCTTTCAATGGGTTCATTGTACAACTGATGTCCCTTGATGATCCATCAAGCAGGCTAGGCAGTGTTGATGCCAATCTGCCTGTGGGTGTCACCCAGATGCACAGCACAAGTTGGAAATACAGATATACCCTACATATCTATAACTCATAATACGAAGGTGATACAAACATATAAACAAGATTATCATACTTGGCAAATCACAACATCTTCGCAGATACCCCACACGGCACACCTGGCACAACTCATTGCCATTTTACAATATTGGTATTCATAATATCCTAAAGTGTCCCCCAGATTCCATACAGCGTCACACACGGTATGCCTTGTAAGGTATCATTTGAAACCTCATAATTTGCTGGTCAGTATTGTCCTGGTAAAATATGTGTGGCAACATTGTACGTGAAATTATAAGAGTCCCCTGTCTGGTGTTAGTAACACATGCTACAAACCCCACATTGCCGCCCAAACAGAAGTTGGCAAACAGGTCTGTCCTACACAAAGGAATGTGTGCTTACCTTAATTTGCATTTAGCAGTAACCAGAGTCATCAAGCAAGAAGGGAAACAAAGGAAGCTCAAACAGGTGAGAAAAAGCAGCAGGGAACATCCTTCCACATAGACTCTTTGTCTCCTGGTGCCCAGCTGGAAATGTTTTCCAAGAGGGGGACTGAAACTATAAAAAGGAGGGACAAGCACCCCAAGGCGCACACACCCCCGTCCCCACCCATCACATTCACTGCACCTGATGAGACAAAGGAAGCAGGCACTGGACTCTGGAGGAGGGGTCCTGGACAGAGAGTTTGGTCAATAATCGGCTGGAGCATGTGATGAGAAGCTTTGCTTCAATCTAATATAGTTCATTAAATTAGGCGTTAGTAAATGTTAGTAAATGTTTTATCTTGCTTTTCTTGAAACTATTTCTGACTTTTAGGGCTCATTACTTGTACTCACTTAAAATCTCTCTCTTTGTCATTAATCAGCTTTTTTTTTTTTTACTGTTTTATCTAATCCAGTGTGTTTAAATTGAAGTGTCTGAATAACTATTTGAGCTAATAAACTGGCATATTATTCCCTTAAGGGAATAATAGATTTAAAATATGTGTATTATAGACTCATAGACTCATAGACTTTAAGGTCAGAAGGGACCATTATGATCATCTAGTCTGACCTCCCGCACGATGCAGGCCACAAAAGCTGACCCACCCACTCCTGGAATAATTCTCTCCCTTGACTCAGCTGTTGAAGTCCCCAAATCATGATTTAAAGACTTCAAGTCGCAATTGTCCAGGAGAGGGCTGGGCAGTACAGCACATACGTTGCTGGGGCAAAATCTGAGCCTGGGGGTGTGTTGGGGTCACCCTGCAGTCTAACCCAGGCTGGTGAGAGCCAGGTAACCCAAGTGTGGCTGGCAGGCTGCGGTTCACACAGACACTCCGGGTGTGACCTGCATGCTGGAAGGCTGTCTGTGAGTGGCCCAGGCGTTGTAAGACAACCATGGCTGCAGGGCAGGAGTGACACAGCCCCTGGGGTCTGGACAGCACCCAGGTATGTCACAGAAACTAAGGCCTGGTCTACACTTGAAAGTTATATTGGCACAGTTACCATGCTGGAGATGGCTCCCTTCGACATAGCAACTCTTCACTCGGGTAGCTTGACCAGGTGTCTGGTTTTCGACTGGAACGCCCAGTCAAAAAGGGACCCTGGCGGCTCCGGTCAGCGCTGCCGACAGGGGCGTTAAAAGTCCGATCGGCGGTGCTGCAGGGCTAAGGCAGGCGAGTCCCTACCTGTCCTGGCTCCGCACTGCACCCCGGAAGTGGCCAGCAGGTCTTGCTCCTGGGCGGGGAAGCCATGGGGCTCCGCGGGCTGCCCCCACCCAGAGCACCGGCTCCGCACTCCCATTGGCCGGGAACTGACCAATGCGAGCTGGGGGAGCGATGCCTGCTGGCAAGAGCAGCGCGCAGAGCCTCCTGGACCCCCACCTAGGCGCTGGACCTGCTGGCTGCGGTGCCAAGACAGGTAGGCAGCCTGCCTTAGCCCCGCTGCACCACCAACCAGGAGCCGCATGAGGTAAGCCCACACCCAACCCCCCTTCCCCAGCCCTGACCCCCCCAAACCCGGAGCCCTCTCCTGTACCCCAAACTCCTCATCCCTGGCCCCACCCCAGAGCCCACACCCCGAGCTCTGACCCCCTCCTGCACCCCAACCTCCTGCCTCAACCCGCAGCCTCCTCCCACATTCTGAATCCCTCAGCCCCACCTCCCAGCCTGGAGCTCCCTCCTGCACGCCAAACCCCTCATTCCCAGCCCCGCCCCAGAGCCCACACCCCCAGCCGAAGCCCTCACCCCCTCACATACCCCAACCACCTGCCCCAGCCCAGTGAAAGTGAGTGAGGGTGAGGGAGAGCAAGCCACTGAGGGAGGGGGAATGTAGTGAGGAGGGTTGGGGCCTCGGGGCAGGGGTTGGGGCCTAGGTGAAGGGGGCGGGGCCTAGACTCATAGAAGATTAGGGTTGGAAGAGACCTCAAGAGCTCATCTAGTCCAACCCCCTGCTCAAAGCAGGACCAACCCCAGCTAAATCATCCCAGCCAGGGCTTTATCAAGCCAGGCCTTAAAAACCTCTAAGGATGGATATTCCACCACCTCCCTAAGGAACCCATTCCAGTGCTTCACCGCCCTCCTAGTGAAACAGTTGTGACGGGTTCGGTCACAGAGACCCCATTGGGACTGTCACCTGATGTGCTGAATTTACCTCTGAGCCCGTTTTCCCTGCCAGCTTGGGACTTCCAGAACCTGCCTTGTTGAGCCAGACACGCTAGCAGCAGGCTAAATGGAAAAGTACCAGATATAAGATGGATTCCAGTATCATGTGACATGGTCACATGTCCTGTGAGACCTCATTCTTCATTACCCAAGGGCTGGCCCACACTTACACAGGAAGGCTTGCAGTAAATAAACCCATTCACAATCAATTGTTCTAGTCAATGGCCCACGCTTTGCATAATTACAATAGGACCTCAGAGTTATACTTCATATTTCTAGCTTCAGATAGGAGAATGATACATACATACAAATAGAAGGAATATATTCAGTAGGTTATAACCTTTGTTATGATACCTTACAAGAGACCTTTTGCATAAAGCATATTCCAGTTACATCATATTCACACTAATAAGCATATTTCCATAAAACATATGAAGTGCAACCTCACAATAGTTTTTTCTAATATCCAACCTAGACCTCCCGCACTGCAATTTGAGACCATTGCTCCTTGTTCTGTCATCTGCCACCACTGAGAACAGCCTAGCTCCATCCTCTTTGGAACCCCCTTCATGTAGTTGAAGGCTCCTATCAAATCCTCCGTAACGACCAGTTAGGCCACAGAAGGGATGAGAGTGACAGTACAGCTCTGTGGTCTGCGCCCTCGACTGAGAGGTGGCTGCTCCCTCTTCCAATCCCTTCTCCACATCAGGCAGAGGGGGGCTGGAATGGGGGGGGTCTCCTAGGGGAGTGCCCTAACCACAGGGCTAAGGTATAGGGAAGGGTGCTTCAATCTCCCATGCAGTGTGTGGAGTAGGGTAGTCCCTCAGCGTGCCTACTGGATCGGGGCCTGCATGCCACCTAGGCAGAGGGGTGCCCACCCTGGCCATCCTGTTGGCCAGAAGGGCAGGAAAAGTTTTCAGTGCACCACCCTCTGCCCCCCACCAGGCAATCAGCAGAGCCAGAAAAAAAAAAAAAACAGCCAATCATCAGCAGAATAAAAATGACTGGCCAATAAGAGCAGAGAAAAAAATAGCCTGCCAATCATCAGTAGAGCAAAAATGGCCAGCCAATCAGAGCGCCCATGTGCCTAGTACAGTGTTGGGAGACAGATGATTGGCACCCAGGAGCTGGCAGTGCAAGTACAGAGCCACTGAGTGAATTAAGGTGCCCATAGGGCTAGGGGAGCCAAGCGGGAGTTCTGCAGATCGCAGTGGCACCTACGTACCTTTGTGTATTGGGACCAGAGAGACCAAGGCCCAGAGCTTGTGACGATCTGGGCCTCGTGACTTTCCCAAGGTCATACAGGAAGTCAGTAGCAGAGCTGAGAACTGAATCCAGCCCTCCTAAATCCCAGGCTAGTGCCAGAACCACTGCCCCATTCTTCCCTTTTCGTTCAGATTCAGAAAAAACAACAAATAAAGAACAAATACAAAGTCTCTGGGATGGAGAGAAAACAGCAGGTGTTATTCACCCAGTTGGCAGCATCCTCTCTGCCAGCCCACCCCACACAGTCAAACCCTACGCCACACTGCAGCTTTGCATGGCCATGCACTGGGAATTGGGAACTTTCCAGTTGCAGTCCCATTTACACATGCTGGAACTGGCTGATGCAGGGGAGCCAGATGCCGCAGCAAGAAAGGAACATACCAAGTGCAGATCCATTTTCATCTCAGAGTGACAGACACTGACTTAAACAATGAAAAAACATTGAGTGCCCACTGGGATTTCCCTTTGTCTCCCGCATTGAAGGTCCTGGATTCTTCTCAGCTCCTCCTGGCTGAATGGGTTTTTGACAACATGAAAGGAGGCCAGGTTGCTGTGATGCATGGCCAGATTCTGCACCATTGTGCTGGGCATTGCAGACACCAAAGGGATTTGCCAGGGATGCCCACACTATACTGGAGGGGTAGAAAAGCAAAGCGCCTGTTAGGATCCAGGGATGGGGGGTGAACTGGGGTGGGGCAGTTCGACAAGTAACAAGAAACCATTTAAACAACAAGGAGTCTGGTGGCACCTCAAAGACTAACTGATTTATTTGGGCATAAGCTTTCATGGGTAAAAAACCCACTTCTTCAGATGCATGGAGCCAAAGGCGCTGACTCCGTGGGTGCTCTGGGGCTGGAGCACCCATGGGGAAAAATTGGTGGGTGCTTTGCACCCACCGGCAGCTCCCCACGCCACCCCAGCTCACCTCCGCCTCCTACCCTGAGCGCGCCACTGCGTCCTGCTTCTCCCCCCTCCCTCCCAGCGCTTGGCGCCGCAAAATAGCTGTTTCGTGTTGCAAGACTGGGAGGGAGGGGATAGGAAGGTGAACGTGGCGTGCTTGGGGGAGGAGGCGGGGCCGGGGAGGGGATTTGGGGAGGGATCCAATAGAGGCAGGGAGGGGCGGAGTTGGGGTGGGGACTTTGGGGCAGGAGTGAAGTCGGGGCGGGGCTGGGGGCGGGAGGGGCGCGAGCACCCACCGGCTCCGAAAAAAGTTGGCACCTGTGCATGGAGAGAAAATTACAGTTGCAGGCATTATATACTGACACATGAAGAGAAGGGAGTTACCTCACAAGTGGAGAACCAGTGTTGACAGGGCCAATTCGATCAGGGTGGATGTAGTCCACTCCCAATAATTGATGAGGAGGTGTCAATTCCAGGAGAGGCAAAGCTGCTTTTGTAGTAAGCCAGCCACTCCCAGTCCCTATTCAAGCCCAAATTAATGGTGTTAAATTAGCAAACGGATTTTAGTTCTGCAGTTTCTCTTTGAAGTCTGTTTCTGAAGTTTTTTTGTTCAAGTATAGCTACTTTTAAATCTGTTATAGAATGTCCAGGAAGATTGAAGTGTTCTCCTACTGGCTTTTGTATGTTACCATTCCTGATGTCCGATTTGTGTCCATTTATTCTTTTAAGTAGAGACTGTCCAGTTTGGCCAGTGTACATGGCAGATGGGCATTGTTGGCACATGATGGCATATATCACATTAGTAGATGTGCAGGTGAATGAGTCCCTGATGTTGTGACTGATGTGGTTGGGTCCTCTGATGGTGTCGCTAGAGTAGATATGGGGACAGAGTAGGCAATGAGATTTGCTAGAGGGGTTGGTTCCTGCGTTACTGTTTCTGTGGTATGGTGTGTAGTTGCTGGTGAGTATTTGCTTCTGGTTGGGGGGCTGTCTGTAAGCGAGGACTGGCCTGCTTCCCAGGGTCTGTGAGAGTGAGGGATTGTTTTCCAGGATAGGTTGTAGATCGTGGATGATGAGCTGGAGAGGTTTTAGCTGGGGGCTGTATGTGATGGCCAGTGGTGTTCTGTTATTTTCCTTGTTGGGCCTGTCCTGTAGTAGGTGACTTCTGGGTACCCGTCTTGCTCTGTCAATATGTTTCCTCACTTCCCCAGGTGGGTACTGTAGTTTTAAGAATGCTTGATAAAGATCTTGTAGGTGTTTGTCTCTGTCTGAGGGATTGGAGCAAATTCGGTTGTATTTTAGGCTTGGCTGTAGACAATGGATCGTGTGATGTGTCCTGGATGGAAGCTGGAGGCATGTAAGTAAGTATAGCAGTCAGTAGGTTTCCGGTATAAGGTAGTGTTTATGTGGCCATCACTTATTTACACTGTAGTGTCCAGGAAGTGGATCTTTTGTGTGGACTGGTCCAGGCTGAGGTTGATGGTGGGGTGGAAATTGTTGAAATCCAAGTGAAATTCTTCAAGGGCCTTGTCAAGGCTGGATCCCCACTTTGAACTTTAGGGTTCAAATGTAGGG
>NW_020698863.1:0-5376 GCF_002925995.2 Terrapene triunguis
GGAATTGGTGAAAGGTTTCTCAAGGCTTCCCAGGGAGGGAATTCTTGTGATGGTGGCAGCGGACCAAAGCTAAGCTGGTAGATA
Source organism: Terrapene triunguis (assembly GCF_002925995.2). Taxonomy (NCBI): domain Eukaryota; kingdom Metazoa; phylum Chordata; order Testudines; family Emydidae; genus Terrapene; species Terrapene triunguis. The sequence goes on from NW_020698863.1 coordinate 85, forward strand.
AGCTTAGAAGTTTTCATGCAGGCCCCTACATTTGTACCCTAAGGTTCAAAGTGGGGATACAGCCTTGACATGGTGGCACAGCGGTGGAGATCGTTTTAGACCCAAAAGCCAGTAAGAGATTTTTTTTTCCTTCTAGCTGCTTGGAGAGCAGAGCTGAAGGTAGATGCATATCTTATCTCTCCTTGCCTGAAGGCAGAGGTGTTAAGTTTTTTTTAACGAGGTCCTTTGTTAAGAGAAGGGTTCAAAGGGAGCAAACTTTGACTGACTGGTAAAGATAATTTACAAGTTGAATTGTTTTTTTTTCTTTTTACATCCTCGGAAGTAGCTAGTTAGAAAGTCTCTGTTAACTCAGCAGCAGTCAGAGCTAAGTACATCCCAGTTTCAGTCAACTGCAGAGGGGTGTGACCCAGCACAAGAAAACAGGAAAATGACTACCAAAGAAGAAAAAGCTAAAGAGGAGGCCCACAAGAGAGCTATGGAGCTGAAAGAAAAAGAGATAGAGCTGAGAGACAGAGAAGAAAAAGCCAAAGAGGGGGCCCACAAGAGAGAGATGGAGCTGAGAGACAGAGAAGAGAAAGCCAAAGAGGAGGCCCACAAGAGAGAGATGGAGCTGAAAGAAAAAGAGATGGAGCTGGAAAAAGCCAAAGAGGAGGCGAGAGAAAAAGAAAGGAAGCATGAACTGGAAGCAGCAAGGGCTAAGCAGGATGCATCAGACCATCCTAGCAACTCCTCTCCAGGTACCACTTCCCATCCCAGGAAATTCCCCACCTACAAGGCAGGTGATGATACTGAGGCCTTCTTAGAAAATTTTGAAAGGGCCTGCCTTGGATACAGCATCCCTCCACCCCAGTACATGGTAGAGCTGAGACCGCAGCTCAGTGGACCCTTAGCAGAGGTGGCGGCTGAAATGCCTAAGGAACACATGAACAGTTATGAACTTTTTAAAAAGAAGGCCAGAATCAGAATGGGGCTAACACCTGAGCATGCCCGTCGGCGGTTCAGAGCCCTAAGGTGGAAACCTGATGTGTCATTTACCCGACATGCCTACCACATTGGAAAAAATTGGGATGCCTGGATATCAGGAGCAAATGTTAAATCTACGGAAGAGTTGCCCTTCCTATTGCAAATGGAGCAGTTTTTAGAGGGTGTTCCTGAGGAAATAGAAAGGTACATCCTAGATGGAAAGCCCAAAACTGTAACCGAGGCGGGGGAGATTGGAGCCAAATGGGTGGAGGTGACAGAAAAGAAAAAAGCTAGTAGCAGTTGGAGCGAATATCAGAAGGGGCAAGCCGAAACAAAACCTTATCACCGGGGCCAACCCAAGGCCCCACCCACATCCCAAGGGAAACCCCAGAGGCCTTCTCACCCCACCCCACCAGTCTCCACCAACCAACATCGCCCCGGTGATACCTTAGCAGGGCGATGTTTTAAATGTAATGAACTGGGGCATATAAAGGCTCACTGCCCCAAGAACCCCAACCAATTACAGTTCATTACACCCCAGTCACACCAAAGATCCCCAGACCCAGATGCCTCTCTCATACCCTCGGAGCGAAGGGAAACCCTGAGAGTGGGCGGAAAGAAGGTTATCGCTTGGAGGGATACTGGGGCACAAGTGTCAACTATCCACCAATCCCTAGTGGACCCCAAATTCATCAACCCGGAGGCTACAGTGACAATTCAACCCTTCGTGTCACAGTCTGTAACCTTGCCTACAGCCCAGTTGCATGTCCAGTACAAGGGCTGGGCAGGAATGTGGACTTTTGCAGTCTATGACAATTATCCCATCCCCATGCTGCTGGGGGAAGACTTGGCCAACCATGTGAAGCTAGCCAAGAGGGTGGGAATAGTCACCCGCAGCCAGGCTAAGCAAGCTTTCACCCCCATCCCTGTTCCTGAGCCGTCCACCAGAGCCCCGTCGGTGTTACCGGAGACCCAAACACAGGTGGTGGAACCGGATCCCCTGCCAACGACTGCAACAGCCGTAGTGGATCCAATCCCAGAGACCCAGCCAAAGCCAGTCCCAGAACCGGAACTGGCAACGCAACCAGCACCAGAACCATTGCCGGCACTGAGTCCAGCGCTTGCAAACCCGTCTACAACTCCAATGCCAGAGGGCACCAGCGAGCCTGAACTGGCGGAAGCAGCAGATAACCCTACCCAAGAGGCTCAGCCAGAGCCTGAGATACCACATAGTACACCAGCGGACAGCGGTTCACAGTCAATGGAAACAGCCCCAGCACCTGCATCGCTTCCAGAGGGACCAAGCCCCAGTCCACAGTCCAAGGAGGAACTGATGTCTCCAGCATCAAGGGAACAGTTCCAGGCCGAGCAGGAAGCAGATAACAGCCTTCAGAAAGCTTGGGCGGCGGTGCGGAGCACCCCACCGCCTCTCAGCTCTTCTAACCGATCCCGGTTTGTTGTAGAAAAAGGACTTTTATACAAGGAGACTCTTTCTGGTGGGCACCAGGAAGACTGGCATCCTCAAAGACAGTTGGTAGTTCCCACTAAGTATCGGGTAAAGCTCTTGAGCTTAGCCCATGATCATCCCAGTGGCCATTCTGGGGTGAACAGAACCAAAGACCGGTTGGGGAAGTCCTTCCACTGGGGGGAATGGGCAAGGACGTTGCTAATTATGTCCGGTCTTGTGAGGTGTGCCAACGAGTGGGAAAGCCCCAAGACCAGGTTAAAGCCCCTCTCCAGCCACTACCCATAATTGAGGTCCCATTTCAGCGAGTAGCTGTGGATATTCTGGGTCCTTTCCCAAAGAAGACACCCAGAGGAAAGCAGTACGTACTGACTTTCATGGATTTTGCTACCTGATGGCCGGAAGCTGTACCCTTAAGCAACACCAAGACTAAAAGTGTGTGCCTGGCATTAGCAGACATTTTTGCCAGTGTAGGTTGGCCCTCCGACATCCTTACAGATTCGGGAACTAATTTCCTGGCAGGGAACATGAAAAACCTGTGGGAAGCTCATGGGGTGAATCACTTGGTTGCCACCCCTCATCACCATCAAACCAATGGTCTGGTGCAGAGGTTTAATGGAACTTTGGGGGCCATGATACGTAAATTCGTAAATGAACACTCCAATGATTGGGACCTAGTGTTGCAGCAGTTGCTTTTTGCCTACAGGGCTGTACCACATCCCAGTTTAGGGTTTTCACCATTTGAACTTGTGTATGGCCGCGAGGTTAAGGGGCCATTACAGTTGGTGAAGCAGCAATGGGAGGGGTTTACGCCTTCTCCAGGAACTAACATTCTAGACTTTGTAAGCAACCTACAAAACACCCTCCGACACTCTTTAGCCCTTGCTAAAGAAAACCTAAAGGATGCTCAGGAAGAGCAAAAGGCCTGGTATGATAAACATTCCAGAGAACGGTCCTTCAAAGTAGGAGACCAAGTCATGGTCTTAAAGGCGCTCCAGGCCCATAAAATGGAAGCGTCGTGGGAAGGACCATTCACGGTCCAGGAGCGCCTAGGAGCTGTTAACTATCTCATAGCCTCCCCCACCTCCAACATAAAGCCTAAGGTATACCATGTTAATTCTCTTAAGCCCTTTTATTCCAGAGAATTAAACGTTTGCCAGTTTACAGCCCAGGAAACAGATGACGCGGAGTGGCCTGCAGGTGTCTACTACGAAGGAAAAAGGAATGGTGGCGTGGAAGAGGTGCACCTCTCCACGACCCTGGGACGTCTGCAGCGACAGCAGATCAAGGAGCTGTGCACAAGCTTTGCACCAATTTTCTCAGCCACTCCAGGACGGACCGAACGGGCATACCACTCCATTGACACAGGTAATGCTCACCCAATTAGAACCCCACCCTACCGGGAGTCACCTCATGCCCAAGCGGCTATACAAAGGGAGATCCAGGACATGCTACAGATGGGTATAATCCGCCCCTCTACCAGTGCATGGGCATCTCCAGTGGTTCTAGTTCCCAAACCAGATGGGGAAATACGCTTTTGCGTGGACTACCGTAAGCTAAATGCTGTAACTCGTCCTGACAACTATCCAATGCCACGCACAGATGAGCTATTGGAGAAATTGGGACATGCCCAATTCATCTCTACTTTAGACTTAACCAAAGGGTACTGGCAAGTACCACTAGATGAACCCGCTAAGGAAAGGTCAGCCTTCGTCACCCAGGCAGGGGTGTATGAATTCAATGTACTCCCTTTCGGGTTGCGAAATGCACCCGCCACCTTCCAAAGACTTGTAGATGGTCTCTTAGCGGGATTAGGAGAATCTGCAGTTGCCTACCTCGATGATGTGGCCATTTTTTCTGATTCATGGACAGAACACCTGGAGCACCTGGAAAAAGTCTTCGAGCGCATCCGACAGGCAGGACTATCTGTTAAGGCTAAAAAGTGTCAAATAGGCCAAAACAGAGTGACGTACCTGGGGCACCAGGTGGGTCAAGGAACTATAAATCCCCTACAGGCCAAAGTGGATGCTATCCAAAAGTGGCCGGTTCCAAAGTCAAAGAAACAGGTCCAATCCTTCTTAGGCTTGGCCGGATATTATAGGCGATTTGTACCACACTACAGCCAAATCGCCGCCCCTCTGACAGACCTAACCAGAAAGAAACAGCCAAATGCAGTTCAGTGGACTGATAAGTGTCAAAAGGCCTTTAACCAGCTTAAGGCAACACTCATGTCTGACCCTGTGCTAAGGGCCCCAGACTTTGACAAACCGTTCCTAGTAACCACAGATGCTTCCGAGCGAGGCGTGGGAGCAGTTTTAATGCAGGAAGGACCGGATCAAGAATTCCATCCTGTCGTGTTTCTCAGCAAAAAACTGTCTGAGAGGGAAAGCCACTGGTCAATCAGCGAAAAGGAATGCTACGCCATTGTGTACGCGCTGGAAAAGCTACGCTCATATGTTTGGGGATGGCGTTTCCAACTACAAACAGACCATGCTGCGCTACAGTGGCTTCATACCGCCAAAGGAAATAACAAAAAACTTCTTCGGTGGAGTTTAGCTCTCCAAGATTTTGATTTTGAAATACAACACATTTCGGGAGCTTCTAACAAAGTGGCTGATGCACTCTCCCGGGAAAGTTTCCCAGAGTTAACTGGTTAACAATTGTTCTTGGAATGAAACATATTGTTAGTTTTTATATAATCAGTGGTATGTCTAAAGATACATGTGTCTTATTAACTCTGTTTTCTCCTAGAACTCCAGGAAGAAATCACAGCCAGTGTGGAACCGAACGTCCAACACTATCTGTGATTTGGGGGGCGTGTCATAACTATAAAGGGAAGGGTAACAGCTCTCTGTGTACAGAGA
>NW_020698864.1:0-1147 GCF_002925995.2 Terrapene triunguis
GGGTATGTCTACACTACAAAATTAGGTCGGATTTATAGAAGCCGGTTTTATAGAAACCGGTTGTATGCAGCCGATTGTGTGTGTCCCCACATAAAATGCTCTAAGTGCATGAAGTCGGCGGACCGCGTCCACAGTACCGAGGCTAGCGTCGACTTCCGGCGCATTGCACTATGGTACCTATCCCACAGTTCCCGGAGTCTCCGGCGCCCATTGGAATTATGGGTTGAGATCACAATGCCCGAATGATGCAAAGCAGTGCCGCGAGGGGTTCTGGGTACATTGCGTCAGGCCCCTCCCCCGCCGTCACAGCAACGGCAGACAATAGATTCGCGCCTTTTTACCTGGGTTACCTGTGCAGACAACATACCACGCCAAGCATTGAGCCGGCTCAGCTCAGCTCACCGTCACCATATGTCTTCCGGGTGCCGGCAAACGTGGGACTGCATTGCTAAACAGCAGCAGCAGCTTACTGCCTTTTGGCGGTAGACGGTGCAGCATGACTGGTAGCCTTCATTGGCGATCTGGGTGCAGGCAGCCGTGGGGCTGGCAGCCGTGGTGCTGCATTGTACCAGCCCCTTGCCTTTTGGTAGAAGATGGTTTATTACGACTGGTATCCGTCGTCGTCATACGTCAGCGGCTGTCGATCATGGGCACCCGGGCAGACAATGATGGTTATCAGTCGTAGTATGCTATTTTCTGCCAAGTGCCCAGTATTGTCTGCTAAGCACCCAGAAGAGGCCGATGGCGATCTGGGTGCTGGCAGACATGGGGCTGGCAGACGTGGGGCTAGATTGCTACACAGCAGCAACCCCTTGCCTTTTGGGCAGTAGATAGCATATTACGATTGGTATCCATCATTGTCATATTGCAGTGGGTATCAGATCGTGCAATAGACCTGAAGGCTTACTGCCAAGCGCCCAGTATTTGCTGCCAAGCACCCAGAAAATGCCAAGGGCTATCAGTCATGCTGCACCGTCGTCTTAAGATGTAAAAAATAGATTTATTCTGTATTCATTTGCTTCCCCCCTCCCTCCTGCTAAACCCAGGCTTTTGAGTTCAATCTTTGGGGGGGGGGGCATTCTGTGTGACAGTTGTTTGTGTTTCTCCCTGATGCAAAGCCACCTTTCTTGATTTTAATTCCCTGTAC
>NW_020698864.1:1247-8523 GCF_002925995.2 Terrapene triunguis
GCATTGTCCTGGAGTATATGCAGAGCCTCCTGGACATGCCAAAGCCAAACCAGGACCAGCTGAGGAGGAGGCGATTGCAGCGCGGCGACGATAGTGATGAGGAAATTGACATGGACCTCTCACAAGGCACAGGCCCCAGCAATGTGGAAATCATGGTGTTACTGGGGCAGGTTCATGCCGTGGACCGCCGATTCTGGGCCCGGGAAACAAGCACAGACTGGTGGGACCGCATCGTGTTGCAGGTTTGGGACGATGCCCAGTGGCTGCGAAACTTTCGCATGCGTAAGGGCACTTTCATGGAACTTTGTGACTTGCTTTCCCCTGCCCTGAAGCGCCAGAATACCAGGATGAGAGCAGCCCTCACAGTGGAGAAACGAGTGGCGATAGCCCTGTGGAAGCTTGCAACGCCAGACAGCTACCGGTCAGTGGGGAATCAATTTGGAGTGGGCAAATCTACTGTGGGGGCTGCTGTGATCCAAGTTGCCAGGGCAATGAGAGACCTGGTGATATCAAGGGTAGTGACTCTGGGAAACATGCAGACCATAGTGGATGGCTTTGCTGCAATGGGATTCCCAAACTGTGGTGGGGCGATAGACGGAACCCATATCCCTATCTTGGCACCGGCGCACCAAGCCACCGACTACATAAACCGCAAGGGGTACTTTTCAATGCTGCTGCAAGCCCTGGTGGATCACAAGGGACGTTTCACCGACATCAACGTGGGCTGGCCGGGAAGGGTACATGATGCTCGCGTCTTCAGGCAGTCTCTTCTGTTTCGAAAGCTGGAGGAAGGGACTTTCTTCCCGGACCAGAAAATAACCATTGGGGATGTTGAAATGCCTATCGTTATCCTTGGGGACCCAGCCTACCCCTTAATGCCATGGCTCATGAAGCCGTACACAGGCAGCCTGGACAGTAGTCAGGACCTGTTCAACTACAGGCTGAGCAAGTGCCGAATGGTGGTGGAATGTGCATTTGGCCGTTTAAAAGCGCGCTGGCGCAGCTTACTGACTCGCTCAGACCTTAGCGAAAAGAATATCCCCATTGTTATTGCTGCTTGCTGTGCGCTCCACAATATATGTGAAAGTAAGGGGGAGACATTTATGGCGGGGTGGGAGGTTGAGGCAAATCGCCTGGCCGCTGATTACGCGCAGCCAGACACCAGGGCGGTTAGAGGAGCACAGCAGGGCGCGGTGCGCATCAGAGAAGCGTTGAAAACCAGTTTTGTGACTGGCCAGGCTACGGAGTGAAACTTCTGTTTGTTGCTCCTTGATGAACCCTCTGCCCCTCCCCCACCACCCTGTTAACTCTACTTCCCTGCAAACCAACCACCCCACCCTCCCCTACTACCCTCCCCCCTTCGAGCATCACTTGCAGAGGCAATAAAGTCATTGTTACTTCACATTCATGCATTCTTTATTAATTCAGCACACAACTAGGGGGATAATTGGAAAGGTAGCCCGGGATGGGTGGGGGAGGAGGGAAGGAAAAGGACACACTCCAATTTAAAACTTTAAAACTTATTGCTATGGAAATCATCTAGGGTGGAGTGAGTGGGTGGCCGAAGGCCCCCCCACCGTGTTCTTGGGCGTCTGGGTGAGGAGGCAATGGGACTTGGGGAGGATGGCTGCTGGTTACAGAGGGGCTGTAGCGGCGGTCTCTGCTCCTGCTGCCTTTCCTGCAGCTCAACCATACGCAGGAGCATATCACTTTGATGCTCCAGCAGCTGGAGCATCGACTCTTGCTTTCTGATTACAAGTTGACGCCACCTCTCCTCTTCAGCCCGCATTTCAGCACGCAACTTCTCCTCTTCAGCCCGCGATTCAGCACGCCACCTCTCCTCTCGCTCATATTGGGCTTTTTTAAAATCAGTCATTGACTGCCTCCACGCATTCAGCTGTGCTCTGTCAGCGTGGGAGGCAGTCTGAAGTTCAGTAAACATTTCGTCACGCGTCCTTCGCTTCCTTCTTCGAATATTCACTAGCCTCTGTGAAGGAGTAAGATTTGCAGCTGGTGGAGAAGGGAGAGGTTGTTAAAAAAGATACATTTTAGAGAACAATGGGTAGACTCTTTCACGTTAGATTTTGCTGTTCACAACATCACACAGCACATGTGCTTTCGTTACAAGGTCGCATTTTTCCTCTTATATTGAGAGTCTCCTGGTTTGGTGTGAGAGATCACTCAGGCAGTGCCAGGACACAGATTTCAGCTTGCAGGCAGCCATGGTAAGACATATAGTCTTTGGGCTTTTTTAACCTTCTTAACATGTGGGGATGGTTTCAAACAGTTCTGCCCTCATTTCCCATACCAAGCACCCGTGCCATTTAAAATGGGTTTGCAATGTAAAAGGAGGGGCTGCGATTTCAGGTTTAACATGCAGCACAAACCCAACTAACTCCCCTCCCCCACACACCCAATTCTCTGGGATGGTCACTTCAACCCTCCCCCCCACCGCGTGGTTAACAGCGGGGAATATTTCTGTTCAGCAGAGCAGGAAGGGGCACCTCTGAATGTCCCCTTAATAAAATTGCCCCATTTTAACCAGGTGACCGTGAATGATATCACTCTCCTGAGGATAACAAAGAGAGATAAGGAATGGATGTTGTCTGCATGCCAGCAAACACCGGGACCATACGCTGCCATGCTTTGTTATGCAATGATTCCAGACTACGTGCTACTGGCCTGGCGTGGTAAAGTGTCCTACCATGGCGGACAGGATAAGGCAGCCCTCCCCAGAAACCTTTTGCAAAGGCTTTGGGAGTACATGAAGGAGAGCTTTCTGGAGATGTCCCTGGAGGATTTCCGCTCCATCCCCATACACGTTAACAGACTTTTCCAGTAGCTGTACTGACCGCGATTGCCAGGGCAAATTAATCATTAATCATTAAACACGCTTGTTTTTAAACCATGTGTAATTTTTGCAAAGGTACACTCACCAGAGGTCCCCTGTGTGCCCTCAGGGTCTTGGGTGAGTTCGGGGGTTACTGGTTCCAGGTCCAGGGTGACAAACATATCCTGGCTGTTGGGGTAACTGGTTTCTCCGCTTCCTTGCTGCTGTGAGCTATCTATGTTCTCTCCATCCTCATCTTCCTCGTCCGCCGAACCCGCTTCCCCGTTTCCAGAGAGGGACTCATAGAACACGCTTGGGCTAGTGGTGGCTGCACCCCCTAGAATGGCATGCAGCTCCGCGTAGTAGCGGCATGTTTGCGGCTCTGCCCCGGACCTTCCGTTTGCGTCTCTGACTTTGTGGTAGGCTTGCCTTAGCTCCTTAATTTTCACGCGGCACTGCTGTGCGTCCCTGTTAGGGCCTCTGTCCTTCATGGCCTTGGAGATCTTTTCTAATGTTTTGCCATTTCTTTTACTGTTTCGGAGTTCGGCGAGCACTGCTTCATCTCCCCAGATGGCGATCAGATCCTGTACCTCCCGTTCGGTCCAGGCTGGAGCTCTTCTGCGATCCTGGGACTGGGACTGGGACTCCATCATGGTTACCTGTGCTGATGGGCTCTGCATGGTCACCTGTGCTCTCCACGCTGAGCAAACAGGAAATGAAATTCAAACGTTCGCGGGGCTTTTCCTGTCTACCTGGCCAGTGCATCTGAGATGAGAGTGCTGTCCAGAGCGGTCACAATGAAGCACTGTGGGATAGCTCCCGGAGGCCAGTAATGTCGAATTCCGTCCACACTAACCCAATTCCGACCCCCTAAGGCCGATTTTATCGCTAATCCCCTTGTCGAGGTGGTGTTAGGAAACCGGTTTAAAGGGCCCTTTAAGTCGAAAGAAAGGGCTTCGTAGTGTAAACGTGTCCAGGCTTAAGTCGATTTAACGCGGCTAAAGTCGACCTAAACTCGTAGTGTAGACCAGGCCTTAGAGACTAACACATTTATTTGGGCATAAGCTTTCGTGGGCTAGAACCCACTTCATCGGATGCATGGAGTGGAAAATAGAGGAGCAGGTATAAATACATGAAAGGATGGGGGTTGCTTTGCCAAGTGTGAGGTCAGTCTAACGAGATAAATCAATTAACAGCAGGATACCAAGGGAGGGAAAATAACTTTTGAAGTGGTAAGAGAGTGGCCCATTACAGACAGTTGACAAGAAGGTGTGAGTAACAGTAGGGAGAAATTAGTATTGGGGAAATTAAGTTTAGGTTTTGTAATGACCCAACCACTCCCAGTCTTTATTCAGGCCTAATCTGATGGTGTCCAGTTTGCAAATTAATTCCAGTTCTGCAGCTTCACGTTGGAGTCTGTTTTTGAAGTTTTTTTGTTGAAGAATTGCCACTTTTAGGTCTGTTATTGAGTGACTAGAGAGATTGAAGTGTTCTATTGGTTTTTGTATGTTATGAATTCCTGATGTCAGAGTTGTGTCCATTTATTCTTTTGCATAGAGACTGTCCAGTTTGGCCAATGTACACGGCAGAGGGGCATTGCTGGCACATGATGGCATAGATCACATTGGTAGATGTGCAGGTGAACGAGCCCCGGATGGTGTGGCTGATGTGGTTAGATCCCTATGATGGTGTCCCGCGAATAGATATGTGGACAGAGTTGGCACCGGGGTTTGCAGCAGGTTTTGGTTCCTGGGTTAGTGTTTTTGTTGTGTGGTGTGTGGTTGCTGGTGAGTATTTGGTTCAGGTTGTGGGGGCTGTCTATAGGCGAGGACTGGTAGATTTTGCAGTCTCTTGTCAATTTTGTAATCTAGATTAGTTGCATACTGAGCCACAAGCTAGACTCCTGTTGTGAAGGGACTGTACACAATACAGACAAGGACCAGACGGGGAGATACGTGTCTGTAACCCCTTCCCGAAAGGAACCTGTCTGAGATATGTCTCCTCCTGATTACCTGCCACAGCTCCCGAGGCTTTAAGAACATAATTTTAAGTATAGAGACATAATTCCTTAAATATTATCCATGCATACATTTCAAAATGATTGTGATGACCAGCGGGCTACTGGCTGTTGCTGGAGCCTGTCTTCTGGAGTACTAACGTGCATAGAACTGTCCCAGGAGAGCCCTGTAAAACCCCCTGCACCTGCTGTGCCAGTTGGCATCAAGAGGTCACTGGGTCACAGCAGCCCCACAGCACTTACTAATGTGCTCCCACATTTCCCCACATCAGCTCTGTGCCTCCCCATCAGTCTTGTGCTCCTCTAGCTGCCCAATCTTCCCCAGCTCCCCCTCACTGCTGAGCCCCTCCCCCAGCCCCACATTTGCCCCTCTGCTCCTTATGCAGAGGTTCTTCATCCCCCCCTCAAGCTTCCCCTGCCCCAAGCGCCGCCCCCGCAGCTCCCATTGGCCGGGAACCACAGCCAATGGGAGCTGCAGGGGCGGTGCCTGCAGACAGGGCAGCATGCAGAGCCACTTGGTTGTGCCTCCGCATAGGAGTCGGAGGGGGGCATGCCACCGCTTCTGGGAGCTGCTTGAGGTAAGTGCCGCCTGGAGCCTGCACCCCTGACCCACTCCCCGGCCCCAACCCCCTGCTCCAGCCCTGATCCTCCTCCTGCCCTCAAAACCCCTCAGTGCCAGCACGGAGCAGCCTCCTAAACCCCAAACCCGTCATTCCCAGCCCCACCCCAGATTCCTCACCCCCCCCTGCACCCCAACCCCCTGCCCCAGGCCAGAGCCCCCTCCCACACCCTGAACCTCTCATTTCTGGCCCCATGCTGGAACTTGCACCCCGAGCTGGAGCCCTCACCCCCTCCCACACCCCAGCCCCCTGCCCCAGCCTGGTGAAAATGAGCGAGTGAGTGAGGGTGGGGAGAGCAAGCAACAGAGGGAGGGGGGATGGAGTGAGCAGGGGCGGGGCCTTGGAGGGGGTGGGGCAGGAGGTGGGGCAAGGTTGTTCGGTTTTGTGCGAGTAGAAAGTTGGCAACCCTAGGGTGGGAGGGAGATGGGGAGAAGCGGAGGCAGGAACCCATCCCCGTTCACAGGAGAGGATAGGGGGAGCCTTCCCCAAGGGGTGGGGCAGTAGGGAAGGCAGCCAATCGGAGGCTGATTTCCCTTTAGACTGATGGGCTGTGCCCCAGATCTGTAAGAGGCTCTGAAACTGTGGGAGTGTTGGCAGGTCTAATGGCAACCGCACCCCGTGTTATTGCAGCCCTGGGTGTCCCCCCCAGCTCTGCCAGTGCCCCCAGCCCCCCTGGCTAGTCCATCCCTGGGCCTCTCCTGTGTAAATATGGCCGGTGCCATGGCATTGTACCAGCTGACGAGGTGGTTACCGTTAATTGGTGCATATGCAGGGACTGTGCCTCAGCTCTGTGCTTCTCCTTAATGCCCACCCACAGACCCTTCGAGATCACTATCCTGATGACCATCCTTGCCCATGCCGAACGATGATACCAACGCTTCCAACTCCAGCCTGGTAAGAGACAGCCTCGTCCTCGTGTTGTACAAACCCGCCCAGCGCCGCCTCGCTCACGGCAAAGCCCCCGAGGCAAACCTTTTTCTTTCACTTGTGTTCCAAACTAACCTTTTAAAAATAGCCTGGGCATCAAGTCGAGGCAGCATGAAGGGGCTGAGCCCCTCGCCCACGAATGTTAGCGCCTGCCTGGCACTGAAATTTCACCCTCCAAGCCACCAGCACGTGAGCTGCATGATCTCCAGTTATGTAGTCGTGAAATTTGCACCTGAGCCTCTGAGTCCATAAGCAGGAAGGGAAGCTGGGACCCACAACACCAAGATACAGGCCTCTGCTCCCTGTTGCGTTGGGATGGGAGTGGCTGGCCCCACAAGTAAGAAGCTGTTTAGGGGGCTGAAATAATTAGGGGGCTGGGGCACATGACTTACGAGGAGAGGCTGAGGGAACTGGGCTTATTTAGTCTGCAGAAGAGAAGAGTGAGGGGGGATTTGATAGCAGCCTTCAACTACCTGAAGAGGGGTTCCAAAGAGGATGGAGCTCGGCTGTTCTTGGTGGTGGCAGATGACAAAACAAGGAACAATGGTCTCACGTTGCAGTGGGGGAGGTCTAGGTTGGATATTAGGAAACACTGTTTCACTAAGAGGGTGGTGAAGCACTGGAACGGGTTACCTAGGGAGGTGGTGGAATCTCCATCCTTGGAGATTTTTAAGGCCAGGCTTGACAAAGCCCTGGCTGGGATGATTTAGTTGGAGTTGGTCCTGCTTTGAGCAGCGGGTTGGACTAGATGACCTCCTGAGGTCTCTTCCAACCCAAATCTTCTATGATTCTATGTTAATAAAACATCTCTGTTGACTGTTAACAGCACTAAACCACTCCGTTATCCCCTTTGACCCGAGCAGCTACTCAAATTCTGGGGCC
>NW_020698865.1:0-2131 GCF_002925995.2 Terrapene triunguis
TGGAGGTCTGCATGGGTAAAGTCTCCTACCATCACTCATTCTGGAGAAAAGAAACAATTACTCTATATTATGTTCTAGAAATAAAATAGTGTTGACGCTCCTCAATTCAAACAATGATTTGACAGAAGCATGAAGAGTCTGAAGTATTTTGAGGAATTATGTTTACCGGGGTACCCATGTGATTAATTCTTTGTATATATTTGCATGATATTCTCAGATGCTTCATCATACTCCATTATATTCTTTCTGTACATCAGATAAAGTAATATTTACTTCCTATTTGATAAATTTTAATATTAAACAATCTGAAGATTGACTGCTTTTAATAATTCTTGTCTATGTTACAAACAATATTAGTTTATTTGAAAACAGCAGCATAATAACTCAATTGAAATTTCTGTAGCTGCTTAGAAAACTCTTAAACTGTGCTCATGACTCATGATGCAATAGGTTCCTATGATTAAATTATAGCTTTGCATTTAGATGAGAACCAAACTATTATTCTACAGATGCTGTGATTTTTGCAGATACTTTATTTCAGTTATTCTGAATTAATGACGTCTATTTACCATACTTTTTCTTAAATGCTTTATTTTAAAGTTGAGAATAGAGTTGATAAATCTAAATATTATCCATTTCAAAATAACAGTTTTAAATTACAATCAACCATAGTAAAACTGTATCATCATCAGTAACCATCTTGAATTCAAACATAAAACCCATTCAAAGTAATACAAAATGAGCTTTAAAATACAAGTTGATATTTAAATCAAGTACAATGCATTTTGTATTTAAGTATATTAGAATGATATACAACATAAAAAGGTAGATATATACAAGGAAGATATACAATTATGAAATGTAAAGGGCAGATTCAGTACCTTGAAGACTTAAAAAAAAAAAGCAGCAATATGAAATGGAATTAGCATGATATTTTGACATATGAGCCTCAATTCAATCCTGGAGTAACTTAGTTGATTTCTTATCTAAGTGGTATGTCACTAAATCAGACAGTTCAATTTTAGGGGATTACTTCACATCTTGAGTACCGATTATGGGAAAAGTTGGTGTTTTGCATTCCCTTCAGAAAAGTCATGCTTGGGCTCAATCTGATTTCCTTGAAGCATGGAGTTTCACAGAATTTTTGATTATTGAAATGGTGGAGTCCATGAAATTTTAACAAGCATGACTCAACAGAAGTTGTACAAATCCAGAATTATTTTGAAGTTATAATTGTCCTATCACCATTGTAGTCAAGAGGAGTTTTGCTTACTTAAGTACCACAGTTGGACACTATGAAGCTGACCTGTGTGTGCTGAGTACCAACAACTTGTACAACTTTCAGTGGAAAATGAGGTGCTCAACAGCTTTCAGGATCATAACCGACATCGACACTTTTGATATATAATGTGGCATACTGCCCTTTTTTCTGTTTGAAAATCCGGCAATAATACATTTGAGTATTTTCAGTAGATTAAGGGGGAGGAAGGCCAGTATGCCTACTCTGCACCTGATCTTTTCCCAGAGCTTTGCAGAATAAAAATGTCAACAATACCAAAGCTCTGCCCTATGCAGAGTAAAAAAGACACCACTACAGTAGTTTTGTGTTGTCTTATTGAATATAATATCAATTCAAAGCAAGACCATCATGAATTCAACAGAGAAAACAGTTCTGCTATGAAGTGGCCTGGAAACTTTTTTTGTGTGTGGCAAAGTAAAAATAAAATCTTCACTGTGTGTTTGGTCTTTTTAAATGTCTAAAGTGCTTAAGCAAATGAAGCGTCCTTTCCCTTTGGAATAAAACAAGGTTTTACATTTCAGCTTGTTTGCAACAGTTCCAGATAGCAGCAGTGGAAAAAAGTGGAAGTGGAAAAAAGCCAATTTGGTCTTATTCAGTATTTGACTAAAATCAACATTGCAGAATATTTTTCCATCTGAAGTGCTGTGCTGGCAACTTACCCAAAGCCTCATGCACAGATCTATTCCCCCAAGAGCTCTGGGGCTGTTCTATCTTGCATCAGCAGTAATGGTCCTCCAGAGTTTTCATGAGAGCCAGGGATTGCCAGACTGCTGTGTGCTCTGATCATGCCCCCTCCTCTCCCAACAGGGCCAGGCAGAAGCATTTACATTG
>NW_020698866.1:0-5837 GCF_002925995.2 Terrapene triunguis
CACACAGTAGAATGTCATAATTTTATCATCCTGGTAAATTACGTGTGGTAACATTGTATGTAATTTTCAGCAGATTGAGTTTTCAAATGATACCTCACAAGTCATATTTAGACTATACTGCTACAAAGATAATTTTTTTACATTTATCCTTTTTCCAAGACTGTCAGATCACATAGTTATTACAGTATGTAAGGGCTTTATCAAATTGTGTAGATACTGAGTTTTATTTATTAATGATATTGATTTTTGATGCATGTATTTAAGTATAGAAATTTAAGTAAAACCATTTGAAAAACAACAACAAAAATCTTAAGTGCATGTGTTTATTTGGGTGCACACATGTTCTAGGAGGTGGGGTGATGTGCATGGATCAATCCAATCTATCAATTTGTAACAAACATAAATGTTTAGATTATATAGTTAAATAATAGGGACTTTTAGCTTCATTTTAGCCAATAGCTAGGTCCCCCCAAAAAAATAAATTGATCTCTCTCTTATTTAAAAGAAAAGCAGGATGGTTTTAACAGTTTTTTAAGTCTTTTGATTTGTTGAGGATTATTGTTACTTTTTATTTTAGTAGTTTCGTGTGGTTCGCCCATCAAGATGAAGGTGGAAGTCTTTCCAGATTATAATATATTTTTTTAATCTACAATCATCCAATTATGTTTTGTTTTTTTGTGAATTACTGTTTTTTCTTGAATCCATGTAGCTGCACATTCTCTTATCCTGATAAATTAACAATCAATTTTAAAGGATTAGAATCTGTACAAGTAGTTTTTGGCATCCAACACTGATTACATTTTGTTTCTTTTCAACCTTAAAGAAACATAAGATGTAATTTGTTGTTATGATTTACTGTGATTCCTTGCTGTGGGTTAGGCAGTTTATTATGAGAAATTCAAAAAATCTTTTCATCTTATTCAGATGATGGTTTCAGAGAGGAGAAAGTTAAAGTAGGGTTGATATTCTTAAAGATGACAAGGAGACTTTTCAAATTACAATCAAACAAGAGAGCATAACTGTGGGCTGCTTAACTGTCACCTGTTGTATTCTAGCAGTGTTCCCATTTAGTTCTGCTTTCACTACCTAGTTTTCCTTCTCTTTTTTAGCTTGCTGAGATCTCACTTTTACACTTAACTTTTTCTGTTTCTGACAGGCATTTCTGGCTGCCTTTTCATCCAGTTTTTCCCTTTAAAGCAACAGTATGGCCTTAGCTGAAGCCACAGAAGATAGAATCTTGCACACATCTCCTTCACACACTTTACCTGTCTAGCAAATGTAGCACAGTGAAAATATAGAAAGCTTGGATAATGTAGCTTGTCCTGGTATGCCCACTGTTGGGTGAGAAATGAGATCTGCTGCAGTTAATAATTTCTTTTAAGCTTAAAATGTACATAATAAAGGGTAAGACAGTGATATCATCACTTTATTCACATGCTTTGACATCTGTATGTAATTTAATGTAAAGAAAGGATTCTTACCTTTCTTGGGCACAAGGAGACTCTTGTCTATTGTCTGGTGTCTGCTGTGTTTGACAAAAAGAAAGAGGAGAAGCAGCATGGGGGAAATAGCTAACGATTTGTCTTTTGTCTCCTGTTTCATAACTCTGTGCAGAGTCCATTTATCAAGGTGTTTCATCTGCGTCTTTAGCTATGTCAATTCAATTGTAAACCCTAATTAACAATGTACATTTGACTCACTGTGATTTATGCAAGGGAAATTCATTTTCACTTCGCCCGCTTAAGCTAGCTTTGATTTGTTTGGTTCCAAGCATGCGTGTTCCCTGCTCTCATTTCCACTGGCTGTATCTATCTTATATCAGTTGTTCTTTTTACTTAGGGTCTATTTTTGTGTCTTTGAGGTTTGCTTATTCTTGATGAGGGGATTGAAGGTATACCTGACCAATACTAACAAATCTGCCCGTTCTTCACTTTGTAAAATGCCTGGCCTGTACAGATACAGATTCAACCTTGAAAATTGCGTCAACCATCTCTGGAGAGCCATATGAGCAAAAACATAATATATGTAATAAACATGTACTAAACAAATTCTGATTTTTGTAGAAAAGAAAATATAATCTAATCATTATGACTTTGAGTCACAATTTGTTATACAGTTCTCCAGTCAGGGTGCTTCATTATAATTTAAGGCATGCAAAGCTCCTTTCTTTAAACTTTGACTTTCCAAATTTGATTTGACTAAATAGTAGAAAACTCCAAGAAACATTGTAGATTTGAGGTAATTAAGCTATCAAAGTGGAAACATAATTTATGTGTAACTAAAAAGCAACTAAAAATGGATATTAAGTTGTAGGATGTTTAGCAACACAGTAGCTTTTATTAGATATTTTTGGCTCTAAACTGAAAATGGGTAAAGATTATAATTTCTTTTGCTGCTTACATATGTAAAGCTGCATATTCATACAGACTATGAAAATGTTATGCACCAGTGGTTAAACTTGCTTATTTGGCATCATAATTTGTCCTTGTGGAATTTTTGATTATTACTTTTTTTAACCATCAGCAGTCGGTTAGTAACTATAAAAAGTGGTCTCAAAAACATCAGCTATTTCCTACACGCAAAAGCAGTTAACAGGAGAAAAGTGAAAAAAATAATAATAACCCAATGGTAAAATAACAGTGCATGAAAGAAAAATATCATTATGAAACCAACACATAGAAGAAGTGTGGTGCTGTAACTATCCTTGTAGGTCATGTGACAAATTATAAGTAGCTAACAAAATATTAGTGTGATAGCAGCTCTGATTTAAGCTAAGTTGAAAGCCATGATGTTAAGTTGCTTAACCACATTTTTACAAAAGTAAGGCCTGGTCTACACTAGGCTTTTATGTCGACTTTAGCGCCGTTATATCGAATTAACCCTGCACTCGTCCACACCAGGAAGCCATTTAGTTCGACATAAAGCTCTCTTTAAATCGATTTCTGTAATCCTCCCCAACGAGAGGATTAGCGCTAAATTCGACATGGCCATATCGAATTAGGCTAGGTGTGGATGGAAATCGACGGTAATAGCTCCGGGAGCTATCCCACAGTGCACCACTCTGTTGACGCTCTGGACAGCAGTCCGAGCTCGGATGCTCTGACCAGCCACACCCCCGGGAAAATTTGAATTCATTTTCATTTTCCTGTCTGGGCAGTTTGAATCTCAGTTCCTCTTTGGACATCGAGGGGAGCTCAGCAGCAGTGGCAACTATGCAGAGCTCTCCAGCAGAGATGGCCGTGCAATCTAATAGAAAGAGGGCCCCAGCATGGACTGATCGGGAAGTCTTGGATCTCATCGCAGTGTGGGGCGATGAGTCCGTGCTTTCAGAGCTGCGCTCCAAAAGAAGGAATGCTAAGATCTACGAGAAGATCTCCAAAGCCATGGCAGAGAGAGGCTACAGCCGGGATGCAACGCAGTGCCGCGTGAAAATCAAGGAGCTGAGACAAGGCTACCAAAAAACCAAAGAGGCTAACGGACGCTCCGGATCCCAGCCCCACACATCCCGTTTCTACGAGGCACTGCATTCCATCCTGGGAGCGGCCGCCACCACTACCCCACCCCTGACCGTGGACTCCGAGGATGGGATATTGTCCGCGGCCGGTTCCTCGTCGGACATGTTAGCGGACGGGGAAGATGAAGAAGGAGATGAGGAGGACGAGGCAGTCGACAGCGCTGGCACCGCTGATTTCCCCGACAGCCAGGAGCTCTTCATCACCCTTACCGAGATCCCGTACCAACCGTCCCCATCCCTTACCCCGGACACAGAATCAGGGGAAGGATCAAGCAGTAAGTGCTGTAAACATGTAAACATTTATTTAAAACAGAACGGTAATATTTATACTATTAACAATGTATGTTTATAAAACTGCTGTAAACTAGTAAAAAAGAATCAGGTGCAAAACAGGAATATTTACAAAGGTAACAAATGGGTTTTCATGATTTCTCTGTCTTAGGCTCTTCTCAATTTAGTCCCAGGTATTTTAAAAATTTTTCACAATGTCCGTTACTACATGATTCCCAGGCCCAAGACGCTCCACTCCAAAGTCCCAGTGCACCTAGGCGAAAATCCGGTCAATGTGGCCGGGGATTGACGAGAAATCCTCGTAGGAGAACTCCTCGTAGGTCTCGTGGAGGTAGATCTCAAGCCTGTTGATCAGGTTCCGGGGTAGGGCGATCTTACTGGGCCCTCCGTGGTAGCAGACATGTCCCCTCCACGCCACAATCAGGTACTCGGGGATCATGGCCCGACATAGCATGGCGGCATACGGCCCCGGTTTCTGCATGCTTTCCCGCAGCATGCGTTCTCTCTGGGTGTCCGGGATCCTCAGGAGGGTGATGTCGCTCATGACGCCCTGCTTTGAATTAGGGAGGGGAATGTTAGTATTGGGACTGCTTTACAGCCACGCGGTGGAGGGAGAGGGGCAGCATACAGGGATCTTTCCCTGGGACAGCCGCGAGGGGGTGGGACAGGGGCAGAGTTGATGCTGTCCTGATTGCTGGCAGCAGAGACTGGCATTGCTTTCAATGTGAAAGGAGGCCAGTGCTACTGCTGGAGTTTTAAGCAGCCACAAGTCTCCGGCTTACCATTATTGCCCGCTCCAGAAGTTCAGGTCTCCAGCCACAGTTCTCTGAACACTCCAAGACCTCCGCAAGTCCACAGGCACTGAAGGCGACGGCCGAAAATTCGACCTTGTCCTGAGTGCGCATGTGAGAGGTTCAGTGCATGGTCTTGTTCACAGAGAAAGACTAGGTTCTTTGTATACAATTTCATTTATCTGTCTCAGGAATTCACTCCCTTTTCACAATTCACACAGACACATCTGCGACTGTCTCCCAACCCAGCCTCTCAGCACACTCCCAGAGGCTAGCGCAGATTAGGCGGAGGAAGAAGAAGACGCGTGAAGACATGTTCTCAGAACTAATGGACTGCTCCCGAGCCCAGGCAGCCCAGCAGACACAGTGGAGGGAGAACTTGTCACAAATGCACCGAGCAGTCATGGAACGGGAGGAGAGGTGGCGTCAGGAGGACCAACAGGCTACTGAAAAGCTGCTTGGACTAATGAGGGAGCAAACGGACACGCTCCGGCGCCTTGTGGATGTTCTGCAAGACCGGAGGCAGGAGGACAGAGCCCCGCTGCAGTCTATCTGTAACCGCCCTCACCCGCCACCAAGTCCCACACCACCCTCACCCAAAGTCCAAAGAAGGAGGGGCAGCAAGGGCCGTTAAAACTTTCAGTCAACCCCTGCAGACTGCTCTAGCACTAGAAGGCTGACATGAAATTTTGGGGAATAAGTCCTTTCCTACCCACCTCACACAAGCCCCCGTCCAAGTTTCACACCCCACGTTTCATGTCTGGTTCGCAATAAAATGTTTGTTTCTCTCCATTACTGTTTCAGTCAGGTTCTTTTGAGGGAGAGTCTGTCTGGAGGGGGGGAAGGGGCTTGGTAATTGGACAGGACAGTGACCTTTAGCAGGGTACAGAGGCGGTGTCAGGTCCAGCATCAGGACACATACACAGTGCAGTCACTGGTTACCCTGGTCAGTCTGGGAGGTGTTTTTCATGTTCTCCATTGAAATAACCAGTCCACCAGTGCGGAGCCTGGCATTCCGGGAGTTTAGAAGCATCATTTGCATCAGAACACTGAACCCGCCCCCCGCCACAGTCTGCGTCCCCGGTTTAAAATATTCCCGCGAAAACAGCAATACAGACAACGGTGTTCATTAACAAAATCGAAATGATTTTATTTTTTGGGAAGGGGAAGGGGGTGAAGGGGGTATGTAACTGGAGAGGATAGTCAAAATGAACTGGGTAAAGAAACGGGGGCAGGTTCAG
>NW_020698866.1:5937-6583 GCF_002925995.2 Terrapene triunguis
GGGGGGGGGGTTGCTCTGTGACTTTGTGGCGGGGGAGGGCAGTTACAGATCTTATGCAGCGGTCCTTATCATGGATCACAGATCCACGCAGCAGGGGATCTGTAACCCTACCCCCCCTGCCAGAAAGTCACATAGCCGACACATACACACAGTCCCCCCCAGGAGTGCTGGCAGGCTCCATTGAAATAACCAGTCCACCAGTGCGGAGCCTGTCATTCCGGGAGTTTAGAAGCATCATTTGCATCAGAACACTGAACCCGCCCCCCGCCACAGTCTGCGTCCCCGGTTTAAAATATTCCCGCGAAAACAGCAATACAGACAACGGTGTTCATTTACAAAATCGAAATGATTTTATTTTTTGGGAAGGGGAAGGGGGTGAAGGGGGTATGTAACTGGAGAGGATAGTCAAAATGAACTGGGTAAAGAAACGGGGGCAGGTTCAGCTTTTCTGTCCACAAACTGAAAAGTCACTGGTTGCCCTGCTCACTCAGGAACCTAGCTTTCAAAGCCTCCCGGATGCACAGGGCGTCCCGCTGGGATCTTCTAATGGCCCGGCTGTCTGGCTGGACGTAATCAGCAGCCAGGCTATTTGCCTCTAGCTCCCACCCCGCCATAAAGGTCTCCCCCTTGCTCTCACACAGATTGT
>NW_020698867.1:0-6225 GCF_002925995.2 Terrapene triunguis
ATTATGTGTTAGCCTCACGAGGCGGGGTCTGTGCCCTTATTGGAGAAGAGTGTTGTACCTATGTCCCAGAGTTTTCACAGGACATTAACACGCACATCTTGTCAGCTGAACGGGCCTTTAATCAATGAAAGGCCCAGGAAGGAAAACCCACTATTTTGAATTCCCTTTGGGGTTGAATACCTGGTTTAGGAAAACTAGGAAATATAGAAGGAAGCATTGTTCGCATCTTGCTCACAGGTGTTGTAATATGTTTTGTTCTTATTCTTTTGGTCATTTGCTGTAAAGTGCTCATATGTAAAATTTGTACCTCCCCCTCTCCAGAGGTTCCCTTATATCCTCTCATTAATAATCCTAATTGTATGAAGCTTAATCGCATTCTATCTTTAGAGTATAAAAAAACTCTCACAAAGGTTTGTTGAGTGTTCTCAAAGGAGGAATTGTTGGGGACCCCCCCCCCCTAGGCATAGCTACCAGGTAACTCGGGAAAGTGGAAGACCAAAGTGTCAATGAAGCTCTTTTGCTCTGGGCCTAGCAAAACCCCCAGACTCCATCTTGTGAACTCTCACTTACTTCTGTGTGTAATGCTGACAGGCTACAGCAAAAATGTATTGGTCAGCGTTTTTAGCAAATGGCTTCAGTTTCACTCACACTAGCAAAAATAATAAAAATAAAAAAAAAAAATAGTTAGTTTTGCAAATGTCTAACTCAAAGCCGCAAAGACTGGAAAAGTTTTCTCACAGGCGTATGGAAACTTTTCTAATTGTAACAGCTAAAAAAGGGAGGGGTAAAAAAAATACTAAAAAGTTAACAAACAAAGGCTTACATAAAAACTGCTTAAAGTATAAAAAAGTAAAAGTTATTTGTATTTGTTGCACTGGATTTAAGACATGCTGGTCTCCTAGTGTCATTTCAAAGCTCTGGAATAAACTTGGCTTGCTTTCTCCCCTCGGTGTCTTTATTGGTGCTAAGCACACCGGGCCAACGGACCCTTTGAAGTCCGCCTCGAGCCCCTCAGGCGGTGACAGTTTTGGCGCCCAACGTGGGGCTCGAGGCTGAAAATTAGCCTTGCCCGGATCCCTCCTGGTGGCCGACAGATTACAGCGACGACCGACGCCCAGCGCGCACCGGTGACTTCATCGGGGGCCTCGGCAGAGACGTGGTTTGCTCGACCCCGGAGGGCACAACGGTGCAACGCACACAGACAGTGGAGAAGCAGGGTGGGGAACCGGTCCCGTGGATAGAGCGACGGTGCAGAACCGGACCCTTGGATAAGGTAGGAACAGTCCAGTGGGGACTTTATCTGTTTTGACCTGGGGACGCCCAGAGTCTGCCTGTTTTGACCTGGGGACGCCCAGAGTCTCCCTCAGTATGGGGCAGGGACAGAGTACAGCCGGCAGGGGACAGTGTACACCCTTAGAATGCATTCTGGTGAACTGGAAGGTGTTTGGATCTGATCAGTTAATTAAAAGTAAATTGAAAAGGTTCTGTACAGTTGATTGGCCTCAGTACCAGCTGGAGTGCCAAGAAAGGTGGCCACCGGAAGGATCACTTAATTGCAACATGATCCTTCAATTGCTTTTGTTTTGTCAAAGAACAGGTAAAAGGAAATGAACATCTCTATGCGTATACGTTTATAGTGTTAAGAAATAGGACTGATATTTTGTTCAAGTGCCATTTGACTCCGACAGGCTCGGTAGTATTAGCTGCTAAACTCCAGAATCCTCCCACTGTTGTAATGCCAGAATCGGTGTCCCCTTCGGCTCCTCCACCCCCACAGGCTTTAGAGAGTGCCCCCCCCGTGGGATTGTATCCGTTGATTACTGAGAGTGTGGTAGCTCGGCCAGGAACGCAAGAGCGGGCAGCACAGATAGTATCTGTATTTTCGCACATACCTTTTGACCCTGTACATTTGGCCGCTTTCAAGGCAGAGGCTGAAGAATTCTCAACGAATCCAAGCAAGTTCATTTCTATTTTTGAAGGTTGTCTAGCAAGTTATAAGCCTAATTGGGATGATTGTAATATACTTATGAGAACCCTGTTGTCTGAAGTGGAACGGAATCAGGTTATAGCTTAGGCTAGGGAGGAGGCACAGAAAAGGTATGATGGGGATAGAGCTGGCAAGCCGTTGCCAAATGTCGCTGTCCCCCTAGGGGACCCCCACTGGAATCCGAATGAGGCGGGGGATCTGAGGCTGCTCAACTCCTATAAGGAACTGCTTATGCATGGTCTCCCACACTCAGCTGTCAGGCATAACAATTGGGCTAAGCCTTATGAACTAATCCAGGACTCAAAAAAAAGTCCAGGGGCTTTCCTGCAGCGTATTCGGGATACCATCAGGCAAACTACTAGTGCAAACCCAAATAATCAAGCAACTAAAACAATTATAAAGGGTATCTTCACCAGCCGTGCGGCCCCTAATATTAAAAAAAAATTGCAAAAGAAGAAGAATTTAATGGAAATGTCTATGGCTCAGATTTTGAAGACTGCAAATAGGGCTTATAGCCTTAAAAAAAAAAAAAAAAAAAAAGCATGAAATAAATTAACTAAAAGAAAAATACAGCTGGCCTCAGTCCAAGGTCAGTGTTCACAGCCAAGACTTTGCTGACAACCAAGAGGAAGGGGGGTCTGAATGTGCCCAGGCTACTGTAAGATCTGCAAAATACTGCAAGGCATAATGAGGACAACAGAAGGGTTAAAAGGCAGTTTTGTTGAACAGTATTGGCTCAAGAATTTAAAAATTCCCCCACTCTGTTTGAACAGGCTTTGGTCAAAGACTTGGAGAAGTGAAATAATTTGTTAATTGCTGCTGTGGGTCTAATCCCTTGTCTCAAAGCTACTGTGAGTCTCCTAAACTTTATTGGACTGCAAGAATACAGGGTATCTCAAAGCAAAGCCCAAATTGCTCTTTTAGAGGTTCAATATCTGGGATTTCACATCAGGCAGGGAGAGAGACAGCTCTCCAACAAAAAAAAGGAGGCTATTTGCCAAGTTCCAATCCCCAGCAACCGCAAAAGGTTTAGGGCATTCCTGGGCATGGCAGGCTTTTGCAGAATATGAATTCCAGATTTTGGACTGTGGGCTAAACCTCTGTATGAATGTGTTAAGGGAGCGGAACATGACCCCTTTTCATTGGTCCCCAAAAGCAGACAGGGCATTTAAAATCTTAAAAAGGAAGCTAATGAAAGCTCCAGCCCTTGGCTTGCCCGATCTATCTAAGCCGTTCCAACTGTATATGCATAAACAAAAAGGGGTAGCTTTGGGAATGCTTACCCAGCTATTAGGTGCCTGGAAGCGTCCTGTGGCATACTTTTCTAAACAACTGAATCAAGTTTCAAAGGAATGGCCAGCCTGTTTGAGGGCGGTCGCAGCTACGGCTCTAGTCTTGGGGGAAGCGGAAAAGCTGACAATGGAAGGAGCTGTGCAAGTGTATGTTCCTCATATGGTCCAAGCTTTGCTGGACACTAAGGGGGGTCTTTGGCTCACACAGGCTCGGGTTGCTCGGTACCAGGCGAAGCTGTTAGAGAATCCTAAAGTCACCCTGCAGATTTGTCCCTCCCTTAATCCAGCTACACTGCTGCCCAAGACAAAAAAGCAAGAACATAACTGTTTAAAAATCATAGATGTTCAGTATGCTAGCCGCCCAGATCTAAAAAATCAGCCACTCCCAAATGCTGACTTGAAATAGTATACAAATAAAAGTAGTACTGTTGTAAATGGGCAAAGGAAGGCTGGTTATGCTATTGTGTCTCTTCATGATACCGTGGAAGCTAAGAGTTTACCGGCAAAAACATCTGCCCAGCTTGCTGAACTAGTGGCCCTGACTCGGGCACTCGAGCTGGCAAAAGACAAACGGGTTAATATCTTTACTGACTCAAAGTATGCTTTTGGGGTATTGCATGCTCACGCTGGTTTATGAAAACAAAGGGGAATGCTAACAGCCCAAGGCTCTCCAGTCAAGCATGGGTCTCAAATTCTCCGACTTTTAGAAGCAGTACAACTCCCCTCAGCAGTAGCAGTGGTGCATTGCAAAGCCCATCAAAAAAAAAATCAAGATGTAACCAAGGGCAATGCCAAAGCAGACAGGGAAGCTAAGCAAGCTGCTACCCTGAAATCACCAACTGAGGAAAATGCCCAAATGCATGCCCTCATCCCATCAGTGGGTAAGCTTGCAGCCCCTCAGTACTCCCAAAAGAACAGAAACCTGGCTGACAGTCTCGGTCTCCAGGAAAAGGAGGGATGGCTTTGTTCCACAGAGGAAAAAATCCTCCTGCCCAAGGGCTTAATTCAATCAGTGTTGCAGAAACTGCATCAAACCACACACGCAGGCAGAGAGGCTCTCACCCAGCTCATGACTAAATATTTTCTAACCTCTGGACTTAAACCCCTAGCATCACAGGTACAAGCTGAATGTTTAATCTGCCAAAAGAATAACCCTCGAACAGGAGTAGCAGTGCCACCAGCCACCCTGGAACCTACCCCAGGCCCAGGATTGGTGTGGCAAATAGACTTTACTGAGTTTCCCAAGACCCAAGGATACAGGTACCTCCTTGTCTTAGTGGATCGATTCAGCGGATGGCCTGAGGCCTTCCCATGTCGCAACAACACTGCCAAGACAGTGGCTCTTAAGTTTGTCAAGGAGATCATTCCTCGCTTCAGCCTTCCTCAGTAAATGGAATCTAATAATGGAACACACTTCACATCTCAAGTGGTTCAAAAGATAGCAAGTGCTCTGCAAATCCCCTGGAAACTCCACACACCCTGGCGACCACAAGCCAGTGGAGTAGTGGAACGCACAAATCAGACACTCAAGCGACACCTCTCAAAGGTCTGTCAGGAGGCCTCTCTTAAGTGGCCTGATGCCTTGCCCCTTGTGTTACTTCGCATTCGGGCTCTCCCTAAGAGTAAAATAGGGCTTAGTCCCTTCGAAATTATGTTTAAAAAAGCATGGCCTATGAATGGTACCCCAGTTCTGGCAGGGGAATGAGAAATGAGGTGTGGTTTTTTTGTCTCAGTATATGTGCTCTCTGTCTGCTGTTCTTTCTTCTCTTCACAGATACACCAAAGATTCACAGCCTCTTCTGCTGGATACTCCGGTCCACTCCCTGCAGCCTGGTGACTCCGTTCTCGTGCGGACCTGGAAGGACAAGCCTCTCCAAGAGAAGTGGAAGGGACCCCACACCGTCCTGCTTGTCACCCATACAGCGGCAAAAGTCAAAGGACACAAGAACTGGATTCATCACTCTCGACTGAAAGCAGTGCCCATTCCTAAACAGTGGACTGTCCAGCCTGCGAAAAAGACTGCTAACAACGATTTGGGACTTAAGCTGTTATTCAAAGACAGTAAGGATCACTGGGAATGCATTGTGATCTTTCTAAACAGTCACAACATACTCCTCGCGAGAACCCTGAACATTGGTTTTATTTTCTCACAGAAGGCGGACCTGGCCTGTGTATTTGGTCTTGTTATTTTTTGACTTGTTTAGTGTCAATAATTCTTATTGTACTCTGGGTATTTGGGTTGTGGTAATTACAATATGGGTTTAGGTTTAGGGTCTCTCACAGTATTTCTTTTTATCACAGAGGCAATTCTTCTGTTACCTACTGTTTCACCCACATCGCATGCAGGATGGGGAGCCATCCCTGCAGATATAGCTACCAACACATATGAGGCCCTGAAAATTGCCTTTGCCCATAAGTTCAATCTTTCCAACTGTTGAATATGTGCCCAGACTCCCCATCATTCAGCGGGATTGCCCTGGAAAGTAGTACCCCAAAATTGGTCAAACTTTTGTCAAAGGTGGATGGTTACTAGCAGTAGCACCTCTGACTATTTAAGTTTGCCAATAATACCCTAGCCATAAAGAAAAGCATAAGTTCTGAGCTGTACCAGCTTCGACTGCTGGCTTTACAAAACCGTCAGGCCCTAAATTATGTGTTAGCCTCACGAGGCGGGGTCTGTGCCCTTATTGGAGAAGAGTGTTGTACCTATGTCCCAGAGTTTTCACAGGACATTAACACGCACATCTTGTCAGCTGAACGGGCCTTTAATCAATGAAAGGCCCAGGAAGGAAAACCCACTATTTTGAATTCCCTTTGGGGTTGAATACCTGGTTTAGGAAAACTAGGAAATATAGAAGGAAGCATTGTTCGCATCTTGCTCACAGGTGTTGTAATATGTTTTGTTCTTATTCTTTTGGTCATTTGCTGTAAAGTGCTCATATGTAA
>NW_020698868.1:0-1556 GCF_002925995.2 Terrapene triunguis
AAAAATGTGTGCCTTACTTCTCATTTGAATTTCTCTGGCTTCAGCTGTCAGCCATTTGTTCTTGTTGTGCCTTTCTTGGCTAGATTAAAGAGCACTTCGGTACTCATTATTTTCTCTCCATGAAGGTACTTCTACACTATAATCAAGTCACCTCTCAATCTTCTTCTATAGCTAGGACTCTACCAATTTCACGGCAGTGAAAAACGTGTCATGGACCATAAAATTAGCCCTGCCCCGTGAAATCCCATCTCCCCGTGCTGCTGGGAGCGTCCCAGCCAGGAGCACCCCAGCAGGGGGGTCCTAGCTGCTAGTCCGCCGAGCTCTCCCCCATCCTGGCTTCCTGTACCAATCTAACTTCCCAGGCTCCTCATCCAATCGCAATACCCATGAATCTCCAGCCCCTAGCTCCTTCTTTCGTTCTCTTTGCCCAGCCAGTCCCAGTTCTCCTGAACCCCAGCTCTTCATCAGATCCGTCTGCCATTCCCCCTCACCTCCTTCCACCCACGCCATTGGATCTCACTCCCCGTCTCCTCTCTGGCTGCAAGTGTCCTTGCTCACTCAGACCTACTCTGCACCCTCCCCTCAACTCCAAATGCCAATTTCTTTCACCTCCTGCCAGCTTCCAGGATCCCTTAGGCTCTTTCTCCCAATCTACTCACCCCTGTCCCCTAGTCTCTGCATTTGAATCTAGCGCTTCCTCCTCTGAGCCCAGCAGGATGGGGGGTGGGGCATTGAAAGCACAGGAGAGACAGGCTCTCTGCTCAGGTACCTGGACCCAGCACAGACCCAGCAGATCAGAGCTCCAGTTGTAGGGAAAGTCCTGGAGCATGCCAGTGCAGACACAATTGTCAGGGGGAATGGAGCTGCTAATGTCAAAGAAGTCTCTATTGGGTGTGTGTGAACTCTGATTTTTCAAAGACTTCTCATTTGGTCAATTTAGGTAGATTTTCAGAGACAGCAAAAGGCGCATCCCTGGCACAAAGGCCACCTCCTTGGGAAATTTCAAGTCCCTGCTCCAAAGCCTGGGGGTGCTAGAGCTTTTCAAAGAAAAGAGCACCAGAAATGTTTAGCATGGGCTAAGCACGGTCGTCATGGAATCATAAACTTTAAGGCCAGAAAGGACCATCATGATCATCTAGTCCCCCTCCTGTAACAGACCCACAACATCTCACCTAGCCTTGTTCTCAGCAACAGCTGAATTATTTTAATGGGAGTTTCAGGAAATATTCAGCCTCAGGGCAGACACCCAGCATGGAAAATTTCAGCCCAAACAGTTACAGTGTGACAATGTTATAAGCAACTGAAAACAAAGGCTTATCATGGGAAGCACTGGGCAACCTTAATAACAGGTAGTGCTGGCAGCCTCCCGCCCCCATAATGTGAGGCACTCACAGCTGGGCTGGAGCGATGGGATGTCAGTCAGGGCCAGCAAAGGTCAGGATGTCAGAAATCGTCCTGATTTGAATTCTCACGCCAGAAAGCTTTGCAGCGCCCCACAGCCCCTCCCCGCACTTCAAAAACAACTTTTGACAACTAGCTCTAGGGTCTGACCCCAC
>NW_020698869.1:0-19044 GCF_002925995.2 Terrapene triunguis
ATATACTGATCATAGTATATAAATGAGGGGTGATATACCATTAATGGGATCTTACAGTCCTTGGCTAGGTCTCTTAATTGGTGCAAAAGGTTTTTCTCATCAACTGCAGTAGTAACGTTCACTGTTTGAATGAAAAAACGTGAGGCTGCTATTTCCTTATAGCGAATATCAATGTCCCATTCAAACACTGGAAATAATTTATATAGTTCAGATAAATTACCCATGAAAAACGCCTTAGTATCTATATTCAGTGAACCAATTCTAGCAACATTCTCATACATTCGTAGCCATGACTCTGACAGATTCTTGTCCACGTAGGAGTTATTTTCTAAAGACTCCATACAGTTCTCAATGTCATTACGAATGGAAAGATTCCAATAAAGTACATTTTCTGTGATAGTGACCATAATCCTAGGACCGTACTCTGAGAAATATTCATCTTCCCAGTCATAGTACTGAATAACATAAGAATCGTCACTAGCCAGATTTCGCAGGTCTATACCTTCCTTCACCTGAGTACACCCATAAATACTAGTAGCCAGGAACCCTCCATACAGCAACACCACAAACACTTTGGTCCAAATCTTTGTAAGGAAAGGACCATAATATTTCCTAAAGAATTTGTTCATTGGATGTTCACCTTCTCCCCCAGAAGATTTATCAGAAAAGCCTGCTATACAGCACATGTTGTACAAGTAGGAGCGATGAGGCTGAACAATGTCCTTCACTTTTGTGAAAATTAACCAGTGTCTGTTGCCTTCTTCCCTTTTACCATTTAAAGCAAGGACAGCTCCTACGAATGTGATGTTGTATATATAGCAGAAGATGAAAGCAGTTCCTGTGTAGAGACAAAAGGACTTCACAGACTGAAAGGAAGTTATCATCCCTATGTAGAAGGCTAAAACATCAGTGAGAGTGGTGATTGTGATAGACACTGCTGCCTCTGCATAAGTTTCAGCCATCCGCTTTTCAACGTTATTTTTAGGATTAGTCTGTTCCCAGGAGGAGATCATAATGAACATGTCATCAACACCAACCCCTACAAAAGGGAAAAGGTGAATAGCTTATTGTACATACCATCAATATCAATTCTAATGGAAAATAGCAAAATTGCAAAACAAGCAATGACTTAAGCTGAGCAATATTCGCACTAAGTGAAGTTATGGACCCACAGAAAATAAATGCCATCCATCCCCTCCATATGCAAGGTAATGTATTACATTTTCCCATGGTGAGATCTCTTTAGGTGAGGTCTCTCTTTCTCTCTCACCACATTTCTCTGAAAGAGAAAGCACGCCTGGGATAATGAGGTAGATCCCTCATCCATGCTATGGAAAATACAGAACTGCTTTTGGGAGCATGGACCCACCTTCAACCTCACACTAAGCTGAATGGCCCCCTGCTGCTGTACCTCCTGCTATAAACCATTACAAGTGAGCCCTTATTTTGCACATTCTGCAATGCTGAATAACAGAATGGATAAACACCTGGAAAATGACTATCGTACCCAGTGGTCTTAACTTGTAATTGTGCTGATCCCTGATTCATGCCATGTAACAATAATCTCCCACTAGGCACATTTTGCATTTCCATTTTTTCCATCAAGCCCAATTTCTTTTCACTTACCCAATATAAGAAATGGTGCACTTGCTACAGTCATGTCAAATGGTGCCCCACAGAACAGCAACAGTCCAAAGCTGCTTAGCACAGCTAACCCAGAAGACAGCACTCCAAAGACTGCAACCCACACTTTATTTCGTACACAGTCAACCCTGGAAAATTATGTACAAAGCATCTTGTTAAGCTTTTAAATGCTGTGGTTTTATATTATATACTTATATTATAAATAATATAAAATATGCAATGGCATACAAAATCCTTATAATACATAAATTATAATTACCATGTTTTGCAAAAGCAACTTTGGTTACATGATTCTCATTAATACTTTAATGAGAGTGTCAGGTATTAACATTTTAAAGTCCTTCCGATTAAACTGCACAACCAGTGACTCAGTGTAGGTGCATGAGTTTAACTGACAGCAGAATTGTTGTAGCTCTCTATTCCCCCATCATATAACAATGAGTAAAAAGAAAGCAATATGATGCCACCTATTGGGAAGCAAAGAGTTGTGAAACTCTGCCCTGATTATGTAAACCGCAGTTTTCTTTGACTCCTAGGCTCCTTGCCTGAGACGTGTGGAGTCCTTTCTCCTGTTCTCTCCCTCCTTCTGCCTCTCTCTCACTATCTTGCAGAACACTAAGGAAAAAGAGAAGATAAGAAAAAGGAAAGGAAATGACCAGAAGCAAGAAACCCGAGGGCTCTCTTCCAGACTGGAGAGAAAGGATGAAAGGCAGGGCTCTGAGCTCTGCTGCCGAGCACCTGTGTTTTGCGGGGAGGGAAAGGCTCAACTGGGGCAGCCATTCAATTGGACATTATGACTCCCACCTCTGAGGTGGATGCCAGCATGTTTTGTCTTTGCCTCTCCTATGAGCAACAAGTGGGCTCCCCTGATAGGAGTACGTTTGGCTGTAGAACAGTGCCTGTCTGACAGATTGATATGAGCACCCTGCCTGGGCCTGAAGTCCAGCTTCACAGCTTACACAGCTCTGTGATAGCTTCTCTACTCTGCACAGAGTTCAGAGGTCTCCCAGCTGGTCCCATGCTGGTGAGTCCAAATTTGACAAACTTTATCGGTAGGTAATAATTTTTCTTTTGGCCTCGTCATTTAGTACATTGCTTGGAAAAGGAAACTATGCAAGTTATGTTGGGAATGTATATCTTAGTTTGGTGTGAAATACATTATTTTAGTGCATCTGTGTCCTTCATAAATGAAAACACAAGGCTTGATGTGGCAAGGTCCTGAGGATTGTGAATCCCCCCACTAAATTCAGCAGGAGTAAAGAAAACTCCATCTCTAGCTACAGAATCCCTTGATACTATGCCCGTCAAGGCAGTATCTAAGCATCTTGCAAGAGATGCCCACTGTCTTTCAGAATCAACCACTCTAAAAGATGCTATGAAAATGTCCTGCTGATCATTTGCACATGACGAGTGCATGGCTATGTGAACCGTTTCTTTAAAGCTGTCACAGAAAACCAGGCAGGAAAGGGTTGGGGAAAGTTGTAGATAGAAACTCTACAGTGAAGCAGAGAGGGACAGAGTCGCTTTAGTGAGAACGTTGTTTTCCTTATTCGAATCGAGTTTTTTCTGCTGAGGGGACAGCATCTTCTGTGATTCCTTACATTTGTCACATGACATAGTGTTAGACATTGACTAATTTTGGACATAAAAGGAAAGGAAAATGCCAAAGTTCCTTCTCTCCCCAAGTTTTTCAGTCCGGTACCTACATGGAATGGCCTGAGTGGAAGGAGCATATCACAAGATTCTGAGACATAAAGATGCTTACCACAGGGAACAGCAATGCCCAGGGAAGTTCAGGAGGCATGAAGCTGTAAATGTTTATAAATGGATTAAAAACTCCCTGACAGCTCACAAAATGTAATTGCAATTGGGAACTCATCATCAAGCAGGTGTGTGTCCAATAACAAGAAGACGGGGGATCACAACACCAGCCAAAAGTGATCATTTGGGCAAGCGATCCCATCATGCTGAGTACCTAGGCAGGGTGAGTGTGCCCATGCAAAGGAGATCAGCTCCTGAAGTCCTCTTCTACAGCTCATCACTAGGTGTCAGGGGAGAGCACATTCAGACTCTCCTTACATTTTTAACGAGCATCATCAGCATGGAAGCATGTCCTCTGGAATGGTGGCCGAAGCACAAAGGGGCATACGAATGTTTAGCATATCTGGCACATAAATACCTTGCAATACCGGCTAAACAACTGCCATGAGAACGCCTGTTCTCACTTTCAGGTGACATTGTAAATAGGAAGCAGGCAGCATTATCTCCCGTAAATGTAAACAAACTTGTTTGTTTTAGCGATTGGCTGAACAGGAAGTTGGACTGAGTGGACTTGTAGGATCAAGGTTTACATTGTTTTGATTTGAGTGCAGTTATGTAACAAAAAAAATCTACATTTGTAAGTTTCACTTTCATGATAAAGAGATTGCACTACAGTACTTGTATGTGATGAATTGAAAAATAGTATTTATTTTATTTTTACAGTGAAAATATTTGTAATAAAAATAATAATATAAAGTGAGCACTGTACACTTTGTATTCTGTGTGGTAATAGAAACCACTATATTTGAAAATGTAGAAAACCATCAAAAATATTTAATAAATTTCAATTGTTATTCTATTGTTTAACAGTGCTATTAATCATGATTAATTTTTTTAATTGCGGTTAATTTTTTTGAGTTAACCGTGTGAGTTAACTGCGATTAATCGACAGCCCTAAGAAAAAGTAATAAGGATATGGGAATGTGTCTACGGAAGCAAAGAAGTCAGGGAAATATCCTAAGCAAGAGAGAGTGCCTATTTTCTGCGATCTCTTTTCAAAGACAGCATTCATGAACAGGCTTTGATCTCAAAATTTACAATATTATTGTTAAATTTAAAACTGATTCAGAAGCAGAAGAAACCTTTATTTGTGAAGAGACTTTTAACAAGATAAGTTCTACTCTGAAGTTGGACCAGCAGAAGTTACTGTGCTCAAGAAATGGAAAAACCTCTGAAATATTAAAGAGTAATATTTATAAATGAGCTGCATTTTGCTGTGATTTATTTTAGGAATGTAAGTATGGACATGGAATCTTCCTTTTGTGCTCACCAAAAGACTGATCGCATGATGGATTTCTGAAAACTGTATGTGTTCAAAAATCTTTCAAAAATCAAAAAGGCAGAGTTAAACAATATACTGTTCAGCCATTTAAATACAGGCTAAAACACAAGAAAAATAGCCCTGTAATAAAAGTTGATTTAAATAATGCAAATAAAGAAAAGT
Organism: Terrapene triunguis; assembly: GCF_002925995.2. NCBI lineage: Eukaryota > Metazoa > Chordata > Testudines > Emydidae > Terrapene > Terrapene triunguis. The sequence continues at coordinate 4,910 of NW_020698869.1, forward strand.
CAATTAGGGCTAAATTATTCATTCCTCAATAGTCGGTAGACCCACGAATGGAAGTTCTTAACTGGGGACAGAGGCCAATTAGTCCTAATTTTGTCATTTTTAGTCTGACTACTTTAAAGACTAACTTTAAAATGGTTTGTGTTTTTAATTTGTGTAGGGATAGTTATGAAATTAAAGAATTAAAGTTAGCTTAAGTTTGGTTAAGAAAATAATATATTTGCTTTATGATTTGAGGTTAGTAAGGCTAAGGCCCCAATCAACAAGTAAAAGAAGGCTTTGAGAATGATGATTTATAAGACTAGAATGTAGTGTGGGACGGATGTATGCTTCAAAAAGTAACTATAAAATAAAGCGCTGCAGTAACAAGACTGTGACACCCTGGCACCCCAATATTCACCACTATCAAGTAATTAGGATATGTTCTGTACAAAATATGCCTTGTGAGATATCATTCTAAAATTCTTGATCTGCTAGACATTAATATCTCATTGGATTGTATGTGCTATCGTCGTATGTCAAGTTATGAAGTTTGGCTATGTATGTGTTACTGAAACATGTTGTGAGGTTGAAAACTCCCACAAGCAGCCTTTCAGGTACAACAGTCAAAAGGCCAAACCATGTTACTGGCTTATTGAGGAAATGCACACGAGCACAAGGATTACCCCAGGAACTGTGTACAATAGAAACCTCTCAGAGATAGCACTATACAATGGGAACTGTTTGACCAGGTCACAGCAAAAGAGCTTTCCAGCAAGTGGGAAGAAGATATAAAAGGGGGACAATGACATCATGAGGCTATCTCATTCCCCCTACAACAACACACCTGGAAAGACTGAGGAACAAAGACTGAACTGTAGGAAGTGATGGTCCCAGGCTAGAGGGATTTCTAGTCTGTGAATGAAAACCTGGGGAAGCCAAGGCAGCTTGTGCCTTAAGAATCTGCCAGCCTGATTATCACTCAAGGTGTGAATTTCCTAATTCATATCCTACCTATCTAGTGTGTTAAGCTCAATTTGCAATTTTGTTTATTTGCTAGGTAATCTGCTTTGATCTGTTTGCTACCTCGTATAATCACTTAAAATCTATCCTTTGTAGTTAATAAACTTGTTTTGTTTTATCTAAACCCAGTTTGTGCAATTCATAATGGGGGAGGAGGAAGCTGTGCATATTTCCCTCCACATTGAGGGAGAGGGCGAACTTCATAAGCTTACGCTGTATAGTTTACTATGCTGTGCAAGATGGTCTAATTTTGCATTTATCCTCCAGAGGGCTGGGCCATTTCCTAGCTCAGTCTTCCCATGCAGAGCTCATTGCAGTCTCTGTGTGAGTCTTCAGCTGGGGTGTGTCCCTACGTGTGTGTGTGTCTGTGTGTGTGTGTGTGTGTGTGTGTGCGGGAGGAGGCTGGAGAGCCTGGCTCAGCAAAACAGTGTAAGGGAGCCCAGGCTGGTGGAGCAGGTGGGCTCAGTGAAGCCCTAGTACATCAGGTGGCACCCTGGATGGAGGGGTCCAACCCATCACAAATGCAAATAAAAGAAAGGCCATGGTGGAATAAGGATAAACTGCTTCAAACTGAGTTTTTGCTAATTCTAGCAAATTAGCTGAAGGATATAAAGAGAGCCATGAACCTGGAGAATCTTTACCAGATCCAGCCCAATCATGCAGGGGCAAAGCAGAATGAAAGGACAGTTCTTTGGTCTGGTCCATCTGAAAGTATAGTTGATCATATAATTATGGATGCATGTTACTGCATTGGATGTAGTAAATTACTTATGGTCTAGGCCTGGAGTGGGCAAACGTTTTGGCCCGAGGGCCACATCGGGGAATAGAAATTGTATGGCGGGCCATGAATGCTCACAAAATTGGGGTTGGGGTGCGGAAGAGGGTGCAGGCTCTGGGGTGGGGCTGGGGATGAGGAGTTTGGGTTGTAGGAGGGTGCGCCGACCTGGGATTGATGGGTTTGGAGAGTGGGAGGGGGATCAGGGCTGGGGCAGGGGTTTGGGGCATGAGGAGAGGCTCAGGCAGTGCAGGCTCCGAGCGGTGTTTACCTCAAGCGGCTCCTGGAAGCAGTGGCACGTCCCTTCTCTGACTCCTATGCGGAGGTGCGGCCAGGTGGCTCTGCATGCTGCCCCATCCGTAGGCACTGCCCATACAGCTCCCATTGGAGCGCGTAGGAGCTGAAGCGGGGCCATGCCGCAGCTTCCAGAGGCCGCGAGATGCGGCCCCGACCCCGCACCCCGGCGGGAGCGCCGAAGCGGGGCTGAGTCATGTGGTCCCCAGACCCAGCGCCCCGGCTGGAGTGCCGGAGCAGGGCCGAGCCACGTGGTGCAGCTCGCAGGCCGTCTTAAAACGGCTCACGGGCCGGATCCTGCCTGCGGGCCATAGTTTTCCCACCCCTGGTCTAGGCTTTTTAGATGTGTTGAAATCAATTTCATAGGTACCATTTGGCCTTTGGATTTAATAAAGGAATTTATGGTTAAGTTAATTCCAACACAGGGACAGTTAGAAGACTAAACCTTTCCTAATTTAGCTTTTATTGAAAATGGAGAACACATTCTTGTATTGTTGGAACGATTCATTTTCTAGTTTTTGTTTTACATGAAATGTTGGTGTATTGAATCCTAAAACCAAACAAACAGGTTCTATAGGTTTCACAAACAAACCTGGAAGAAGAGATTTTCCTATCCCTAGAAAAAAACAGAAAATTCAGCAAAACATGAAACTCAGCAAAATGCACACATTCATATTACAGCTTTTTCTTGAACATTTCATACCTATTTTTCTTTGTTTTGTAAAAATGTTTTCTTCAATTCAAGGATAACATAATGAAAGGTTGATCCCACATAGGCCAAAACTAGAGCTGCATAGGTGCAGGAAGGGAAGCTTTTCACCTTGGAACCTGGTAGCCCAGGATCCTCATTTTGGTCATTGACAACTGCCTTGAATCCATATTTTCAGATACTCCTGCAATGGAGCAGGCATAACTAGTTATATAGGAAATAGTCCCTCACACCCTTGATGGAGGACAGGATCAGCTGTAAGGAAGCCTATGAAAGCGTACACACCCCTTATTTTTCCACTTTCACTTTTTTGTCCTGTGTAAGTGTGCAAACATAGGTACATAGAAAGCATTGCCTCGTCCACATACCTATGGTGGCCTTTTGCACACCTGCTGTGGTGGCCATGCCCCTCTGTTACTGCTACTACAGGATTGGTCCATCTGTGCTAAATTACTTCAGTAATAACATTTTGATTTACTGCATCTGCTTTTCAGTACCAGATTTGCATCAAGTCACGTTTCTCTCCTTAAAAATATAGATATGGGCATGTTCGAGCAAATCCTTACTCATGTGAGTAGTTCTCACTCGGGCAAGATGTCTGACTATGCTACAGCTACTCGCATGAGTAAGACCTTAAGGCTCACCTACCATTTTTGTATCAATATTAATAGTCATACACTTTAACTATTAGGAGTAGACCCCCAACCAAGGACTAGGGCTCTGTTTTACTAGGCAAGAGAGCCGTTGTCTCAAATTACAAACTCTTATTTTTCAGCTGGAAAAGAAGAGTTTGTAATTCAAGTAAAAGGTAATTTAAATAAAATATAAAATATATAAAGGATATGGAAAAGTAAAGAAAAATAAAAGATTATTTACTTAGAAGAAAAGAGCTTACCTTAAACAAGAAATAATGGAAAAGGTTATAGTTAGAAAGTATGTTATGGAAAACAGGGGGATCACTTTCCTGGTATTTCCTTCAAACTCTTCCTGTCTGGATATTGAGGTAAAGTAAGCCACCTGCCATTAAAAAAAATATAACAGGTGAAATAACATTTGTCACTGCTCTTGTATTGTATGCCTGTGTTTAAAACAGTATAGGAATAAGGTTCAAAGAGTCTATTTTAATATCTTCATTATGATTTTAGCTGTAATTAGCGATGTCAGCCATAGCTAAAATTACCTATTCAGAATAGAAAGAAATTAGCACACAGTTAAGCACACAGCCCAAGAGAAGATGAATGACGGTGAGCAAAGCATTTGGTTGAAATAGTTTGGACCTAGGCCTGCAATCTTTATTCAGGCAAAATTTCCATTGAACTAAATGCTAGTTTCACCCTCCGCCTTTACACTCGTCAAAGAAAAGAACAGACTGAATTAAAGCATGCCACTTTTTCAGGGTTTTTTTTAAGAGGGAAACTGGTCTGGGTCCAATTGTACAGGTACATCCTCTAACACTTTGAAATCAACAGAAAGAATGAGGTGCACTAGGAATGCAGGATCAGGTTAGCAAACTAAATTTTAGCTTAAACATACTAGAATGATGCTATTTCCCACACTGTACCACAGTTCAGGGTGTGTCAGCGATGGTGTTGTAAAGGTCTCATCCTGTCTGCTAACCACCCTCAGTCTCCATGACATCACTGAGCATTGAAACTGGTTAGCAGCACATTTCAGGAGGTGCCTTCACTTGAGGGGACCGATGGAGGAAAGCGGGACCCCTCCCCGCCCCAAGAACCGCACAGTGTCTGTGGCCCGATCCTACACTTTCTGAAGTCCTGAGGGAAAAACCCCTTTAGCTTCAGTGCCAGCAGCGTCTGGCCTTAAACCGAACGCAAGGCGAGGGAACGTTCCAACCTAGCCAAGGGCAGGTGCAGCACAAGCGGCCCCTCCCTTGGGCATTTCAGCGCCTTTCCTCTCATTCCGGATCCGGGTTTGGGTGCCGGGTTCGGGAACAGAGCCCGGCGCTCCGGCTCTCCCGCCCCCGAAGCGGGGAGGCTAGAGCAGGAGGATCCCGCTGCACACCCCGGGGAGGGCTCCGTACCCCAGGGGGCTGCTCGGCGCTGTACCTGGACAGAGGTGAGATTTAAAGCCTCCAGCTCAGCCGGGATGCGCTTGAGGAAGTTTTCCAGCCACTGCAAACTCCTCTCTCGGTCCGCGGCTTCGTCTTCTCTCAGGTAATAAACCAGCCTCAGGGCTTTGGCTGCCTGCACCCGGGAGGCGCCCGCTCCGCGAGCCAGCTGAACGCCTCCTAAGAAGGTGCCCATGAAAACGCTGCTCCCGAACACGGGGTACGTGAGCTGCGGGAGGAGGGTCTCTAGCCGGGCCGGCTCCCCCTGCACTGCAGCCAGGAGCGGGTTGGGGCTGCCGCAGGACCCATTGCTCCGGACGCACAGGTCCGGGTAGGAGAGTTGGGTGCCTGGGTCCCCCCCGGGAACAGCGAGGCTCTGCACCGCCCCGTCCAGCCGCAGGAGCTCCCCGAAGGCTCCCGCCGTCAGGATGTTGTTGCCTGAGGCGGAGACCGCGATGAGGGAGGCGAAGGCGCCCTCTGTGAGCAGCCTCTGGCCGGAGAAGCGCTCGGAGTCGCGGGTCGGGAAATGCTCCTGGTCAAAGCGTCTCTCGCTCTTGGCGGGCCCCCCGAGCGGCGTGAACTGCCCCTCGATGTCATTGGCTTGTCTCTGCGGCAAGAAGAGGAAGCCCGCGCCGAGGCTGCCCGAGAGCAGCAGCGGGAGCAGCAGGAAGGGCCACGGGTGGGCGCCTATCAGCCCCCCGAGCCGGCCGAAACGCCGGCTGAGAAACAGGGCAAAGTTGTCGTGCGGGGGGATGGTCGGTTCGGGGCCGGGACCTGGTTCTGGGTCCAACTCAGAGCCCATCTGCCCGCTGCCCCGCCTCTGCTGCTCCTTGGGCCCCATGTCCTGTCCGCTGACCCCGGCTCCTGGCTTCCTGCGCCCCCTGGCTGCTCCTGGCCCCGCTCCCTGCCCCGGCGCTAACGGTTCAGGGAAGGGGGCGCGGGGGGCTACCCTCATCTGCACTTCGCTAGCTGCCTAAGGCCGCCGCGTGGGAGAGGAAAGAATTGTCTCTGAGGGTATGTCTACACTACAGGATTAATCCGAATTTAGATAATTCGAATTTGGGAAACAGGTTGTATAAATTCGATTGTGCGCGGCCACACTAAGCACCTTAATTCGGTTTTAAACCACATTAATTCGGTGGTGTGCGGCCACACTACCCCATTAACTTAAACACAGTAATTCGGTGGTGTGCGTCCACACTAACCCTAATTCGAATTAACAAAATCGATTTAGGCTCTACTCCGTTCGTCGAGGTGGAGTACAGAAATCGATTTAAAGGGCCCTTTAATTCGAATTAACTGGCTCTGTAGTGTGGACGGGTGAAGGGTTAATTCGGATTAACGCTGCTAAATCCGAATTAATCCCGTAGTGTAGACCAGGCCTAAGGGTATGTCTACACTACGAGAGTAGTTCGATTTTAGTTAAATCGAATATGTGCAATCGATATTAGAAAGTCGAACGTGTGTGTCTACACTCAGGACAGTAATTCGACTTTGTCAGTCCACACTACCAGGGAAAGCGTCGACATTGGAAGCAGTGCACTGTGGGCAGCTATCCCACAGTTCCCGCAGTCCCCGCTGCCCAGTGGAATTCTGGGTCGAGCCCCCAATGGCTTCTGGGTAAAAAATTGTGGCGAGGGTGCTTTTGGGTAACTGTCGTCATCCGTCAGTCACTACCGCCCTGCCTCCCTCCCTGAAAGCGCCGGCGGGAAATCAGTTCGCGCACTTTTTGATCAGTGACAGCGCGGACGCCACAGCACTGCGATCATGGATCCCGCTGCGACCATCGCTGCAGTTGTGGCCGTTCTCAACGCCTCGCACCTTATCATCCACCTTTCCCACAGGCAGATGCAGAGAAATCAGGCGAGGAGGCTACAGCACCGCCGTGAGGGCCTGAAGTCGGAGAGTAGCACAGAGCTGTCAGAAACCACGAGCCCCAGCGCCCAGTACATCATGGTGGCAATGGGGCATGTGGATTTTGTTGAACGGCGATTCTGGGCCCGGGAAACAAGCACGGACTGGTGGGACCGCATAGTGCTTCAGGTCTGGGATGAATCCCAGTGGCTGCGAAACTTTCGCATGCGGAAGGGGACTTTCCTCGAACTTTGTGAGTTGCTGTCCCCTGCCCTGAAGCGCAAGGACACCCGCATGCGAGCAGCCCTCACTGTCCAGAAGCGAGTGGCCATAGCCCTCTGGAAGCTTGCAACGCCGGACAGCTACCGGTCAGTCGCGAACCACTTTGGCGTGGGCAAATCTACCGTGGGGGTTGTTGTCCTGCAAGTAGCCAAGGCAATCGTCAAGGTACTGCTGTCAAAGGTAGTGACCCTGGGAAACGCGCAGGCCATCATAGATGGCTTCGCCGCGATGGGATTCCCAAACTGCGGTGGGGCTATAGATGGGACTCACATCCCTATCCTGGGACCGGGCCACCAGGCCAGCCAGTACATCAATAGAAAGGGCTACTTTTCAATGGTGCTGCAAGCACTGGTGGACCATCGGGGACGGTTTACAAACATCTACGTCGGATGGCCGGGCAAGGTTCATGACGCTCGCGTGTTCAGGAACTCTGGTCTGTTTAGACGGCTGCAGGAAGGTATTTACTTCCCGACCACAAGATAACTGTTGGGGATGTGGAGATGCCTACAGTGATCCTCGGGGACCCAGCCTACCCGCTAATGCCCTGGCTCATGAAGCCCTATACTGGCGCCCTGGACACAGAAAAAGAACTGTTCAACTACCGGCTGAGCAAGTGCAGAATGGTGGTGGAGTGTGTTTTTGGCCGTCTCAAGGGGAGATGGAGAAGCTTACTCACTCGCTGTGATCTCAGCGAAACCAATATCCCCATCGTTATTGCAGCTTGCTGTGTGCTCCACAATCTGTGTGAGAGCAAGGGGGAGACCTTTATGGCGGGGTGGGAGGTTGAGGCAAATAGCCTGGCTGCTGATTACGCCCAGCCAGACAGCCGGGCGATTAGAAGAGCCCAGCGGGACGCGCTGTGCATCCGGGAGGCTTTGAAAGCCAGTTTCAAGGCTGAGCAGGGTACCCATTGACTTTTAAGTTTGTGGACACAGAAGCTGAACTTGCCCCCGTTTCTTTACCCAGTTGCCGTCGACTATCCTCTCCAATTACATACCCCCTTCACCCCCTTCCCAAAAAATAAAATCTGTTCTGTTTTGTTCATGGACACCGTTGTCTTTATTACTGTTTTCACGGGAATGTTTTAAACCTGGGACGCAGACTGTGGCGGGGAGCGGGTTTAGGGTTGTGATGCAAATGATGCTTCTAAACTCCAGGAATGACAGGCTCCGCGATGGTGGACTGGTTGTTTCAACGGAGCCTGCCAGCCCTCCTGGCCGGGACTGCGTGTATGTGTCGGCTATGTGACTGTCTTGCAGGGGGAGGAGGGTTACAGATCCCCTGCTGCGCGGCTCTGTGATCCAGGGTAAGGACCGCTGCATAAGATCTGTAACTGCCCTCCCCCGCCACCAAGTCACAGAGCAACACCACCGCCCCCACCACACAGAACATGAAAACCACCTCCCAGACTGACCAGGATAACTAGTCACTGCACTGTATATGTGCCCTGCTGCTGCACCTGCCCCCTGCTAAAGGTGACTGTCCTGTCCAATGACCAAGCCCCTTCCCCCCCCCTTCAGACAGACTCCCCTCCAAAAGAAGAGGATGGAAACAGAAATGAACAGAAACGTATTCTTTATTAACAACCGCACATGGAACGGGGGGGTGAAACTTGGACGGGGTCTTGTGTGAGGCGGGTAGGAAAGGACTTTTCAAATTTTGGGGAATGAGAGCCTTCTAGTGGTAGAGCAGTCCGCAGGGGTGGAGTGAAATTTTTCCCGGCCCCTTCCACCCCTCCGTGTTTGGACTTTGGGTGAGGGGGGTATGGGACTTGGTGGCGGGGCAGGGCAGTTACAGAGCGACTGCAGCGGGGCTCTCTCCTCCTGCCTCCGGTCCTGCAGAACATCCACAAGGCGGCGGAGCGTGTCCGTTTGCTCCCTCATTAGTCCAAGCAGCGTTTGAGTAGCCTGCCTGTCCTCCTGTCGCCACCTCTCCTCCCGTTCAATGTTTGCCCGGTGCATTTGGGACAAGTTCTCCCTCCACTGTGTCTGCTGGGCTGCCTGTGCTCGGGAGCATTCCATTAGTTCAGCAAACATGTCTTCCCGTGTCCTCTTCTTCCTCCTCCTAATGTGCGCTAGCCTCTGGGCAGATGTGGCTGTGGGAATTGGAAAAAGGGAGTGAATTCCTGAGACAGAGCAATGTATCTGTGAACAGAGAACATAGTCTTTCTCTGTGAACAAGACCATGCAGAGCACCTATCACACGCGCACTGAGGACAAGGTCGAATTTTCGGCCCTCGCCTACAGTGCCTGCGGTCTTGCTGTGGCGAGCTGAGGAGCAGGGCAGGACACCGGACTTTGTCTAGATGGCAAACATGGTAAGCCGTAGACTTGTGGCCGCTTAAAACTTTAAGAGTGGCACTGGCCTCCTTTCACATAGAAAGCAATGCGAGTCTCTGCTGGCAGCAATCCTGCAAGCATGAACTCTGGCCCTGTCCCAGCCCCTCGCGGCTGTAAACCGCGTGGCTGTAAACCGGCGGTTGCAGTTCTATAAAGGGACGGGCAAGCAGTCCCAATACTAACTTTCCCCTACCTAATTCACAGCAGGGAGTCATGCCAGACATCACCCTCCTGAAGGTCTCGGAGAGCCAGAAGGAGAAGATGCTCCGGGACAGCCTGCAGAAACCGGGGCCATTTGCTGCACTGCTGTGCAAGGCCATGATCCCGGAGTACCTGCTGGCGTTGTGGCAGGGAAACGTGTCCTACCACGGGGGGCCTAATAAGCTGTCCCTGCCCAGGAACCTGCTGATGAGGCTTGAAAAACACCTGCAGGAGGTGTATGAGGAGTTCTCCCCGGAGGATGTCGCCTCGATCCCCGGTTACATTGACCAGTTCTTGGCTTAGGTGCCCTTGGAGGGACAAATGACTGCAGGGTTTTGGGCACTATAATCATGAAGCGGACATTGTGAGATTTTTTTAAAATGGTTCGGACTATATATTGAGGCGCCCAAAGACGGAGTAATCATGATACACTTTGCACTGATTCCCCTTTTGTTTGACTTTCCTGTTTACATGTTTTTAAGCACTTTACCCACTGTTAATATTTTCAATCTTCCTGTTTTGTTGCAAATAAATGTTTACATGTTTTAAAGCACTTTAGCTACTGTTAATATTTTAAATATGCCAGTTATGTTGTAAATAAATGTTTGGATATTTAAAACACTTACTGCTTGATCCTTCCCCTGAATCTGTGTCTGGGGTAACGGCTGGGGAGGGTTGGTAGGGGATCTCTGTCAGGGTGATGAAGAGCTCCTGGCTGTCGGGCAAATCAGCGTTGTAAGCGCTGTCTACTGCCTCGTCCTCCTCATCTCCTTCCTCCTCTTCCCCGTCCGCTGAGGAACCGGCCGCGGACAATATCCCATCCTCAGAGTCCACGGTCAGGGGTGGGGTAGTGGTGGCGGCCGCACCTAGGATGGAATGCAGTGCCTCGTAGAAACGGGATGTGTGAGGCTGGGATCCGGAGCGTCCGTTTGCCTCTTTGGTCTTCTGGTAGCCTTGTCTCAGCTCCTTGATTTTCACGCGGCACTGCGTTGCATCCCGGCTGTATCCTCTCTCTGCCATGGCTTTAGAGATCTTCTCATAGATCTTTGCATTCCGTCTTTTGGAGCGCAGCTCGGAAAGCACGGACTCATCTCCCCACACAGCGATGAGATCCAAGACTTCCCGATCCGTCCATGCTGGGGCCCTCTTTCTATTGGATTGCACGGCCATCTCTGCTGGAGAGCTCTGCATCGTTGCCACTGCTGCCACTGCTGCTGAGCTCGCCACGGTGTCCAAACAGAAACTGCGCTTCAAACTGCCCAGACAGGAAAAGGAATTCAAATTTTCCCGGGGTGTGGCTGGTCAGAGCATCCGAGTTCGGACTGCTGTCCAGAGCGTCAACAGAGTGGTGCACTGTGGGATAGCTCCCGGAGCTATTACCGTCGATTTCCATCCACACCTAGCCTAATTCGATATGGCCATGTCGAATTTAGCGCTACTCCTCTCGTTGGGGAGGATTACAGAAATCGATTTAAAGAGAGCTCTATGTCGAACTAAATGGCTTCCTGGTGTGGACGGGTGCAGGGTTAATTCGATATAACGGCGCTAAATTCGACATAAAAGCCTAGTGTAGACCAGGCCTAAGCCCTGTGGTTCCATGGTCCTGCTCCTCTACCCACGTGGTGCCTGGGAGGAAAGGAAAAGTGACGGGTAAAGGCTGTGAATGTCTCTCTGGACTGTTATGGGTAGCGCTGCTGCAGTACTTGCCCCTCCTTCCAGTTTCTCTTAGATGATTAATTGACCTGGGTAGGGCTTGTGTCATAAGGAAGTTCTCATAAATAATTATTTACCCACAGTAGCTGGTGATTCCTGGCAATATACTTCCCCATGGTCCCCTTGCTGATATGAGATTATATTGGATAATTCCCTTCCCACTAAAGATATAAAAAGAGGACTACTGAAATAACTAAGGCCAGGCCCATAGCTAGCAAAGAAAAGGCTATTAGGCTGCCCTGGGTGAAGCAGTAAAGATTTAAATGCTGCTGCAAAGATCATTTTCATGGTTCATCGCTTTGACTGTGTCACCCTTCTCTGCATCTCATTCCCTGGCTCCCCCTTCCATCACATTGAATATAAGCTACCCGTCTTCACTTTCAGGACTCTTCACAGCCTGTCTTATAGACTTTAAGGCCAGAAGGGAACATCATGATAATATAGTAGTCTTACCTCCTGCATATTGCAGGCTACAGAAGTTTGCCCGCCCACTCCTCTAATAGACCCATAACCTCTGGCTGAGTTACTGAAGTCCTCAAATCATGATTTAAATACTTCAAGTTACAGAGAATCCACTATTTACACCACTGTTAGTGACCCATGCCCCATGGTGTAGAGGAAAGCAAAAAAACCCTAGGGTCTCTGCCAGTCTGACCTGGGGGAAAACTCCTTCCCAACCCCAAATATGGCAGTCAGTTAGACTCTGAGCATTTCAGCAAGACCAAATGAAAGAATTCTCTGTAGTAACTCAGAGCCCTCCCCATCTAGTGTCTGATCACTGGCCATTGGGGATATTTGCTACTAGCAGTCTCAGATTAGTTATATATAAGGCTGCGAGTTTGTCATGGAAGTCACAGATTCCGTGACTTTCCCTGACCTTCATGACTTCTGCAGCGGCTGGTGCTGGCCCAGGGGCTTCCCAAGCCGGGCAGCCCGTGGGTCAACAGCAGCAGTTTGGGTGTGTGGGAGGGTGCTCAAGGCTAGGAGCAGGAGTTTGGGGGGCACTTACCTGGGAGGCTCCCCTGCAACTCCTAGGTGGCAGAGGAGCAGGGGGGGTCTCCACCCCGCACACTGCCGGTGCCCACGGACCCCGCCCCCACAGCTCCCATTGGCTGTGGCTCCTGGCTAATGGGAGCTGCGGCAGCCGGCACTTGTGGCGGGAGCAGTGGAGGAGCCCCCGCCCTGGCCCCCGCCTCCACCACCTAGGAGCTGCAGGGACGCAGAGCCGGATAGGGAGCCCTGCCAACCTCCCCTCCCCAGCAGCAGCAGGGGTCCTGGGTCATGCACTGTGGCCCAGCCTCCTCTGCCCCAGCACCAGAGGGGGTCCTGGGTCACCTCAACCCCTGCTCCCAGCACCCATGGCATCCCCAGTCTGCCCCACCCACGTTTTAGTCACGGTAGGTATTTTTAGTAAAAGGTCAGGGGCCCGTGAATTTTTGTTTACGGCCCATGACCTGTCCGTGACTTTTACTAAAAATACCCATGACAAAATTGTAGTCTTAGCTATATATCATTATAGGCAGTCTCATCATACCTTTCCCTCCATAAACTTATCAAGCGCAATCTTGAAGCCAGTTAGGTTTTTTGCCTTCCTGCTCCCCCTTGGAAGGCAATTCCACAACTTCACTCCTCTGATGGTTAGAAACCTTCATCTAATTTCAAGCCTAAAGTATTTGGTGGCCAGTTTATACCCATTTATTCTTGTGTCCATATTGGCGCTTAACTTAAATAACTCCTCTCCCTCCCTGGTATTTATTCCTCTGATGTATTTATAGAGAGCGATCATCTCTCCCCTCAGCCTTATTTGGTTAGGCTTTCTTAAACATGGAAGACCATTATTGCACACAGTATTCCAGATGAGGTCTCACCAGCGCCTTGTATAATGGTACTAACACTTCCCTATCTCTACTGGAAATACCTCCCCTAATGCATCCTAAGATCACATTAGCCTTTTCCATGGCCACATCACATTGGCAGCTCATAGTCATCCTATGATCAACCAATACATCCAGGTCTTTCTCCTCCTCTGTCTCTTCCAACTGGTAAGTCCCAAGCTTGTAGCAAAAATTCTTGGTGTTATTCCCTAAGTGCATGACCTTACACTTTGGACTATTAAATTTCATCCCATTTCTATTATTCTAGTTTCCAAGGTCATCCAGATCTTCATTTATGTTATTCCGGTCCTTTGCATTGGCAATACCTCCCAACTTTGTGTCATACATAAATTTTATTAGCACACTCCCACTTTTGTGCCAAGGTTATTAATAAAAATGTTAAATAAGCTAGGTCCCAAGACCGATCCCTGAGGAACTCCATCAGTAACCTCCCTCAAGCCTGACAGTTCACCTTTCAATATGACTTTATTAAAAACTGAGGCAAAGTATTTGTTTAGTTGTTGGACCATGCCTAGACTATCTTTAATCTTCAGCCTATCTTCAGTGCTTTGCAGTTCCACTTCTTCTTTCCTTGTTCTTTTTATTTTTATGGCTATAGAACCTTTTACTGTGGGTTTTAATGTCCCTTGCAAGGTCCAACTCTGCTTGGCTTTTGGCAGTGCTCACCTTCTACTTACACTTTCTGACCTCCAAGAGATAGCTTTACTTGCTGATCCATCCCATCTTCCATTAGTAGTATAAGGGCCCTACCGTCAATCAAACCCTAACCCCGCCCCTTGACCCCTTAAACCCCGCCCCTTGACCCCTTGGTCCCTCCCACCTGTCACCGGAAGTCCCGCCCATGGGAGTATTACTTCCGGGGTCAAGGTGCCACCTGACCGGAAGCAAGGTGTGTCACGTGACCCCTCTAAGAACTCCCCCCACCACCCTCTAGCAATCAGGAGGGGTTTCGTCCCGACAGGACCGCCCCGAGAGGAGATTTTGACCAATCAGGGGGACTTCCGGG
>NW_020698870.1:0-4760 GCF_002925995.2 Terrapene triunguis
TTAGTTAAAACTTAAGTAGTTATAAATGTGTGCTTCACGACAATTGAAATCCCAAATGCCACAGCTTCTGATAGTGTAAGTAATTGGTCTCAATTCTCATCCCACTTACACTGATGAGGGTCCTGTGTGAGAGATGAGCATCAGGGCTTATCCTTCTAGCGCCAATACTTATCAAAATAAAAGCTGTTAAAATGTTGATGTCAAGTGGAAAAAGGGAAGACAGTCCTTACAGTTCCGTAATTGTAATAGTAGCTTGAGAAATATAAGGCTAAGTCTAAAAATAAATGATTTTTACCACTGAAAGCAGAGACTGTGGAAGCATTCCTTTTTAGACCTAAGAGTTGTGGAGATAGTGTGCCACCTCTCTAATTGTTCCTTCACTCTAACAGTGTTTTTCTAGCAATGGGCAAAATCTCCGATTGTGGACATGCAGTTACCAGTGTCTGGTGGAGGCTATCACAATACAAGCAATAAGACAAAGTTCAGTACCAGAACTTCTAAAGAATGAGATCAATTTTCATTCCAGTGTCCTCAATAATTAAAAGCAAAGGAAAAAAATCAGATCAAGTTTGCATAAGGACTGAGAAACGACTTCAGGGTCTGGCCCTAAAAAATGAAAACTCTGGGAACAGAATATCTCTTTAAACAATTTGTTGAAGCATGATTGTTTTTGTAGAGATTGTTATTTAAAGAATGATTTTGTGTGTTGTTTAAATTGGCTAAGTTCACAGCAATGCAACAGCAAAAACAAAATTGTTACCAACATATATTACTGGGAAAGCTAGTAGGATCATTTATTATTAAGGTTACCTGTCTCCTCCCATTACAAGACCCTGTTTTCTGCTGCTTATAACTTTACAAACTTTAATTGCTTGGGCTGAAATTTTCCATGCTGTATGTCTGCCTCATGCTCTTTTTCTTCGGGGGTGGGGGACAGAGGCAGAATTTCAGCCAAAATGGTTAAGCTATTCCCAAGAGCAAGGCTAGGGAAATCTACATTTTTCTCATATTAAAATATTCTGGCAACTTTTCTTTGAAAAGCTCCATGTGTTGGAGCAGGGACTTGTAATTTGGCAGGGAGTGGCCTTTGTGTCAGAGAATGTGCTTTTTGCCATCCCCAGGAAAACCTGCCCTAATTTGGCCAAATTAGAAGCCTTTGAAAAAAATCACAGTTCACATACGCTCAGTAGAGAGAATTCTTCAATTTTTAGCAGCTAAAATCTCTGAAGATTTCATCCTCGCTGCGTATACTTGGATCTCGCACAGCTCTTAGTGCTAACCAAACTGCGCATGAGCTATTCCCCACAGAGTGACTGCACATGTGCCATTTCCCCACAGCTCCTGGCTATGAAAACACAGCACTGAGCCATCCTCACAGAGCAACTGATATGCTCCAACCCAGGCCTACAGGGGTCAATGCCAGAGTTTCCCTGCAACGGTCCTTCCCAGCTGCTTTGGGCCAAGCACCAGAACTGAGACAGGAACCTTTCTTTCCTGTACTCCCAATGACCCCTCCAAGCTGGTGCACATGCACGGTGGTGGAGGAAGATACTGGACTCAAATGCAGAGGGGACAAAAGGCAAATGGGGGGGTGGGTGGGAGGGCAGACTGGGACAAGGAGTATGCCAAGATTGGGACTGGAACGGGGGTAAGGGGAGGGGGCCAAGGACAGGGAGCCAGTAGGCGAGGCTAGGACTAGAAGACTATGAGAGAAGGCGGGGGTAGGGGGAAAGGAATGTGTAGGAGACACTGAGAGAAGACACAGAGCTAAGAGGAGGAGGAGAAGAGAACTGGGGCTGGCTGAACAGAGAGATGGGGACAAGGAGCCTTCATTCCAGCATATCCGAACTTTTGAGTGCTTTTGTGTGTAATCCATCTATGCACGCACACACGCACCCCCTGCTCTAGGCAGCCAGGTCTTTCAAGAAATAATCAAATATTTGTGATGAGCATTAAAGTGGGAAGATTTACCTCATTTCTATTTACCAAGTTAATGAGCACTTGGCATGAGATCACAGATTTGATCATACCAACAATTTTAAGTTTACCATTATGCCCAGATCTTTGTTATATGCCACGCTTTATTGATTGTATTTACATTGATGACCTTGTCTTCACTATATTCATGGCAGATATAAAGGAGGTATGAATAACACGGCATATCTTCAAACTCACTTGGAGAGATAAATACATTATGTGGATTGCCCATGCCCTGCACATTCAGATACATTTTAAGATCAGTTACCTTTTGTGATTTGCTGCCACCTGCTGTCGGTTTACAGATCTGCCCAAGAGTATCTGACCTGCCTTTTCCTAAAAGTTGGGAACATGGTGACAATTTTTGCCTTTGGGCAGCAAGACGGGGACTGGTCCTTAGGTGTAGAGTTGTTCTGCACAAATTGTAAGGGTCGGTTTTCCCAATAGGAATATCAGCAAACCCTAAAAAATAAACAGCTTCTATTAACCACAGTTGCTTAAATTACTTTATTGTTCTAATCAATCTGATCTTGCTCATTTCAAGATGGAGATGACAACTGGTAATAATTTAAGAAAGTAAAATGGCATTTATTCACTGAATAAAATATAATGGGGGAATTATTAGGACTATCTTGCGTTCCTAGAATTTTATAGGTGAACTCAGGCAAGGGTGTGGATCTGTGCAACAGCAGCTCTACTAAAATGGCAAAAAGCGTTTTCCCCAAGAAAATGTTCTCTTTTTCCTTTAAAGGAACACCATTAACTGGAAAATCATTTCCATCTGAAAATGATGTCTCTGCTACTGTTCTAAGTGGAGCTGGCCAGAGGGCGACAATTCTGTTTTGCGACACCTTTCGAGGTTTCAATATTTGTTTTTATTCTAGATTGGAATGAAAACATAAGCCTTTCAAATGCTTTCACAAAATGAAATTGAATCAAAAACATCAGGTTTTCAATTTGGGGGCCTTCCTCCTTGCAAGAGTCCACTTTGCACCTCAGAAACCTTCCCAGCAAAAACTTGGTCTGAATCAATACATCTCCGTGAAACATTTCGGCTTTGACAATGCAGCACATTTCAATGAAAAAACATTTAGTTAAAAATGTTTACGCAAAAATTTCCCCCCTTCCTCTCAACCAGAAGAAAAAGGTGTTTTATACTGGGAACGGCTGGGCCTAGAATCCCTCTCTTTTTGCCAGAGGTCTTTTGCAAAGTTTTTGGAGGAGTCCCAAAGTCAACAACATGTATCTAGACTGATTTTCAAAACTACAACCTGATATTAGGATTCTGGATTTCAGAATTTTTGGCTGTTTTGCTTTTGTCATCAAATACTACAAAACTGTACAGATGGGAAGACATCACACAGACCAAAAACCAAAACCACTAGAAATTACATACATCTACAACAAAATATACTAGCCCCCTATAGCCTCAATTGTATACTAGGGCTTTTTTTTAAAGCACATGCGGCTAAACTCAGCTCTGACAAGCAGTTGAGTTAAATGGACTTATGCAACCTATACGAGGGCTGAATCTGGCCGATGATGTCCAAGTTTTTACAATGCTTCCAAGTCACACATATGACAACACGATTCTCTAGGTAAGCGTGCGCGCACACACTCCCCACCAATGTGGTCTGTTCTCCTCTAAAGAGGTAACAATTACCTTTTTTCACCACCTCTGGGTGTCCGTCTGGATGATACTCTGGCTCATTCTCATGTAGGGAGATGGCAACCTCATCAGCACCTGACCAAAGGAAAGAGTCATTACCTGTACAAAGAACTTTAAGGAGACTCTGGAAAGATGAGTTTAGAATGCAATGATCTCAATCATTCATTTGTTAATTAAGTACATAAGATGTGTGCTTGTGCAACCACAGTAAACTATACCAAATAAAACAAAACAGACATCATGTAAAGGTTACTTTACAGAAGAGATCTCTGTTGATACCATATTTACTGTCAGGGTGCCAGGTACCCCGATTCTTTGGAATCTGCCCCTGGACACACAATGCATGGGCAACATTAATTCTGGCATTTCCTAACTTTTAAGTGCTTAACATTACCACTTTACCATTATTTTAACAATTTTTGTGTATATAATTGAATATAGCTCGTCTCAGAAATATGGATCTCTTTTTATACCGCTAGTGATTCTGCTTATTGGACACTCATGAATATTTGCTAGCCTAACTTACCCTAGCTAATGGCAGACAAGTTGTAGTATATTTGTAGTATATTTTACACACTGTGGTGACCACTTTAAACTGTTGTCCTATTAGCTCTATACTTAGCCCCTGACAACTCTTGAAATGACTGAAGCTTGTGATCAATAAAACCCCAATGTATGTGTCTTAAAAAACATTTGTTAAAGTTAATCAACTCCAGCACTTCCTGGTCCCAGAAAGCTGCAACTAGTACCAGGCTGATGATAGTTAGAAAATGGAGGAACTGTCTGAAGCATGTTTCTTCAGATGCAAGTAATGGAAATTTCCAGAGGCAGGTATAAATCAGTATGGAGATAACGAGGTTAGTTCAATCAGGGAGGGTGAGGTGCTCTGCTAGCAGTTGAGGTGTGAACACCCAGGGAGGAGAAACTGCTTCTGTAGTTGGATAGCCATTCACAGTCTTTGTTTAATCCTGATCTGATGGTGTCAAATTTGCAAATGAACTGGAGCTCAGCAGTTTCTCTTTAGAGTCTGGTCCTGAAGTTTTTTTGCTGTAAGATGGCTACCTTTCCATCTGCTATTGTGTGGCCAGGGAGGTTGAAGTGATCATCAGTGATC
>NW_020698871.1:0-3306 GCF_002925995.2 Terrapene triunguis
TCACCAGACCCTGACATATAAAGACACCAAAGATAACCTTAGACTGAGATCCCTACTGAAGGGACACTGCGGAGAAAGGAAAAACAGTAACTAAATACATTCCAAGGTTCCTGGGGGAATTGAATGACCCAATGGATGTTGAACAAACCAAATTGTTCAAGAAAAAGGCATGGTATAATGAAAATACATGGAAACACCTACCTGTGATAAAAGATTTGGTGATGGTGTTAAATCTCGTGATGCAAAGTTTCTTGCTAATGGTAAACCTTATAACAAAGAATTTGGTAGTGATGGTAAATTCTATGAAAAGTTGTCACATCCATGATTTTGAGGGAAACCTTTTAGCTGTGCTATGAGTAGTATACAAAAAGCCTTATGGGGATAGTGCTTCTCAGCTAACATCTGTAAACCGGTTCAAAGCTTCTCTCAGCAGGGAAACCATAATAAACCTGGTCTGATTTGTGAAAGGGGAAACTGAAGCACACCACCTCAAGGCATTGCTGACTATCTCCGTTGAGATATCAGCAATTGGAAAAGCAAAATGGAAAACAATGGTGCACAGACTTTTGTAGTGACCCAGAGAAGGCACAGTTGCTGACTTTTGAGATCACTAGACAGATCTACAAAGTGTTGAAAGGTACATAGAACTTTGCCAGAACACTGTGGGTAACACCACAATGTTTGCAACACTTGGGAGTTGTATGGTCAAAACATAATTAAGGCCTTGGGCACACTGCCAGTGCATTAGTCATTGACAAACAATCCTGAGATTATGTGCCGCAAAGCAACAGTATCATGTCCCCATATTTATCATAATTATGATGTGTTTTATATAAAGTTTTTCATGTAATGTATCAATAGAAAAGTAATGATTTCGTGAATATGATTACCCTAGTTGTGTGCATGTCTTATTTTTGTAGCTAAAGTTAGGAATATTGACTATGTACCATTATTTCAAATGTGTTTGCCCCTCGGTAACATAGAATCATAGAATATCAGGGTTGGAAGGGAACTCAGGAGGTCATCTTGTCCAGCCCCCTGCTCAAAGCAGGACCAATTCCCAACTAAATCGTACCAGCCAGGGCTTTGTTAAGCCTGACCTTAAAAACCTCTAAGGAAGGAAATTCCACCACCTCCCTACGTAACACATTCCAGTGCTTCACCACCCTCCTAGTGAAAACGTTTTTCCTAATATCCAACCTAAACCTCCCCCACTGCAACTTGAGACCATTGCTCCTTGTTCTGTCATCTGGTACCACTGAGAAAAGTCTAGACGCATCCTCTTTGGAACCCCCCATCAGGTAGTTGAAAGCAGCTATCAAATCCCCCCTCATTCTTCTCTTCTGCAGACTAACTAATCCCAGTTCCCTCAGCCTCGCCTCATAAATCATGTGCTCCAGCCCCCTAATCATTTTTGTTGCCCTCCGCTGGACTCTTTCCAATTTTTCCACATCCTTCTTGTAGTGTGGGGCCCAAAACTGGACACAGTACTCCAGATGAGGCCTCACGGTAATGGTTCATTAAGAAACATGATAGGACTTAGAAGAACATTATCCCCACCTGATGGACTTTCCTATGAATGTTCTAGCCAGGATATGGATAATGGCCCCTGCTATGAATTATCGAAGCATGCAAGGGCACGTGACCAGCTCATGTGACACTGGGCTCCATCCTGTGCCTGAACTTTTCCACTAACTGTGATGGGGGTGAAGGACACCTTCAGGGGCTTTTGCTTGGAAAAATGAAGTTCCCTCCACATGGCAGAAGCTGTAATAGGGGAAAGCGACATCGTCACTTGGCCTCACTCCCCCACAACTCAACATCTGGAACCACCTTACGAATAATTACTGAACTGGAGCTGTTTTCACAAGCTGAAGGGATTTCTAGCCTGTGTATGAAAGATGGGTGGACTGTTTGTCTCATCAGGGTGAGACACTACTTGATTCAAATCCTGTCTAGCGTATAGAACTTACATTGTGATTTTGTTTATTTCTTATTTAACCAAATTTGATCTATTCTCTATAACCTATAAAAACTTAAAATCCATTCTTCCTGTAATTTCTGCTTTCTATTGATTTATCTAAAACCGTGTGTTATTTCAAGTATAAAGGGAAATCTGCTCAGGAACAGGGGCTGGTGCATTGTCCTCTCCACATTGAGGGAAGGGGGCAGGGCAAGAAACTTACACTGGTCAGTCTTCTGAAAAGGGCAAGACAGTCCAGCTCTGGGGTCCTAGGCTGCAGAGCTGGGGGAACTGGCTGGAGCCTCTCTATTGTTGGTTCATGAGTGGCAAGTGAAAATTTTCACGTAACTGCAGGTGTGTGTGTGTCTGTCTGTGTATGGGTGTGTAAGTGCAAGACCTCAGAGTGTGACAGGGTGCCCAGGTTGGTGTGTGAGAGGGCTCACGGGAACCCCTCTTTCAGGTTGCACCCTGCAGAAGTCTGTCACTCCTACCCAATGAAGAGGCCCTACGACAGTATGACTCCATTTCCCGGTTATCATGCGCTCAGTTACTGACGGAGAGACCGTTGTTATGGCAGGGAAGTCGGGACTCCTGGGTCTGTCTGTCATTCTCTGTTTGATTTTGGCCAAGTCATGCCTCCCTGTACCTCAGTTTACCTATGGATATAATGGGGATATGTTCATAGTGTCTTTATTTGCCTAGGACTTTTGAAGATCCTTCAGTAAAAGGTTCTATGTGGTATGATAATAGTTATTGATGAGAATTATTGATCTCTGATCCCTTAGCAAAAAACTCATGTGCCTCAGAAAGTGTTCCTGTCTCCCCCAGTCATCTTTCTCCAGATCTGTCTGTCTACTCTCTACCTATCCTTCCTGGGCATTTAGACAGCATCAGACCCTATGAGACAAAGGCACTATCCCTAGCTTTCTTAGTAATCAACTATCATTTTTTTAAATATACACAAATACACAGAGCAGCCAATTCCCCTCTGACTCAGTGGAGACCCCAAGAGTTCTCATCTCCCTTTGGGAAGGTCCCTTCCCTTAATTACTGTTTACTGCTAAAGCTGGATAACAAGCCCAGAAGTGCAGACATGGAAACAGAGACATGAGCTCAAGTGTGTCTGGTCTCCAGCCTGTTTACATACAGATGCCACTTCTCCCGTAGAGGCTGAGCGAACCCCACTGGGATTGCTCAGAGCTATATTATAAACAGTGCACATCCCTGTATCAGCTCTCAGCGTGGGATGCTGCTGCAGATGCTGGGCTGAGAGAGGTGTGGGACACGGCTACCTGAGGGATATTCCCAGCGAAGAGGCTTCCATCTCAGAAATCACAGGTACC
>NW_020698872.1:0-3183 GCF_002925995.2 Terrapene triunguis
AGAAATCCTTCATATTTTCTCTACTTTCTTCAGGTGCTCTTTCACTCTTATTTGTCCTCAAATTTTCTTCCATTTCTGGCTTCTGTTTTAATCTATGTCACTGTTCCCACCAAAATGTTTGTATGTAGTTCTACATGACTAATCTCCCTTTTCAGGCTTTCAATCTCCTTTGTGTAAATTCTCCTCTTTGGAATAAAGCTCTCATTTCTGCAGTGAGTCTATGCTCAGTCATTTCTCTCTCGGTGTTGTCATTTGATTATTTCCAGTGTTGGAGCATTCATTTGCTCCAGGCTCTCTCTCCTGGTTTTGCCAAAAGACAAGCTCAGATAACTTCTTGGTTTATAAAATGAGTCCTTTTCACTCTGTTGTCACAAATGATCTGTGGTTGTTGGAACAGTTTCCTGATACATGAGGTTGCCCACCTCCACACGAAACACTCTCCTGGGGAGGAAGCTGTGATTCAGATAAGGTCTTCTGAGGCCCACTTTAGAGGTAATTGATAATTATTATGAATGTCATATTCTCCATACTGACAGGCTATATATCCCATTGGGTTGGAAACCAGAATTTCTAGGCCTCGGAGGTTTCTTCCTCTTCTTCTAGAGATTTTAATAGTGTCATAAAAAGATAGTTAAGGGTTAATGCCTCTTTTACCTGTAAAGGGGTAAGAAGTTCACCTAGACTAGCTGACACCTGACCAGAGGAACCAATGGGGGGATAAGATGTTTCAAACGGAAGGAGGGAAGTTTCCTTTGTTTGGCCAAACTGAAACTGACTCTAGAGTGGAAAAGATCAAGGAATCAGCCTCTTAACAGAGTAGTGTGTATTAGAAAAGGAATAAATAGGTTTATGTTTATTTTCTTTTTGTAACTTGTCTTGGCATTAGGTAGTTAATCATATTGGTTTATTCTTTTGTGTAACTAAGTTTTTGCCCAGGGGAACATCCTTTGTGTTTTGAATCTGTTGTCTGTGAGAGTAGCTGGTATGCTAATCTCTCCCAGAGGGTTTTTTTTTTTTTTAACCTTTCTTTTCTTTAATTAAAAGCCTTTTTTTAAAAGAACCTGATTGATTTTTTCCTTGTTTTTAGATCCAAGGGGATTGGATCTGGACTCAACAGGGATTGGTGGGGGAAAAAGGGTGCGGGGGGAATGAGTAATTCTTCCTTGTTTTAAGATCCAAGGGGTTTGGATCGGTGTTCACCAGGGAATTGGTGGAGGAGTCTCTCAAGGCTACCCAGGGAGGGAAAGGTTTTGGCGGGGAAGACAGAGTTTCCCAAATGACTCAAACTATTTGGGTGGTGGCAGCTAGACCAGATCTAAGCTGGTAATTCAGCTTAGGGGTTCACATGCAGGTCCCCACATCTGTACTGTAAAGTTCAGAGTGGGGGTGAAACCTATGACAAATAGGGATCAATCCAATAAGATTCTACAGATATTACATTCTGTATTTTTTGTAGAGTATTTATAGAATTGGCCAGATCCCATGCTGGTGTGCATCAGTCATAGCTCCATAGGCACCAATGGGCCAAATCGCCAGCTGCTGTAAATCAGACGTAGCTCTATTGAAGTTAATAGGACAGATGGAAGAGATATTAGGAAAGAGAAAGACAACAAGGGTGACTCTATATCCTGGTGGTTAGGGCACTCACCTCCAGATGCAGGGGGCTGAGTATCCAGTCCCTCTGCTCCAAAGCTTTTTTATTATTTAACCACAGTGGAACAGCTTCAACAGGAGAGAATGAGGGAGCCCTATGTCCAACTATCCCAATGTCACAGTTGAGCAGAGTTTCTGTGAACACCAGATGAAGGAAAACAGTGGGGCATGATCCTGGGATTTAGGCAACTAAAGGAGTAATTTGGTGCCAAAGTCCTTTTCTGCATCTAGCCCATTTTTTGTCTATTTTAAATACACATTTAATAGGATGTAGTAGGCCTCTCTTTACATTCATCCTACTGATCAGATGATGTCCACAGGCCATTTCAATTTACCTGTGTGTTAATTTTATTTTTTCCAGTCTGACAGGTCAGCTTTCCTGAGTAAGGATCAATGGGAAATCAAACCAAGGTGACTGAATTTATTATCCCGGGACTTTCCAATAACCTGCAGATGCAGATTTTTCTCTTCCTGGTGTTTTTAATTGTCTACCTAGTCACGCTTTTGGCAAACATGTTGATCATGGTGGTGATAAGGGCTCATCCTCACCTTCACACCCCAATGTACTTCTTTCTGTCTCATTTATCCTTTGTTGATATCTGCTATTTCTCAGCCATTGTCCCTAATATGTTGGTGCATTTCCTAGCAGAGCACAAAACCATTTCTGTCAATAGCTGCATTGAACAGATGTTCTTCTTTTTTCTACTAGCTGCTACTGAAATTTGTATTCTCTCAGCGATGGCTTATGATCACTACGCTGCCATCTGTAACCCACTGCGTTACATGGACACAATGAGCATAAGGATCTGTGTTCAGCTGGAGAGTGGTGCATGGGCGATAGGCTTCTTCCATGCCCTTCTTAACACTGTTTCTGCCCTCATGTTTCTCAAGTACTGTCAATCTTATTTTAAAAAAAGAGCATAGAACTGTGGATAACTCGTGTCTCAGCTCAGGTATCTGACACTTTGGGCCAAAGCCTGAGCTAGTCTAAATCAGTGTGGCTCCATTGAACTCAGCAGGACACAACCCCATTGGGTAGAAGAGACACTGGAGCAAATGGGACAGGATCCTGGGTCTCCATCTAAGGTGAGTGCTAGAAGCACCAAGAATTAGAGCCATTCATGCTCTCTCTCGACCAATATCTCTTTCAATCTGACCCACTGACTTGAATGGACCTATGGCCAATTTATACCACTTGAGGATCTGGCCAGTTCTATGAAAAGAACATCTGTGTCTATTGCAATCTGTAGTTCTTCTAGAGTATTTTGTTGAAAACCCTATTTAATATCTGTAGTATCTTATAGGATTCATCCCTTTTAATGTCCATCTCTAAGAATAATAAATAGTGTGATCCCAGCTGGGCCAAGGTGCACATAGGAATTAAGGCTCTATTAGGAGAGATTGAGAGAGACACATATCAAGTATCCCATATCGCAGTGGTTAGGACACCCACATGGGAGGGAGCAGATCCCTTTTTAAAATTTTTCTCCTTATCAGGCACTCAAAAAGGGTCTGCTACATCCCTGACTA
>NW_020698873.1:0-3164 GCF_002925995.2 Terrapene triunguis
CCAGAATCTACACGATTTAGACATTTATGCTCCAATACGTCTGTTGGTCTATAAGGTGCCACAGGACTCTTTGTCGCTTTTTACAGATCCAGACTAACACGGCTACCCCTCTGATACTTGACACCATTTAGACAATTTCTGATGTAAATTTCTTAATGAAATGATTGAGTTCTATCTTTCTAGGCTTTTATACCATATTATCAATGCAGCTACCTGACCAACTGAATGATCCCTTAAAATTGTAGGATAGTAAAAGAGGAAATGAATTCACAAAAGAAGACCAGGCATTTTAACTGCTTTTATTAGACCGTACTGATGCATTTGAAAAGAGCCTTGCAATCAAGTCAATGTCATTTCTCCCAAATCTGGGGTGGCAGTCTCCCCTTTGCTCTGTTCTCACTTAACAGGGACAGGAGCAGGGGCAATCCTTCTCTTGATGGCTCTCCTGCCATTCCTCTTCTTGGAAGGTAAAACCACAGGCTGATTTAAGTGCAGGACTCCGCCCTGAGAGATGGTGACACCTCCCAGCAGTTTCTTGAGCTCTGAATCGCTGTGAATGGCCAGCTGCAAGTGCCGTGGGGAAATCCGACGCTTCTTGCTGCGTGCAGCGACTTCCCCAGCAATATCCACAATCTCATGAGTCACTTATTGAAGCACCGCGGCCATATATACTGGGGCTCCAGCTCCAATACGGTCTGCAAATTGTCCTTTGCGGAGCAATCTGTCTATGCGACTGACAGAGAACTGCAGCCCAGCCCGGGAAGAACGGGTGATTTTGGCCTTAGGGTCTTTTGCGGTTGAGGTCTCCCCAGAGTGCTCAGACTCAGACTCAGTCTCAGACATGTTGCAGACTTCTAGTGTTCCAGCAACACTTGGCTTGACTTTCTTGGCTTTCTTTTGTTTTCTCTGCTTGGTTTACCTGAGTCTTTCCTCAGGAATTGGCCTGCCTAGCTTTTTTCTTGACTTGCTTGGCTTCAGTGGATGTTTCCTTGCTTGGCTCCACTTGCCTGTGTCTTTCTTTGCTTGGCTTGCCTGACTCTCTTTCCTTCTGTTCCTGGCTCTGTTCACTTGGTTTTCTCTCTCTTATTTTGCCTTCTTTGATTTCTTCCTGGTCTGGCCTGATTCTGACTGGCCTGACAAAGTGTGGCTTGGCTAAGCCACCTCTTGAAATCACCACAGTAGTATGTTGACCCTGTCTGAGCCTGCAGCCTTTTATACCCTCAGTGCAGACAGAGAAAACATACTTTCTGATTGGTTGTCTGAGAACCAATGGGCAGCTACTTCATTTGTTACCCAAGCCAGAGGGGATATGTCATCCTTTTATGACATCATGCCCATTGATTCACCGTTGGTGATGGAGTTTTAGTCAGTGATATCTGCTTTTAGCAAAACTCATCCTGTAACGGCATGAAATAGGCTTTGGTTACATTTTGAAAATTAGATGCCTTAAATTAGGCACCTAAATAACTTAGAAGTGGCCTGATTTGAAGAGGAGCTGAGCACCCACAGCTCCTGTTGATTTCACTAGGAGTTTTGAGTGCTCAGCACCTATGGAAATCAGGTCACTTTTAGTTAGTTGCTTAAAAGTGGGTTTAGGGGCTGAAATTCAGGCATCCTAAAGTTTGAAAATATTGGCCAGTTTCTCTGGAGCCCTTAACTTGGTGATGCTTCCCGTCTCTTAGAGAACCCTCATGGCACCCAAGCCCATGGTAAGGGTTCTTTGCCATTCCAGAAACCCAAGTGTTCACCATTTGTCACTCTCAGGTTTGATTAGCCGCTTCTCTTGTTCGTGAGCTATTTTCTGAGACCGGTTTAAAAACAGCATCTGGAGAGAACCCCTCACATCAGGCCAAATCCATTGTGTGATGTGACACTCTATATGATTTTATGAAAATATGCTAATGAGTTAAATATAATGTAACTGGAATATGCTTCATGCAAAAGGTCTCTTGTAAGGTATCATTACAAAGCTTATAATCTACTGAGTGTGGTCATCCTAGTTGTATAAATGTACCACTCATGTATCTGAAACTAGAAATATGAAATATAACTCTGAGGGCCTATTGTAATTATGCAAAGTGTGGGCCATTAATGGTGGTTTGGAATCTTGATGACTCCCATTAACCAGGACAATCGTCTGCAGATGGCTCTCTTTTACTTGTAAGTCTCCCTGTATACCTGTGTGCTGGCAAGTGGGTAATGTTTTCCCTTTAAAAAGGTGATCAAAGTTTATGTGAACCCCTCCAGGTATTTAATAATTTCAGAAAGCCTGATTCTAGTATCACTTATACTGTAGAAATCTGATATTACTCTAAACGAGTCAATGGTTTTATAATGGGGTAACTAAAAAATAACAAAACAAAACAAAAAGAAAAACCAGGCCCATAGGCTTTATCCTTCATGTGTAACGGATTAAATTTTTCTGTCATGAGTTTGTTCTTTTTTCTGTTTTCACAAAACATGCAATACACATCAACTTCACCATGGGAAAAATGTTCCTAATCTTCAATCTATTGGGGAAATGCCTGGAAAAAACACAGAAATCACCTCCCAGAATCTACACGATTTAGACATTTATGCTCCAAGACGTCTCTTGGTCTATAAGGCCTGCACCAGCCGCTCACAGCTGGATTTTTTCCCCCAACCCAACCCGATTCACCGCCGCCTGGTGCGTCATGCATCCAGTTACACGGTGGGGGGAGGGGCGAGTGCTTTGCACCCATTTTGTGCTAGCGAATCCGGTGCAGAGCTGGAACGCTGGGCCGGTTCTGGTCCCCTGGGGCCGAGCAATGAGCCTAGGAAGGGCTGCTGGGCCGCTCGGGGACTGGAGAGCTGACCTAGAGGAGGCTGGAGGAGCTCGGCTGCCAGGGGCTCCCATCGCTCTGTAGCCAATGAGGGTAAATGCCTGGCGGGGGGACAAACTGCAGCAGTTATAGGCCAAGGCCCAAGAACCAGTGGGGGGACCCGGCCAGGAGCAGGCTGAGGCCGGCACGTAGCCTGTTTCCAGCCCCCAGCAGAGGGAGGGGCTGGTACAGCCGCCCACCGGCGTAGAGCGGGGCCGAGACGTTCCTGAGTGTGGAGCCGGAGCCAGACACGTCTGCGGCCAGGACGCTCCTTTCGGGGGCCTGGCGCAGGGATCCGGTAGACCCTGTCCCACCCGGTGA
>NW_020698874.1:0-1977 GCF_002925995.2 Terrapene triunguis
GAGTCTTGGAGGGGAATGGGTCTAGGGATTGGAGCAGTGGAGTTGAAGCCCCTGGACTGTTACAAAGAGCTTTCATATCTATGGATGAAAGCTTTTATAGGGGTGCTAAGTGTTATTATTAAATGTGGAGGACAATCACTAGGAAAGTCTGAGAAAGGATCCAACAATAGAACATTACAATTAAATTGAACCTTAATTTGTAAACATAATGTTAGTTGCTTTGTGCCTTGAATGTCTTTCACATATTTATGAAATATATGGACAAATTGGAGAGAGTCCAAATGAGAGTATCACAAATGATGAAATGTTTACAAACCTGACCTATGTGGAAAGGTGAAAAAAACGTGGCATGTTTAGTCTTGAGAAAAGAAGACTGAGTGGGGACCTGATAACAGGCTTCAAATGTGTTAATGGCTCATCTAAAGATGAGAGGGATCAGTTGTTCTTCATGCCCACTGAAGGTAGGAGAAGCAGCAATGGGCTTAATCTGCAGCAAGGGAGACTTAGGTTAGCTATTAGGAAAAGCTTTCTAACTCTCAGGGGAGTTGAGCTCTGGAACAGGCTTCCAAGGGAGATTGTGGAATCCCCATCATTGGAGGGTTTTAGGAACAGGTTGGACAGACACCTGTCAGGTCTGGTCTATGTTCACTTGGTCCTGCCTCAGCACAGGGGGCTGGACTTGATGACCTCTCAAGGTCCCTTCCAGCCTGACATTTCTATGATTCTATGATATACATTTGACTAAAAAAAAAAAAATTTGGGGGCCAGTCCTTCAACTACTTAAGCATGTAGGCTCAGATTTCCATGGGAGCCTAAGGGAATTAGGCACCCAACTCCCATTGATTTTTTTTCAATGAACTCCTTTATGCCCTTTTAAAATCACAGCCATAAATAATTGTCTGGTTGACTTACATCCTCTCCCCTGCTGCCAATGCACATGAATCCCTTCACTCACGGAAGTAAGAGTCCACAGGCCTGTAAACTCCTCTGCTGTGTTTCATTCGTTACAGAACTTTGATGCTCCATCCCTGATATGGGTGCATATTAGTAGTGGGTGAATTGAACATTCCCTATTGCCTAGCTCCCTCAAAGGCTGAGGTTTGGATTTTCATGGGAGCCAACAGGATTTAAGTGCCCATTTCCCATTGGGAGTTAGCCTCCTTCAAAAAAACAAAAACAAACTTCCCAACCTTTTTTTATCTGTAAAGTCATTTAATATCTTTAGATGAGAAATGCTATGGAAGGTCTGGTCTACACTGCAAAGTTTGCCAAATAGCTATGTGGGCTAGGAGTGTGAAAAAGGTCACAGCCCCTCACTGACTTGCTATGCCACCAAAATCCATCATGTAGAGGCAACTATGCTGAGAGAAGAGTGTGTCTGATGCCATAGTTTGTTATCAGGCAGATGGTGTAGCTATGCCACTACGGGGCTCTGCCAACACACCAATCCCAGCCAAGAGTTTGTAATAGACAAGCCCAAAGTGACAAAAAAAAGTTTAGTTATAGTATTTCTCATTTGCCTGTGTTTATTTCTCATTAACTTATACTAATTATGTCCATTTCCCTCTGCTTTTGTGTACTATTTAATCCTGTTACATGTATTTTTTTTTCTCTGAAAAATGTGTGGGATATATTTTGTCTGAAAGGGTGTTACATAAAATAAAATATTATTCTTGAGTATCTATCTAATCTATCCTATCTATTCCATCAAGAAATAAGGTTTTTACAGTGATTAATTAACCATTGGAACAATTTACCAAGGGTTGCGGTACATTCTTAATCACTGACAATTTTTAAATCAAGATGGGATTTTTTTTTAAAGATATCTAGAAATTATTTTGGGCAGTTCTCCGGCCTGTACTATAGAGGAGGTCAGACTAGCTGATCACAAAGGTCCCTTCTGGCATATGAATCTAATTATATGACTTCCCTCACCATAGTACCTGAGCTCCTCACTAGTAGCTCAGAAAAGGTAGT
>NW_020698875.1:0-11110 GCF_002925995.2 Terrapene triunguis
CTGTGGAGCTCCTTAGTGGGGTCAGCAAGGCAGCTGCTGTCTCTGAACCAAAACGTGCATTGCCCTCTTGGCCACGGCATCTACTCATGAAACCTCTGTTCAGCCCACTCCTGCTCTGGTGGTGGCGGCACCATAATCCCCA
The DNA here is from genome assembly GCF_002925995.2 of Terrapene triunguis. Lineage (NCBI taxonomy): Eukaryota > Metazoa > Chordata > Testudines > Emydidae > Terrapene > Terrapene triunguis. The sequence continues at coordinate 143 of NW_020698875.1, forward strand.
GTTGCTGCACAACTGCAAACTTCCCCTAACCCAGCAACTCATCAAAATGGCCAGACTGGGTCAGACCAAAGGTCCATCTAGCCCAGTATCCTGTCTACCGACAGTGGCCAATGCCAGGTGCCCCAGAGGGAATGAACAGAACAGGGAATCATCAAGTGATCCATCCCCTGTTGTCCATTCCCAGCTTCCACCAAACAGAGGCTAGGGACACCATCCCTGTCCATCCTGGCTACTAGCCACTGATGGACCTATCCTCCATTAATTTATCTAGTTCTTTTTTTGAACCCTGTTGTAGTCTTGGCCTTCACAACATCCTCTGGCAAGGAGTTCCACAGTTTGACTTTACATTGTGTGAAAAATACTTCCTTTTGTTTGTTTTAAACCTGCTGCCCATTTATTTCATATGGTGACCCCTAGTTCTTGTGTAATGAGGAGTAAATAACACTTCCTTATTTACTTTCTCCACACCAGTCATGATGTATAGATCTCTATCATATTCCTCCCTTAGTCGTCTCTTTTCCAAACTGAAAATTCCCAGTTTTATTAATCTCTCCTCATACGGAAGCCATTCCATACCTCTAATCATTTTTGTTGCCCTTTTCTGAACCTTTTCCAAGTCCACTATATCTTTTCTGAGATGGGGCGATCACATCTGCACGCAGCATTCAAGATGTAGGTGTACCATGGATTTATATACAGGCAATATGATATTTTCTGTCTTATTATTTATCCCTTTCTTAATGATGCCCAACATTCTGTTTGCTTTTTTGTCTGCCGCTGCACATTGAGTGGATGTTTCCAGAGACCTATTCACAATGACTCCAAGATCTTTCTTTAGTGGTAACAGCTAATTTAGACCCCATCATTTTATATGTCTAGTTGGGATTATGTTTTCCAATGTGCATTACTTTGCATTTATCAACATTGAATTTCATCTGCCATTTTCTTGCCCAGTCACCCAGTTTCGAGAGATCCTTTTGTAGCTCTTCACAGTCTGCCTGGGACTTAACTATCTGGAGTAGTTTTGTATCATCTGGGTCAGTTCCTCAGATCTGTCACCTAAAAAGAATGGCTTACTGAGGATGTGAGGGAATCTCCCTCACCCTCAGTCATGAAGATCAATGCAAAGAATTCATTTAGTTTCTCCGCAATGACCTTATTGTCCTTGAGTGCTCCTTTTGCATCTCGATCATCCAGTTGGCCCCATTGATTGTTTAGCAGCCTTTCTGCTTCTGATGTACATAAAAAAATTTTTGCTATTACTTTTTGAGTCTTTGGCTAGCTGTTCTTCAAATTCTTTTTTGACCTTCCTAATTATATTTTTACACTTCATTTGCCAGAGTTGATGCTCCTTTCTATTTTCCTCCCTAGGATTTAACTTGCCCTTTTCACAGGATGCCCTTTTGCCTCTCACTGCTTCTTTTACTTTGTTGTTTAGCCACAGTGCACCCCGCCCTCGCCAGCAGTGGGAGAGCCTACCTCCCACGTCCTTGGCACCAAGGTATCCTGCGGGCAGGGGGAACCCTGGCTGCAAACCATCAAGGGATCAGGTAACTGGGAGGCAAGCCGTGAGCACCCTTTGTCTCTCTCTGTTCTCCCAAATGAGGAGATAAAAGTTCTTTATCATCACAGGTGAACAGCCTGCTTTTCCCAAACCAACCCTCTTTCCTCCCAACAGGGATCTTTGTCATAGACCCCGCAGTCAGCCTCACCAGCACTGGCTGGGTCCCAGGAACTAACCCCGTCCAGCATCTGTTCACCCTTCAGCCCTGGTATGCTCCCTCCCTTCTGCAGGGGTGTGGAGTTCCCTGCAGGGCCTCTAACCCATGCCCCGACTACCCCAAAACTGTGGCATGCTCTCTCTACAGCCACAGCCTTTCTGAAAGTCTCCTAGGCATATCAGTTCCCCTCGTGCATCAAATGAGGCGCATCTCTTCCTGTTTAGGCACCCAGCTTTGGAAATTCCAGCCCCGTGTTTTGGGAGCACAGTTCTCCCCAGGGTGCCCCACGTGGCTGTGACGTATGGCACCTGCCCAGCTGGGATGTGCCCTGCTGGTCTCAGGTGGTTATTGTCATTATCCCGGTGACAAGACTGTTTGAGAGCGATTTTAAAGATGTCTGAGTTTCAAACATCTCATTGACGCAGCGCGCTTCGTCATGAGAAGCAGAGCTTAAAAACGGTCTGAAAGTTCACCTAGAATTAGGAAGTCTTCCTCCATTTGCGAAAAGGAATGAGACTAGTTCTGAGTATTAAACACTTGAAGGTACAGGAAAGACACAGAGCAGAGAGTAACTTTAATAGTTTATTTTATTCTGACAAGCCCTCGGTCACAATCCACCACACTTCTATCTTTCCCTGCAATTCAGGATGAACTGTGTGACATCTGACACTTCACAGGTGCAACAGGTAATAGGAACAACCCAACTTCTACACCCCAGATACACCAAACAAGGGTACAACATACAGGGTCATTCTCAGGAGCTAGACTGCTCAGACACCAGTGATGGGCCTGGAAATGAACCTGAAAAGCACAGACTTGGGTTTTCCTCCCCCATATGCTAGTTTGAAGCAGGGACAGGGGTGAGGGGACCAACGTGTAATGTAGAAGGGGCAGCAAAGACTTGGCCTTGTCACCTCACAGGTGTCCCCGGAGGTCATTTCACCATCACATTTCAGCCTGAACAGAACAACCTCCATTCATGCTGTTCCTCTGACTCCCCGCTTTTGTTTAAATCAGCGCCGTTCTAGGACAAGTTTACAGAGCCAAACACCCCTTAGTTGCCTTTAACCCACTCCATTCACCAGACATTTACCCGCTGGGTTACACCTTTACGAACCCCTGGACGAAGGGCTTCAGCACAAACAGGACTAACGCTCTCCTGGCTCCCCAAAGGACGCAGCAAGAGACCAGGTTGGCTTCACCACCCTGCCAAGGCAGCAGTGGCGGCGGATGGCTGCCTCACTGAACCTGCATATTTTCTCCTCACCCACTGCCACCCTCAGCTCCTCCGGCTCGGTGCCTCTGATTAGAGACAGTCGCTGCCTTTCTCTTCAGGGGAAACCTAGGATATCCCAGGGCACAGGCACTGACTCCGTCGGCTGGAGCACCCACGGAAAACAAATAGTGAGTGCTCAGCACCCACCAGCCACAGCTGTTGGGCAGCTCCCCCAATCAGCTAATGGGGGGGTGGGGCCGAACAGCTGTTTGGTTGCTCGGGGAGGGGCTTGGCGGAAGGGCGGAGAGCAGCAAGCGGCAGCCTCGGGGAGGGGGTAAAGTGGGGGCGGGAGGAGGTGGAGTGAGGGCAAAGCCTCAGGGGAGGGGGCAAAGCAGGGGTGGGAAGAGGCAGGGCAAGGGCGGGGCCTCGGGGAGGAGTGGGTGCAGGGTCTCAGGTCAAAGCAGGGGTGGAGCACCCCCAGGGAAAAGTAAAACTCAGCACCTATGCCCGAGGGGGAGGGGGCAGGTTGGAGCCTCACAAGGAGACACTGAATAAGAGCCCCTCACAGGGTTTTTGGTTTTGCATTCTCAAAGCGCTTTGCTGACCGGCAGATTAACCCTCCATGCAGTCGGTGATTATTGCCATGTTACTAAGGAAAGAGAGGCACAGAGCAGGGAAATGCCCAGCCCCCAGGTCACCCAGCAGCAGACTAGACCAGAGGGCTCCCAGTCCTGTGCTCAGAGCAACAATCACGCTGCCGCTCCCTCAGGGATAAAGACCTTTTATTAACCCTCCGGGAGCCGTTACCTTCTCCTACCGCAGACTGCAACATCAGAGGCACACCTGGCCAGGGCTGGATTAACTTTTTGTGGGGCCTGTGGCAGGATGATCACCCCACTCCTGCCCTGAAGGGGTTAAAGCAGCCCTGGGAGAGGCCTGTGCCTGGAAAAAAGCCAGGCTGATGGGGGGAAGCAGCCACAGATGGGGCCACGCCCCAATCAGACCACAGCTGGCCCTATAAGAGGGCTGAGGGCCAGTGACAGAGACACTCTCTCTCTGGCTCTAGAGAGAGCAGGACCTGGCTGCCTGGGAGCTGAGCAGGGTACCTGAGGTGGAGCAGTGCTGGGGAAGGGCAGAGGGAGCTGGGGAGCTCCAGCCTAGCAAAGCCCCAGGCTGCAGGCCGAGTTAAGGGCCCACAAAGGGCACTAGGGCTGCAGAGGGGTGGCCCAGGAATAGGCAGAGGCAGCTGGTCCAACCCCCCTGGCCGATGATGAGGGGATTACAACTGCGTCTGCCCCAGGGGGCGGGGGCTAGACGATGACTGGCAGCAGCCACTGAGGCGAGGTGGGGATAGGGGGTTGGGGGTTCCCCTGGGTGTGGAGACCCAGACTGTGGGTTGCTGCTAGGAAGCAGAACCCTGATGTAAAGGGCACTGGGGTCCGGGAGGGACACGGGGGCCAGCGGCAGGCGAGACCCCGCCCTGCAGAGGGTGCTCTAGGGGCGGGGAGAGCTAATTCCCAGGACGACCAGCAGGAGGCGCCCCGCCAGTGAGTCATCGCCCTGCCACAGGCCCCATGGGGAACGATTGTAAAAGACAGGAGAGCGACACAGGAGTTGTCTTTGACACAGCACACAGCTGCACAGGTTTTATTTACGGGATTTACAATGTTAAATTGCAGATGGAGGTGGCTGCCGTTAGGGTACCAGCAATGGCAGCCCCCGGGCAAAACAATACACACAAGTGCACATACAATAAATTCTCAAAGAAAAAAATACAAACAAACACAGAGGATGCAAGGAGCGAACAAAAGCCAAAGCTGGACAAACCAGCAGCTCTGAGCTGCTCCCACTAACAGCTCCCCCTTCATGTTTCTCATATGAACTATCAGGGCTTGAATTAAATTATTGTATGAAATTGAGGCTGATTTAAAAAACAGTTTAAAACATTTTAATAAAAAATATGAAAAACTTTTAATACAGTTTATTTACAGCATCATTATTCGTACTAGTCTTGCTAGTCCTTCCTTCCCTCCAGGCAGAGAGGCCCTGAGACTAGGATCAGGACCAGCTGTGCCCCCAAAAGACCGGGCCAACCCTCCAAATCGGACCAGACCCGCATCCCTCCCCAGGCCAAACTGGACCAGACCCGCGTCCTTCCCCAGACTGAACCCCCCAAACTGGACCAGACCCGCATCCCTCTGCAGATCAAAGCCCCCAAACTGGACCCGACCCCCCGTCCAGCCCAAACTGGACCAGACCCCTCTATGAACTGACCCCTCTCGACCTGAATCTCCCCACTGCCTCCCAGAACAGGGCTCCTCCTGAACCAGAGCCGCCCCCCCCCCCCCCCCCCACCCCGAACCCAACCCCCCCCCCGCCCCCCACCCCCGGGCCCCCCCGGACCCAGGCCCCCCCCCCCCCCCCGCCCTGAATCTGCAGCCAGACCACTCTCGGGCCTCCCACCCCAGAGCCGCCCCCTGCTGTCACGCTGCTCCTGTTCTCCTCCGGGCCTGGCCACCCCTGGCTGCAGCTTGGCAGGTGCGGCTCCCCACCAGGCCTGGAGCACACGTGGGCCAGGGGAGCTCAGAGGGTAGGGGGCTCATGTCTTCCCTGGGGCGCTGGTGGGGGAGACGGGGCAGGGGTGAAAGTAAGGCGGTACGGCCTGGTACGGCGAACCGGTAAAAAGTGGCCGCCAGTACCAGCCCGTACGCAGCTGACTTTAAAGCGTTGCCCCTTTTGTGACCCCCATCGGCGGCCCTGCTGGGTCCCTAGCAGCAGGGCCACCAATGGGGGGCGCAAAAGGGGCAGCGACCTTAAAGCGCCGCGGCGGCAAAGGATCCTGCTTAAAGCACTGCTGCGGCGGCGCTTTAACATCGTGGCGCCTTTTGCCCCGGGCCGGCGATTGCTCCGGCCGCCGCTGCCGCTACTGCAGCCAGAGCCCCGGGCCCTTTAAATCTCCGCTGGAGCCCCAGCTGGCGCGGGCCAGGCAGCGCGCGGATGGGCTGGCTGGGTGACGCTGACCCCCAGCTCCGCCCCTTCTGGAGACCAGAGCCAGCCCCCGTACCGGTAAGTATTCCCCGTTACTTTCACCCCTGGCAGGGGGCGCTGGGTCTCCCCCAGGAGCGCTGGTGGGGGGATGGGGCAGGGGGCACTGGGTCTCCCCCAGGAGCGCTGGTGGGGGAATGGGGCAGAGGGTGCTGGGTCTCCCCCAGGGGTGCTGGTGGGGGGATGGGGCAGGGGGTGCTGGGTCTCCCCCAGGGGCTCTGGTGGGGGGGATGGGGCAGGGGGGATGGGTCTCCCCCATGGGCAGGCGCTGGTGGGGGTGCTGGGGCTCCCCCAGGGGTGCTGGTGGGGGATGGGGCGAAGGGACACCAGTTGCTCTGCGGGGCCCGGGCTGAGGGGGGTTACCTGGAGCAAGAAGCACTCACTGGTCAGGATGCCCGTCGGCCAGGTGCCAGTGCTGCCTCCAGCTCAGCATGGTCCAGCCCCCCCCATGGTCCCCGGCCTCTGCATTTGAATAATGGTGGGGCTGGGGGGGGGCGCCCGGGGCAGCACCCTCCCACCAAAGCTGCCCCAGGCCTGGCAGGGGCCCGAGAGCCCAGGGAGGGGGGGGGGCGCACCATGGGGGAGCCCAGCTGTCCGCAGCACGTGGCAGCCAGAAACCCCCGATCCACACCTGCCGTCGAGCCTCCGCTCGCTCCCGCTCGCTCCACCAATTGGTCCGAGTCTCTGAGAGCTGGAGCGGCTGAGGGCTCCTCTGCCCCTGTCACCCATCCAACCCCCCCCCCACTCCTTGTCCCCTGACCACCCCCTCCCGGGATCCCCCACCCCAACCGGCCCCCTGGGACCCCACCCCCTATCAAACACTCCCTATGCCCTGACTGCCCCCTGACAGGCACTCCGGGACTTCCACACCTATCCAACCGCCCCCTGCTCCCTGTCCCGACTGCCCCCAGGACCCCCTTTCCCCTTACCACACCGCTCAGAGCACCAGGACTGGCAGCTGTGCCTCCCGGCCAGAGCCAGCCACACCGCCACGCTGCCCGGCAGGAGCTCGCAGCCCCGGCACCCAGAGCGCTGGCGGCACGGCGAGCTGATGCGGCGGGGGCCGGGGGGGGACAGGGGGGGACGGGACGGGGGCTAGCCTCCCCGGCTGGGAGCTCAAGGGCCAGGCTGGAGGGTCCCGCGGGCTAGATGTGGCCCTCGGGCCGTAGTTTGCCCACCTCTGGCCTAGACTGTAAAAGAGCCCAGTGGATGTCTGACAGCCAGCCAGCCTAACAGCTGTGCCGTGGCTCATGGTGATGCCTGCCAGCCTGGGGGACTGGGGACAGCAGGGACTGTGCCCGCGTGTGCCCTGGAAAAAGCACAATCTGCTTTTCCTCTTCTGCTTTCAGGGCCGGCTGCAGGCACCAGCACAGCAAGCAGGTGCTTGGGGTGGCCAATGGGAAGGGGCGGCACGTCCGGCTCTTTAGCGGCGGGTCCCTCGGTCCCTCTTGGAGGGAAGGACCAGCCGCCGAAGAAGAAAGCGGCGCGGTGGAGCTGCCACTGAAGTGCCGCCGATCGCGGTTTGTTTGTTTTCCCCGCCGCTTGGGGCGGCAAAAACCCTGGAGCCGGCCCTGTCTGCTTTACAAACAAACCATCAGTCATTACATCCGCCCCATGGACTGAGGTCACTGTTATTCCTACTGTACAGATGGGGAAACTGAGGCACGGAGCGGCGAAAATGGCTTTCCCAGGGACACACAGAGCCAGTGACCGAGCTGGGATCAGAGCGCAGGCATTCCCGGCTCCCAATCCTGCGCTCAGATTGCCAGACTAGCACTCGCCCAAACATGCTGTGCAGGGGACAGAGTAGTCTGCACTGGTAGCAAAGGGTCCCAAAGTCGTAGCCAGTGTTTTGGTTGTTAAAATTTCTCCGGGATATGGTGGTAGATTTAAAGGCTTAAATCCCTTCTTATTTAGGGTTGTGTTTAGCCTCAATGTAAGTGGTAGTAACTCCCATTGTCTTCAGTGGGGGCTGACTTTGGTCCTTAGATTCTGGAAGGATTTCCCCATCAGATTACAGGCGTATAATGAAATAAAACAGGGATAAATAAATAAGAACAAATAAATAATAATTAATAATACAGGACTTTGCCCTTTTAGAGCAGTTTCATCAAAGGATTTCAAAGCACTTAACAAACATTGGTTAATTAGACCTTACAACACCCCTGTGAGATAGGTCAGGATCCTCATCCCTGTTCTACAGACAGTACAACCAAGGAACTTACTCCGTATCACTTAGTGGCAGACAACACAGAACTCCTGCCTCCTACAGAAGGCCAAATGTGCCAAAAGACCTTGCTGAGCGTCCTTTCAAACATGGCGGTACAAGGGAAAGGGGGACGCAGGCCATACGGGTCCATGAGACACCATGGATTGCAGGAGACCAAGGAGGTTTCAGTTGGGTTTCCTGAAGGAAGCCAGCATGGGGCTCTCCCACAAAACTAGGCGTGACTAGTGGTGGATTAGCCAATGGGCTCATGGGACCCATGCCCGGGGCCCTGGCCAATTGGGGGGCCCCGGAAAAATGGGCACCCCAACCCCAGCAGACAAGCACCATGGCCCGGAAGCCTCCACTCCCCGGCAGCAGCACCGTGTGGGCACGGTGAGGGAAGCCCACGTGCCCTGAACGGGTCCCCTTCAGAAGCACCGGGGAGGGCCAGGCCCCAGCAGTGGTCTGTGAAGTCTATTGCACCGCCTTAGTATATGATTTCTAAATGCAAAGCAATTGTGTTACGTTATCTGTCATGTATCACAGTGTAGTTTTTCTGGATTATTAAACGTATTGTAACTGATTATTTCCTTTAAATAAAGATTATTTTGTTTCGAAGAATTACTGTTTGGGGGTCAATCGTTTGAGCGGAAGGCTGGATCCGTGTCCTCTCGCGGGTTAACAGAACTAGTCGGTTCTGGGGACTCCTCTGAGGGTCAGAGACAAACGCTCTAGTAAAACCCGGCCAGTTCCTCTAAGGCAGCCACCCCTTGTTACCCACTGAAACGGGCCAAATTGACAATTAGTTTACAGTTACAGGCTGGCCCTTATTGGGGTGCCTTGGGTGCAAATATTGGGGTAACAGCTTGGGGGGGCTCGAGGCATTATTTAAAGCCTAAAGGAAGGTATGGTGCCCCCTACTGGATAAGAGGATGATTGACACTAAGCAGTAAACATTTTAGTTTAGTTTATTTTAATGAATTATTTTGAAAACCAGTTTTCATAAAGCGCGCGAAGGGGAAGTAACTCAAGGTGAGAACTTTTGCTATAAGATTTGAAGAGGTATTGCTGCTATTTATACTGATGCTGGAGCCATAATCCTAAACGGAATTAGGAAGCCCAGATAAATGTCTAGATAAATGTCAATATCTCCCTGCAGGTGACTGTCTAGAACCTGCCCCTGCTCTGTTTGAAAGAAAAAGCAATCAAATGACACCCTGGGATGGGGTGTCCACCCGAGCTAGCACTGGAAGGGGCTAAGGTGGCCAGGCAGACCTATTAACTCCACAGGCTGCCCCTGGAGGAAGAGCCAGGGAGCAGGGAATTGATGGCAAGCAGACTCAGCTGGGCAGGAATAGGCGGGGCCTATAAAGCCAGGAAGCTGGCAACAGACAGGGGCTGCTGCTGGGAAAGGACAGCCCCTCCCTGGGCAGAGGGGGACGTGTTTAAAGCGGATACACCCAGAGCAAGGAGGGGAACCAGGAGTGGCAGGAAGCAGTCCAGGGAAGTAGCAGGGAAGGCTGGGAGAGGAAAGCCCAGAACTGCTGGGTTGAGGGTCCCTGGCCTGGAGCCCGGTGTACAGTGCGGGCCCGGGTTTCCCTACCAGCCACCGAGGGCATGGCATAGACCGGTGGGGCAGTGAACAGGAAGTAACTCAAGGTGAGAACTTTTGCTATAAGATTTAAAGAGGTATTGCTGCTATTTATACTGATGCTGGAGCCATAATCCTAAAAGAAATTAGGAAACCCAGATAAATGTCTAAAGACTGGTAGAAGGGTCAGTAGTGTAACTGAGGCTGGAGATGATCACTCTAATGAAATTAGGGAACCTAGAAAAATAATTAGGACTGGTGGGTCAGTAATTAAAAAAAATATCCTTAGGATTAAACGAAAAAGAAGGCCCATGGGAAACAGAATCGGGTACTAAAGGCAGAGGCTGGAGGGAGGCAGGTTCTGGGGTTGAGCACCACGGGCCAGGGAGCCCTGGGAGGAAGATTTTATCCTGAGAGAAAAAAAAAATGTTTGTAGGAACTTTCGAATAAAAGCGCTTTGTAGAAGACAAGACTGCAGGTGTAAATCAAGGATTGCAACCTAGATTTCTACCAAGCAAAAGTGGTTTAAATAGAAATTAATATGACAGCAAAAGGGAAACTGAGGCAGAATAGCACTTTAGAAATAATGTTGGGAAACAACTTAGAAGATTTTGTTAAAAAGACAGGACATGGGCCTTGGAAGGAAGGCACGTTCGTTGGGCCTGGTGCTTACCAGCAACTCTGTAAGCAATGGGCCCAACCTAAGAAAAAAGGAATTTTCTCAGGAGAACCCAGTAAAAAGGAAAGAAAGCAAGCTGCTTTAAAAGGGCTACAGTTTGTAGCCAATACCCTGGATGTAGAAATAGATCAATGGATAAAAGAAAAGCAGGAATTAAGAAAGGCAAAGGAGACAAAGGATAAAGAAGTAGTTAGTTTAAAAGCAGAAGCTGATACATCAAGAGCGACTATTGTTAACTCAGACAGTTCACGTTACTGATTCACAAAATGAGCTGAATGAAATAAAAAGAGAACAGGAGAAAGTGGTTCAAGAAATAGAAGAATCAGGGCTTGCTCCAGGCGCCAGCAGAGGAAGCACATGCCTGGGGCGGCACATGCTAAGGGGCGGCATTCCGGCCATTCTTGGGGCGGCACAGTCCAAGCGGCTTGTTTTTTTGCTTTGGGCGGCAAAAATAGTAGAGCCGGCCCTGAGAAGAATGGAAACAAAACACAAAAGATAGGCTAGCTG
>NW_020698876.1:0-3269 GCF_002925995.2 Terrapene triunguis
CAGCTGCTTGTTGACAATTCAAGAGAAATAGCTTAATTTATGAAGTGAACCTACTGTAAGGAGGGTGGGAATGAACTCTCCCCTGGCATGTAGTGATGAACTCGGGGAAAAGATCTCAGGAGAAGACTGTAAATGCATAGACACACCTATTTTATGCAGACAGTCCTGATATTTGGGGCTTTTTCTTATATAGGCACCTATTACCACCCACACCATCCCACTTTTTCACACTTGTTATCTGGTCACCCTGTTCAGCAGTGAAGACAAGACATCGGTTACCTGAGTTCCAGCTGACATACCTACAGCCTCAAAACTCACCTGACTCCTCCCTGCCCACATGGATGAGACGAGCCCCTGACTCCCACCTTCCCAACTATCAAGCCCTCCCTGCCTCATCAGACACGAGTCGAGCACTTCCCACTGTCCAACCCGTCCAACCCCCAACCTCCATTTCCTCCTAATGCCAATTTGCTCTGTTCAGTGTGGGGGTTGAGAAGTTCTGTACATTTGGGGAAGGGAGAGATTACCGTCTCCTCATTAAGGGAAGGGTGGGAGAGGCGGAATCTATCTACATTTCTAATGTGCCTTTTAGTTACCCTCTGACTCTGAGCGCTGTGTGCTAACCATTAGACTAGGGTGGCGGAAGAGCTGTTTTTCCATATGGAATGTCAGCCTGGGAGTGGGAACCAGCACAATCATGGAACGAGGTAGCCTCTACTTAGTTAAATCTATGATTAGACATTCTGTTTACAGCCCCATTTCTGAATTTTGTCGTGTGATCCAGTGGAAGAGGTTAATTTCTGACCACCATTGGCCTGACATTATCAAGGATGCAAGAGCAAATATTGCAATGCACAGGAAAGACAGAAGTGTGGTAAGAGACCACCCTGGCTTAACCAGGAGATCTCCAATTACTTGAAATTCAAAAAAGACTCACACCAAAAGTAGAAACTAGATCAAATTACAAATGAAGAATATATAGAATTACATCCTCTAATGTTGCTCATTTGTGGTGTCAAAAAAGGACCTTGTCAGCAAACATTACCGGTGTGGGAGGGGAATTCAAATTCTTGTGTCTATACACAGACATTGTAGAACAACTGTTTGTGGGGGACTTTTCCATACCCCTGTTTATCTGCATCCCCATCCGAGGAAGTAACAACAGGTTTCTCACCATCACATATGATAAAGCTTGTTATGTCCCTGTCAGTAAACATCATATTGACACCCTCACCACTGAACTACAGACAGACCAGCACAGACACGTCTCATTTCGCTTTGAGAAGGTGGCCATCAAGCTGCACCTGCGCTCCCGGAGACAGCAGGGATTTTAAAAAGCAAAACACTCCGCTGACCCTAAACTATTAAGGAGACGACCCCCGCCCCCCAACTACAGAAACTATTACAATGTGAGGCTGGATATGCCCCTCCTGGATATCACAGAGCCCCTGTGATGTACTTTCCACATGCTAAAAGAGAGAGAGATTTTAATCACCATGGCTTTAGTTCACTGTGGGCTGAAGAGTGCACTAAAACCAATTACACTTGTTCCAAAAAGCTCCTACAGAGACCAGCATCAAGAAAAGCATCTACAGCCATTATGAATGCTGCTCCCCTTGATTTTCTTATAGCAGGGAATGGCGTAGATGATATGTATTTAAACAACATGCTACTGTACCTTTGTTGCGATATGGTTCCATCTTCTTTTAAAAATCTTAGCAGGGGGGCTGAGGGCCTCCTGGTGAATTTTTCTGTGGCCTCTATCTGCAGTCAGTAGAATGTTACGTTGGGAGACCACCATGTAATCCAAAGCAATGACTGTTACCCTTACAGGGTCTTTATCGAATCCGTGCTAAATTACAGAGTCAACACACTTACTACACTGTTTTCTGCAGGCCTGTGATACAAAGACATTCCTGGACAAGATGAAGCAATGGAGCTGGACGGTGAGAATCAAGTGTTTGCAAGACAGGTAAACCTGATGACCCAGAACAGGAAGACACAGCTGCTGGGTCATCTACATAGCAACCTATTTTTCAAGAAAAACTTCTGTTGAACAGTATTGTGATAAATGAAGGGGTGGGGGTAGCTCCCATTTATGGACATCCAGCCAGCCAGTGAGCTGTAAAATCCCTCTTGGTAGCTGTTCTCTGCTTGCTTTACCTGTAAAAGGTTAAAAAAGTCCCCCAGGTAAAGAAAAGGGCACCTGACCAAAAGAGACAATGGGAAGACTAGAACTGTTTACAATTGGGAAGGAAGCTTTCCCTTGGTGTCTGTGGTTGTTCTCCGGAGTGGGGGGTGGCACAGAGCAAAGTCAGGGCTATGACTACGCTTTAAGCCAGGTCTGAGAAATCATCAGATTGTACCTAGAATTACTGAATTGAACCCTCCCCCAAATATGTAAGTAATTTAGGAATGTTTAGAAAGACGCGGTTAGGTTTATTTCTTTTTATTTTTTAAGTCTTGTGTACTCCTCTGTGCTAACCTCAGATGCTTTTGTTTGATTGTAATCTTTAAGATGAACTCCCAAGAAAGTTATTTTGGGTGCTTAATTTTTGGAATTTCTCTTTTAAAATCTTGCGAAAGCCTAAATTCCAAATGTATTTTCTTCCTTTTTGTTTTTAATATAATTTACCTTTTTTAAGAACAGGATTGGATTTTTGGTGTCCGAAGAGGTTTGTGCATGTTGCTTGATTAGCTAGTAGCAACAGCTAATTTCCTTTGTTTTCTTTCTGAGCTCTTCCCCAGAGAGGGGGGTGAAAGGGCTTGATAGTACCCCACAGGGAGGAATTCCCAAGTGTTCCTTCCCGGGTCCAAGGGGCTTTTGCATTTGGGTGGTGGCAGCATTTACCAAGCCAAGGTCAAAGAAAAGCTGTAACCTTGGAGTTTAATAAAAGCCTAGAGTTGCTAGTATTAATTTTTAGAATCCTTGAAGGCCCCCACCTTCTGCACTTGAAGTGCCAGAGATGGGAATCAGCCTTGACAAGTATGGATGTGAAAATAAAACTGATAAACAGTAATGACGCCCTCTGCTTAATGGGTGATGCAATCAAAGGTTATAACCTGTGGATTATATCAGTAACCCATTTTTAAAAGAAAGTACGGGTGGCCCCGGCACTGTCTGTATCAGGTGGACAACACAACCAACTGGGTGAACATTGGCTCACCTTGTACCTGGAGAATTACCACAGAGAGTTATTTGTCTCATACGGACACAGCCGTATGCATCGAATTTAGAAGTAATGAACTGCAGAAATGTAAGTGAACCT
>NW_020698877.1:0-8832 GCF_002925995.2 Terrapene triunguis
GTGTGGGGCAATCTGGTGTGGGCAGCTCAGTGGGGGATCAGGATGCACGGGGGTTTGCTGGGGGACTCTGGGTGCAATGGTAATGGGACTCTGCAGGGGGGTCCAGGTGAAGGTGGTTGGGGCTCAGCAGGGGTGTCAGTGTGTGTGGGGGGCGGGGGGGAAATAGAGCTCAGCAGCAGGTGCTGGGGGGCCCAGCGGGGGGAGATCCAGATGCTGGTAGAGTGGGGTGGGGATCCAGGTGCAGCTGGTTGGAGCTCAGTAGGCTGGGGATCTGGGTGTGGGTGGCTTGCTGGGGTGGTCCAGGTGCAGGGGAAGTGGGGCTCATCAGGGGGCTTCTGGGTGTGGGGAGAGGTGCGGCCCGGTGAGAGGGTCTGGTTATGAGGGGGTCTGGATGCACAGGGGCTGGGCGGATGGGGAAGCAGCTCCCTGTACAGTGATCCTGCACCCATCACTCCTCAGCTGCAGGGGGAAGGCAGTGCGGGCGGGGGAGGGGGGGGGAGAAAGTTTTCAGAGCTTCCTACAGCCAGGGGAGGGTCTGACATGGATGCCATGCAGCGGAAGAGGAAGTCCCGTCCTCCCCAGCCCAGCCGGGACTAGCAGCTGAGCCCGGCACAGGGTAGGAGCCACCAGCTGGGTCCTCCCCAGTCTCACCCTCTGCCAGCTGCCCTGGGCACCTGAAACATACTGCTGGGGAGGGTCTCATAACCGCTCTTGTGGCTTCCCTGTCAGAAAGTCATTTTTCTGCGGGGAAGCAAAGACATCTGCATGGGACTTAAATTCTGTGCATGCGCAGTGATGCAGAACTCTCCCAGGAGTAGCTAGTGCACGCTCTGTTAGGTGGTCTCTGCCCCCACTTAAAGGTAGTATTCTTTTCTCTGAGTCAGCACCACACACTAAATGCAAACTAAATGCAAACCAGAGGTTTTAAACCACAAGTTAGCTCATGGAGCTAGTCTCATTTGTCCAAGACAAAGGCTAGGTCTACACTACAGCGGGGGGTCGACCTAAGATCACGTAGCTGAAGTGGCGTATTTTAGGTCGACTTACCTGGCTGTGAGGACGGCGGCAAGTCGACCGCTGCTGCACCACCGTCGACTCTGCTGCCGCCTCTTGCCGCGGTGGATTTCCGGAGTCGACGGCAGAGCGATCAGGGATCGATTTTATCGCGTCTTCACTAGACGCGATAAGTCGATCCCCGATAGACCGATTGCTACCCGCTGATACGGCGGGTAGTGAAGACGTGCCCAAAAAGAGGCTAAATTCCATTTTTGGGTAGTTGACTATGGTGTATAATATTTCCCTGCCATTTCAAGCATTCTTCCCTTTGTCTTCTTAATTATGTAGTATTGCTGCGTACTATTAAAACAGCTGTCACCTTCCACCACAGGCAAAGCGCTATTTCAGTACCAGGTGAAGGGATTCCTGAAAGAAAAGTACTTTAGCATCCAAGGTACTGAAGAATTTTATATGTATAAATTCCTGCAGCTGGCTTAGAGAAAGTAGAACAGGGCGATGCAGTGAGAATATGGGTGCTGAAGACGTAAGGCTGGAGTGGCCAAAGGATCAGCACCAAGCCTGTGGGAAAATGTGATCAAATCTACTTCGTTTTTGGAGCTTTGAGCACAGTGGCATGTTTGTGCCAAGTTTTATCATCATGATCCTTTTACTGTGTAATAATAAAATGCATAAAATGGCATTGGGAGATTGCACGTTTTTAACTGGTCTAGTCAAGAGCCTGCCCCCTTCTCCCCTCCCCCCCTCCCCCCAAAAAAACCACTACAGCCTAATAAGAGTAACCAGATCCATCAGAATGTTCTCAAGAACGTCTCACCTGTGAGAAGTGAAGGGACATGGATATTCTTGGTATAATGGTTCAGAATAAACAAACAGACCTGACCCAAAGGTGCTGTCCCAACACCTCACTATAGCTATTCATCATTTATGACACAAGATTTCCAATGTACTGGTACACATCACTACACAATTCACCACCAAAACTGCGCCCCCATCCCCCCCCAAATAGGCCACAGAAACTAAGCTACCCTATGTTGCTACAGTTTGTCCCTCCAGGTCAGGGATCATTGGAAAGACAGTATACACATGCAGAGCTCTACAGAAAAAGCTTCCAGTGCTGCTGGTGGTGATATACCTATCCCAGGGATACAGCCACATTTGCCTTCAGTCTCTAAGGCTGTCAACCAGACACCTTTCATATGTGCTAAAATTTAAGCGGAAAAAAATATATATATTTGACAGTCTGAAATTTACAATCCCATTTAATATTTTGTGATCACTTGTTATTGGATCAGATTTACACAACATAAAGCATCTTGTTGGTTATAGGAGTCAAACTGTGGTTCTTGAAGATATCAAAATGCTAAATATCAAAATATATTTCTGTACCGAAGTCTCTAGGGCTCACAGAACATCTCCTTAAAAGCTAACACATACCAAGGCATGTACGTAAATATCTATAAAATTCTATCAGATGAGCACAAGGCACGTGTTTTGGAACCAGATCTGAATGTTTAGAGCAGTGTTGAGACAAGACAGTACCTAAATCCATATAAACTCATCCTCTTCTGGCTAGTTACAGCATGAGGGGGGCATATAATCAATGAAGGCAGATTTTGACTCAGTTGCCATCCGTGGCATTGCACATTGGTGGTAACGGATTAACATGAGTTATAAGAGCCCAGAATATGGCCCAGTGATTCAGCTTTGTTTTACAGGGAAAGGGGAGTAGAGAGGAGTAGTGTGGAGAGTAATACAGTCCTGTTATCTGAGGACAGCTAGTGATAAAGATGTAAATGACTAGAAATAAAAAAAATAAAAACACACACAGTCAATAATAGTATTTTAAAAAAAATCTGGAAATGTTAGGCCATTATCTTTCCAGCTGAAGAGCTGTAATTGAAAGAGACTAATCTTCCAGTGAGTTCATGAAGGGTTTACAAGCTAATTGTTCTCTTTTTGTCTTCAGGATTACTACTACGTTCTGTGAATGGAGGGGCAGCAGATGTGCAGCCTTTGCTCTTTTTAATCCAAATGCCTGTACTGCCACAGATGCTCCCGACGCTGTTGTCACGGAGTCCCCGGACGATGCTCTGGAACTGCTCCCCACAAAGCCAGTCACGACTTTGGGGAACCTCCTCTCCCTCGGAGCAGACTGTCTTCAGGGCAAGAAGCTCACACGGCTTCACCGCCTGGGTCTCTCCTGGGAGCATTCGGCATATGCCCCTCTGTGCGCTTCCCACAGCGAGTCCGCCCAGGCGGGGTCCTGGGGAAGCCAAAAGGTTCTGCACCCCCCACTTCACAGTCAGACGTGACTCTCGGCCAGCCAGTAAAACAGAGGTTTATTAGACGACAGGAACACGGTCTAAAACAGAGCTTGTAGGTCCAGCGAACGGGACCCCTCCGCCGGGTCCATTCTGGGGCCCAGCAAGGCAGACCCCCGTCTGCCCTCCCTTCCAGTCCCCAGCTAGCTCCAAACTCCCACCCCCATCCAGCCACTCCTTCTCTGGGCTTTGTCTCTTTCCCGGGCCAGGAGGTCACCTGATCCCTTTGTCTCCAACACCTTCAGTTGGCACCTTTGCAGAGGAGGGGCCCAGGCCATCAGTTGCTAGGAGACAGAGTGTCGGGCATTTATGTACCTTGGCCCTTTGCTCTGCAGCAACCATACACCCTTATCCCACCACCTAGATACTTAAGAACTACATAGGGGAAACTGAGGAAAACATTAAGAACCGTCCCACTTCGTCACAGCTGTACAGTGACAGAATAGAATCTCGCTCTCGCACATAAAGTGACTGTTCTGAAATGAGATTCCAGTCATCCGGATATGACGAGAACAATATGTTCCCTTATATGGGGAGGGTAGGTGGGTGAGAAGAAGATATGTTGGGAATGTGGGACAACAGATTAACTTCCCCTTCTCTCCTCTCCGGATATGTAGTTTGTGTCATTGGAAATTATCCCATTGAAATCAGTGGCAAAACTCCCATAAATTTCAGTGAGGTTGGGATGACTGTTATGCAGAGGTTTCTCCTACATCCACCAGGCCTAGTTACATCATAGGCCTGATTCTGCCAAACACCAAACACTGAACATCAACAGCACCTGACAGGAGATACTAGGAGATAACAGCAGAGAGAATGTGTGATTTGTAAAGCTCCTTTAAAAAACAAAACAACCTCCCACTCCAACATCTGTTGAACTATCCAGTTCAATGGAGACTTCTGAAATATACCCAAAAAAAGTCAGTGGGAAAGGGTTCAAGCATTCTACTTCATTGCAAATCCCATATGAGAAAGGCACAGCTACTACCAAAGAGGAAGGGCTCAGAAAAGTTCTGCATCAGAATACTGGGCTTTCTGGTATCTGCTTCACACAGGGCTGGATTTAGGGGCAGGCGATCTAGGTGCTGGGTTTGGGGGTGCTGGGCTCTCAGGCGGGAGTGGCTCCGTTCTGCTCCCCACACGGCTGCCAGGGAGACTGGTCAAAATGTGCTGGGGGAGAGGCACGGGGAGAGAAGGACAGAACCCCTCCTCACCCCCGGCAGGCCAATCAGGAGGGCATTTGACCATGCTCCCTCTACACGTTGCCTCTGTTTGCTTATATATGACATGAATAAATACAGGATTTACAGATCTTAGCACGTAAATTTATAATCTTATATGACAGGGATAAATTATGCATGCAAATCATGCAAAGTCATGAAATGGGCTACAAATGCAATAAAAAAAATAAGGTATTCAAAGGTTTAGCAATTGGGGAGACGGGGGAGGTGTGACATTTTGTCTAGGGCCGGCCCTGACTCCACAAAACGGAAATATCAGAAGTTCAAGTTCAAAATAGTTTTGATTCTAGAAGGAGAAAGTCACTTTAAAACTTCTACTGATTGTTTCGGGCAGTGGTTAAACAAAGATGAACAGTCACTGGCCCGAGACTGCAGTTGTCATACATCAGGCCTTTTACCTGCAAGGAAGATGAAATGTAGAGAGTGTTCCACTGACAAAGAATTTCTGTTGCCATGTCTATTAGAAAGTCTATCATGGTAACCGTAGTGAGCAGCATCCCTTGTCTTTGCAATAAATATTTTTTATTCCAAGTACAAAAACCCCTTAGAGTAAGCAGAGATGGAAGGCACTCCAGCACCACAGTGATAAATGATCTACCTAGGTCTTGTATCTTAAAGGGAGAGGAGGAGATTCTGTCAAGACACCCTATTATTCTAATGGGCTACTTTTTCAGAAAAAAATGCCTGGCATTTGTGCACCTTGACTGTGAGGTCTTTTTTTCCCCACATGCAATCATTTGCACCTACACTCAACCAGTTACTTCTCCAACTGGCCATTTGCAGGAGCCACTTAGGCACACAAATGACCTTCAATTTTTCACATGCAGTTGTTCCCAAATTTTAGGGCAATATTTATACAGGAGCCATTTCCTTGGCATGTCATTTTCTGTGCTCTTTGTGTCAGCATTTGCAGTGGTTAAGAAACAGCTCCGCC
The DNA here is from genome assembly GCF_002925995.2 of Terrapene triunguis. NCBI lineage: Eukaryota > Metazoa > Chordata > Testudines > Emydidae > Terrapene > Terrapene triunguis. Next base: position 5,514 of record NW_020698877.1, read on the forward strand.
CCCCCCCCAATCAAATCTGCTATTCTAACATCAGTGCGTTGCTATGGGGGGAAAAAATCTCACATGGAATAATATGACAACAGTCATAAAATATAAACCCTAGCAAAACTTTCAGCCTGGGTTAGCAAAAGCTTCTTGTGTTTTTAATGTCTTCTAACCACAAGTTACTATTACAAGTGAGCAAACACAGAAGAGACAAAAGCTCTCACAAAACAAACATTGCCAGGTTTTATTACCTACTCAGAGCTTTGCCTGGGTGGCCAAACCTTGGCAAATTGATGGAGGTTATTTAAAGAAAAATTGAGGGGGTACCCTGCCAGTTCAGCTTTGCAGTTCTGAGCAAGTTTTTGGTGTATCTCATGCGAATGGAATAGAGCAGGGGTTCCCAAACTGTGGTACTCTGGGGAGTACACGGGAGAAATTGTGCAATGGTGGATTTTATTTCTTGCATTTTCATAATAGGCTCCTCAGACAAAGCATTAAAACTTTGTGGGAATTTGTTATATAAAATACGGTAGTTAATTTACTTCAAGATCTACCAACGAGAACAGATAGGAGATGAGGGCTCTGTGTATCACTGTACAGCACGGGTTCAGTTGCCCAGCAACTCTCCAGTCTAACTGAGCTCAGGACTGAGAATCTTTTTTTTGGTTGTATACATGTCACACTGTATCTGTACGTAGTAGTGAAATATGGACAGATGGCTAAAGACAGATAGTGTTAAGAAGAACACACAAAAAGTATCAGTGATGAGAAGGGTAGGGGAATGCAGGCTGCGGGTAGATCTGGAATGGGGTACATGGGCAGCGAGTAGATCTAGAAGGGGATATGCAATAAGAAAAAAAAGTTTGGGAACCTCTGGAATAGAGCAAAGTGAGCAAAAGTGCAACACATACTTGAGAACTGTACAGGGAGCCCAGAGGAAACAAGATGGGCCCGTTTCATTTGCATACAGAATCTAGCTAACTCCTTGCATTGGCTTGAATCAGCCAAGCTACGGCAGGTTTGTTTTGACTTTTGGGGGGCTACTAGAGGATGTGAAACCATTAACCAGAATAGCTGCATTTTGCTTCCAAATACTATTTTTGCTCCCATTTTTGGGGGGAGGGTAGGACAAACAGTAGGGAATTAAGGGTTTGCAATAAATCTTGTATACCACACGAATCCCTCCATTCTTCTAAACAAAAAGCTGTTACTGTATCCTCTGATTTCAGGACAGGGTAACTGCTACTAGTAATACGTACACAGCATGTTCACATGCAGATCTCCAAGCACTTTACAAAGAGAGGCAAGTCGCATTATCCCCATTTTATAGATGGGGAAAAACAGGCACAGAGGAAGATATGACTTGCCTAAGTCACAGGAAGAGGCAATAGTAGGACCCAGGTCTGATGTCTCCCAGTCCTGTGTCCAAAACATCAATATCCCACACTTCTGATCAGGAGGCCCACTGTAGAGTACTAAGCAAAATTATATTTGCCCCTTCAAAAGACACTATATCACAAAAGATACTATTTTATTCATTTTGAGAAGGATAGTTTATTAAGATTTATGCTTCAAATCTATACAAGTCCAACAAGCGACAGTTTCAGTGACACAAGACCACACACTGCTATTAATTAGTTGCCAAGACATGGTGTGAAACTGCTCAGCTACGTGTGAGAATTGCTGGGTTTGAGAGTTTAGCAGAGGGAGAACTGCAAGGTTCCGTTGTATATGGATGAAGGATGGTTGGAGGTGTCTTGACGGGGAATTTAGAAAAAAAAAAAAAAAAAAAAGGACCAACAAAGCTTACAGATATGCTGAACTAACAAGCAGCCACTAAGCCATGGTGGGGAATATTAATGCTTCCTTACAAGTTTTCAGGTGCACATTGACATTATTAGCACACTCTTCTGGAGAGGATTGTGCGCTAAACAGATGGAGAAGCAGGTGTAATTGCCTGTAGAAATTGCAGTATATTTCCCCCATAATTTTCAATTGAAATTAGTGGTTCGTTTATCTGGAAATACTATCATTTTTCTCTTGGGTCTGCAAGGGTTTCTTTTTGGGAGCAATAGTTGTTCTTTTGCAAATCAGTGTTGATATTTAAATTGCACTTGGATTCAAACTGCATAAAAACCCACCTTCATTGCTCCTAGAGTACCTCATGGAGAGATGCCTGTCCATTGTAATGTATTCCTGGCATCGCGTCAGAGGAGTTTCTATGAATGGGTTGAAATTTTCTATCCACAAACATTTTTTTCCAATAATGCAAAATGTCTTTTGATGAAATATTTGCAGTGTTCAACAAAACGAACACAAACACAAAAATTCTAGAAGTTGGTCTAATAAAATCTTATTTCACCCACCTTGTCCATGTCATCAAAAGAGACATTTTCATTGCAGGCGGGGGGAGGGGAATGCCTCAACCAGCTCTGGTGAAAACTACTTGGACTCTCCACAAAGCAGACTGTTCTTGCAGTGTTTTCAATCTGCAGCGGAGCAAGAAGTACCAGAAGTCTTGGAAAAGCACCCTGTTGCAAGATTGTTGGTCAGATTTTACAGACGGAGGTGGTTTAGATGAGCAATCAAACTCAACTCCAATCCTTTGATGAGAGCTCTCTCACAAGATGGGACTACACATGCGGATTCCCCCATGGAGGAAGTTTGTTGTAAAAGCTTACCATGGTCTTGCTCCAGCGTACCCATTTGGCATGGCATCTTTCCTGTCACCTCATCTACCATTGGCCTCTTTTCTGGCCCTTTACATAATCTCAGAACTGTTTGGGCCAGAGCCTTCCTCTGCAACTCCAATCATCTAGAAAAAAACCCCTCCTGAATTCTTGTAGTTCACTGCCTCCCCGACTCTCCATTTCTTTATAAACTCGTCTTAAAGATCCCAACTATTCTCTCTTGCCGAGGCCTTTCTGCTGCCCTCTCATTATTGGTTTTCTGAAAAATGCATTCCTGTGATCATTCAGTCCCATATTCTCAGAGAGGTGGTTCTAAAAGAACACATGCCCTTCCGCACCCAACTTAAAGGACGTGTCACCACCACTGCATGGGCATCTGGATTTTGCATGCCCATGTGGTTACAACCCCCCTCCCCACCCATCAGATCCATACATTGCAGGGATGGAGGTTGCCAGTGCCTAAGCTGGGCATGCACTTTTGAAAATGTGAGTGGTCTTTACACAACTGCCTTAGCACGCGTAGATTACAACATACACTCTCTCCTCTATGAAGTGTGTTGGGGGTACACCAGTTGGTATGAAAGAGCTATCAAAAGCAGTGTTGTGTTGTATTAGGTGGGGGACCTAGTAAATGGATTTGGCCA
>NW_020698878.1:0-5515 GCF_002925995.2 Terrapene triunguis
ATCTGAGATTTCCTTTGTATTTTATAATCAGAGAGACGGGCGAAAATCTCAGGGCATATTCAATTAGAAATAGACAACTAGAGAGAAGAGGGGCAAACGTTGAGGGTATTTTATATCAATCTTTGAGATTTGCAGAGAAAACATGTCACAAACTGTGCAATTCAAGGTGAAAAATGAGAATTATGGAGAGACCGGGGGGCAATCGGGGGAGAGGAGAGAACTGATCAGTTGAGGGGAAAGGGGGGAATCACCCCAGATTTTATAGCCACGTGTGAGATGCTGAGAGAGGAAAGGGGCAGAACTAGAGAGAATTTGTATCAGGGGGTGAGAGGCAAGTGGCACAAACAGGGACAGGATCCAATTAACTCCCCTCCCCCCGCCCGCCCCCCCCCCCCCGCCGACTCCGGCTTTCCCCCTCCCTGCCCGACACCCCACAGGGGACCCCCGCCGGGCCCCAGTCTCTGCCCCCCCGCCGGGCCCCAGTCTCTGCCCCCCCCCATCCCAGCGGTGCCGGGGGCAGATCCTGCTGCAGCTCCGCTGGGGCTGAGGCAGCTCCGAGGCTTCTCCCAGGTTCCCCGGGGCGGAGAGTCACTTTCCTGCCCGGCCCCAGCGCCCCCCCGGGTCTCTCACTCACCGGGGGGCTCCGGAGAAAGCCCCCCCAGCCGGATCACACGGAGGCAGCACCGATAGTGACGTTGGCCGGGACGGAGAAGAGGACGAAAGGGGCTGGAAAGGAGCATGCGCAGTAACAGCTGCTGAAACCCTCCCTTCCCTGAGATGAAGAGAGCGGAAGCGATCTCCGGGGCACGCTGGGAGATGTAGTTCCTGACTCTCCCGGGAGCGGAAGTGACATCGGGAGGGGGGAGGACAAGCCCGAGCTGCGAACGCGCGCGGGGCACTGTGGCTCTGCCTGGCTCGTGCGGGGCCGTTGGAGACTCTCCTGGGGCCGGAGAAGGGTTTTGTGCTGCTCAAACTCTGGGCATGCGCAGATCGGGGGCAAGTCCCGCATGCGCAGAGGCAGCGCTCACCCGCTGCTGCTCCCTGGCGCTGCGGGGCCGGGCGGAGCAGGAGGGTCTGTGCTGGGGAGACCCATTAACCCCCCCGTGCCCGGCCCGGGCCCTGCTCCCGCTGGAGCCGCCCTGGGGCCGCCCCGGGCTCTGCCCGCCCCGCTGCGGAGCTGCAGCCTCCAGGTACCGGAGCGAGTCCCGGGGGCGGGGCCGGGCGGTGACTCTGCCCCAGTGTCCGTGGGGCTGGGCGGGGGCTGCCGGTACTTGGCAAAGAGGAGAGAAAATGGGGCACAATCGGGGGAGGGGAACAGAGACCTTCTCAGGGATTTGAGGGAAAAGGGGGGGGGTCACCCTGGATGTTGCTCGTTGCTCTCTAGAGAGAAGGGGGGCAGGACTGGAGAGGATGGGGGGTCCCCACGGGAGGGGGCAGCGGTAAATCCGAGGGGATCTCAGCCCCCCCTTCTCTTCTCGCTCCTCGGGGGTCACCTGCTCTTCCCCCCGGCCATGTCCGGGCTGCACAGACATTTTCCATCCGCCCCTTTCCCAGGTCTCCCCCCTCCGCACGTTCTCACCCTCCCTTGCCCGGTGTAGTTCCCTGTTCTCCCCCAATTGTGCCCCATTTTCTCTCCTCTTCGCCAATGGCCAGTTCTAATCTCAGGTCTGGGGTGTTTCCCCCCATTTTTACCTGCAGTGATTTGTCCTTGTTTAGGTGGGGAATCGTTCCCCTGAGTGATTTCTGAACTGGGAAGAGGGTTAATGGGCAGAGGCTGGGGAAGCCCTGAGACAGGGATACGGGTGGGGGGTGGCACTCTCTGCTGGCAACAGGGTATGGAAATGCCCAGGAAGGGAAGGAACGAGCAAGCGTCCCCCATGGAGATGGCCCAGCCCCTGCTACTTCCCCTCCCCCATCCTGCCCAACCCAGCAGGCCCCCCCCCCCCCCAAGACGGGGGTGGGCAGTGATTCTGCCCTGGGGCACCACGGGGGGAGGTCCGGGGACGACGACCGGGTCCCTGCGTGGGGCCAGGCCGGGGGGGGGGGGGAGTGAGACCGGGCTGGGGGGAGACCTGGGAAAGGGGCGGATGGGAAATGTCTGTGCAGCCCGGACATGGCGGGGGGGTGGAAGAGCACTGGACCCCCGAGGAGCGGGGAGAGAAGGGGGGGGCTGAGATCCCCTCGGATTTACCACTGCCCCCTCCCGTCGGGACCCCCCCATCCTCTCCAGTCCTGCCCCCTTTCTCTCTAGAGAGGAACATCCAGGGTGACCCCCCCCTTTCCTCTCAAATCCCTGACAAGGTCTCTGTTCTTCTCCCCGATTGTGCCCCATTTCCCTCCACTTCACCAATGGCCAGTTCTAATCTCAGGTTTGGGGTGACCCCCCCATTTTTCCCTGCAGTGATTTGTCCTTGTTTAGGAGGGAAATCGATCCCCTGAGTGATTTCTGAAATGGGCAGAGGCTGGGAGAGCCCTGAGACAGGGATACGCTGAGCTGGGCTGGGGGGGCCTCTCTCTGCTGGCAACAGGGCATGGGAAGGTCCAGGAGGGGAAGGGAGACTAAGCAACCCCAGGTTTCCCAGTCCCAGCTACTTCCCCTCCCCCACCCAGCAGCCCCCCTGCTCCCCCCACCGCCTGCTAGTTACATTCCCAGACCCCACTGCCAGCCCCTCCCCACAGCCAGTGACCTTCTGACTCCAGCCCCACTCCTTTCCCCTGTGAAAGCCACATCACCCAGGGCTCCCTGCCGGCCATGTGAATGTGTGGCAAGAAGAATCCGTCCCATTCTGTTGTTGTTTGAATATCACTGTATAATCCTCTCAAATGTCTCCTCTTTTCTCTTGAACTGTTGAATGGTGACATAAAATCTCCCCAGATGTTGGTGCTTCTCTCTTATATTGGCAAATATTTAGTTTGTGCCCCATTTTCTCCTCAGGTCTGAAATTCTGATATCAAATTCTTGAAAATCTTCCCGCTTTTCTCCCCGGGTGTCTGACTGAGATCAGGGCTCTTATCGTCCTGAGTGTGGCCCAGGCCTTGCCTGAGATCAGATGTGCCGGGCACTGCACAAACCCTGACCGAGTTTGGGGCACTCGTTGTGCCAGGAACTGCACAGACCCCTACAGAGAGCCGGGGCCTTGTTGTGCCAGATGCTACAGTGACCCTGACTGCAGTGTAGACATGCCCACAGTGACAGTCCTTGCCACAAAAAGCTCAAAGGCTAAATAGGTCAATGGTGGGAGGCGACTCTCCATTTTATAGATGCGGAAACTGAAGCTCAGAGAGCTGAAGTAATTTGCTCAAGTTTGCATGGAGAATTTGGGGCAGATCTGGGAACTGAACCCAGATTGTTTGAATTCTTGCCTCTCCCCTTAATCCCAAGCCCAGCGTGTGCGTGTACAGCGTTGTTTTGGGCTGTGTTTGCCTTGTATTGGCTTCCAAGGGAAGCTGTGGAATTTCCCTCATTGGAGGTTTCTAAGGCCTGGTCTACACTAGGACTTTAATTCGGATTTAGCTGCCTTAATCCGAATTAACCCTTCACCCGTCCACACTACAGAGCCAGTTAATTCGAATTAAAGGGCCCTTTAAATCGATTTCTGTACTCCACCTCGACGAACGGAGTAGAGCCTAAATCGATTTTGTTAATTCGAATTAGGGTTAGTGTGGACGCACACCACCGAATTACTGTGTTTAAGTTAATGGGGTAGTGTGGCCGCACACCACCGAATTAATGTGGTTTAAAACCGAATTAAGGTGCTTAGTGTGGCCGCGCACAATCGAATTTATACAACCTGTTTCCCAAATTCGAATTATCTAAATTCGGATTAATCCTGTAGTGTAGACATACCCTAAGACCAGGTTAGAGGTACACCAGTCTGGGAATGTCTAGGGATACTTGGTCCTGCCTCAGCACAGGAGGCTTGAGGAGACGACCTCTCAAGATCCCTTCCAGGCCTACATTGAAATCATTCTCTTTTGTGCTGTCGTGTTCTACGCTGAGCTGTTTTGCATGGTGCCATTTGGAACTGTGATCCCCCCATGCTGTGCTGCATAGTTTTATGGTGCATTGTTTTGCCTCCGCTTGTTTGGTGTCTGTGTTGTGTTGGTTTGAGTTGAGCTCTTTTGCTTTGTGTACTTTTGTCCTAGGGTGTGTTAGTTTGCATTGTGTTGCTTTCTTCTCCTTTGTATTGTGTCATTTTATGCTGTGGAGTGTAGTTTTTTGGTTTTTGTTGTTTTTCTGAATTGCCTGACATTATGTTGTGGTGGGTTTTTTTCTGTATGTTGTGTTTTTATACGTATACATCATAGAAATGTAGGGCTGGACAGGACCTCAAGATGTCATCAAATCCAGCTCTCCCTGCCAAGGCAGGACCAAGTATATATCGATTATCTCTGACAGAGGTTTGTCCTACCTGTCTCAAGGAAAGAGACTCCCCAGCCACCCTTGTAAGACTATTCCAGAGCGTAACAACCTTAGCTCTGGGGACACCACACAGATTTGAGTGGTGAGCAGCTCTGGAGAGAGGAGACCCCAGTGAGTGGGCAGCTGGGTAAAGAGACTAACATTGGGAGGAGAAACACTGACGTGTCCAAGGTCACCCAGGCTGTCCGTGACAGAGCTAGACATAGATCCCAGTTCTAGTGCTACCGTACTGCTGTTTTGGGCACTGAACGTCTCTGCCATACTGGTGTTTTAGGCACTGATGCAGAGGTGGGCAAACGATGGGTGGGACCCTGTAGTAGTCTCGGCCGAGGTTCGGCCCTCAGTGGGGCTGTGGGGTAGCCCACCGCCTCGCTCTGGTCCGCCGTCAGTCCTGGTCTGGCGGCAGTCTGGGATGGCAGACACACAGTTAGGGGGCAAGCAGGGGCTGAGCCAATAGGTCAGACAAGAGCCCCGAGCCCTCAATCAGGGCGGGGCAGTAGTCACGCAGTCTGGAGCTCCGGCCCTCAAGCAGGGGCTGAGTCAGTAGCTCGGGGACGCAGGCCCTTAGGCAGGGCCTGAGGCAATGTCTATAGCAGCCCAGGCCCTAGGTCAGGGCGGGGCAGCAAACAAATAGTCAGTCAGAGACCCAGGCCCTTAAGCAGGGGCTGGGTCAGAGAGCAACAGGTCCCAGCCTCTCTAGGCCAGGGGAAAAGGGGGTGTCTGCCATGCAAGGAGTGGGTGGCAGGGGGGACGCAGGCCCTCCCACTCCACTGCGTCCCAGCCCGGGGCCCTAGCAGCGACAGAAACTCACTGCTGTCAGTGGGGATCCTGGCCGCAACACACTGACATCGGCTCTGGCAGTGCAGCAGCCAGACTGGGGTCGGCTGCCCCCGGGCTACTTCTACACTCCCCCTCGTATGGTACCTGGGCCGTCCTAGTGTTGTCGGTGCTCTCCACCAGCATCGGCTCCTCTGGGTAGGTAGCGAAGGGCAGGCTCGGCTCCTCCTCGGGGTAGCTGGCACGGGGCAGGCTTGGCCAGTCCTCCTCTGGGTACCGGGCGAGAGGTAGGCTCGACAGGCCTGGTAAGTCAGC
>NW_020698878.1:5525-7878 GCF_002925995.2 Terrapene triunguis
AAGAGAGTGAGTTTGCTCCCCACACTCTGTAGGGCCATGTTCAACCCTGGTAACCTCCATGTTACCTCATCCTCCACCCTCCCCCATGTGTCTTTGCTCATGTGTCAGTGTGTCACCTTCTGATCATAATGCCACTGGCTTCAGCAGAGCTCCCAGACTAGAGCTACATCACGATGGGGTTACGGTACTGAGAGTAAAATACATCACAGGGAAGATGTAATTATCCTCAAAGGAAGCACTACAGTCCCAGAAGTGAAAGAATTAAAGTATTTAGTTACTTAAAAGTACACTTGAAAAGATTGGATTTTTATTAATAAATTGCAGTAAATGTTGATTTCACTGTGTGTGTATATATATATATATACACACACACACACACACACATGAAAAAATATGTATATAGGTAAAATACAGAAATGCTTCTGGAGAAAGTAGAATTTGATTTAAGGATATTTACACTGTATATTTTGCATGTGACATTGACAATTTGTGTTTGAACAATTATAAAAATTTGGCTTTTTGAATCTCATTTACTGTAATTAAATAATTGTTGTCTGACCACCCCCATAACTTCCCACAGCTCTGAACATTGATATTGTAAACATTGAAAAAAGGGCTTAAAATAAATATATCATCTATTGAAATTTTAAAAAAAAGAAATCGACAAAATGAATGTTGCTAAACCCACTGAACAGCAATTGCAATATGCTAGGGGATGGAAGTTCACAGCTAAGGCACCAACCTTAACTCTGCCCTGTAGTGACACCAGGCAATCGCCATAGGGCTATGAATAAGGCATGTTAGTGTATAAAGTCCCAGATTAGATTATACCGATTTGTAAAGACACATGAGATCTCTCCCTCAGGGTATCACCTTCACTGTGTTGTTTCTTTTATTGGTAATTCCCAGAAATCAATAGATAAATGACGTTCTATCCGTTATGAAGTGGCCATTTCAGATTTCTGGTGAGTGTCTATTATTTTGCACTAGGGGCCAGGTCCCTGGAGAGACAGAACCTTGGTTTCATTTTAACTTGTGCATGCTCTGGAATTTGATTGAAAGTATTTCCATGTTTCCCTGGCCTGTTGTTAAAAGTGCTGCTATAGAAAGTGGGGAGGGGCAGGAACTCACTGCAGGATCAGTAGCTGAGTCCCTTAGATATTTATAGCTCATCGGAAGGAGGACAGGGATTGGTGGGTGTCTGGGGATTTAATAATAAACACACAAATATCATCAAAAAAACAACAAGGAGTCTGGTGGCACCTTAAAGACTAACAGATTAATCGGAGACAATGAAAGTAGGCTTCCAGATCACCGCAGAACTGTATCGTGTTCGTGGGGATGGTGGGACAGAAAGAGAGTCCCTGAGATAGGACAGACTCTTCTGCTGGGATAAGTGTGTGGTTGGAAAGATTGACAATGTTGTTAGATGAGTTGAGGGTACCACTGTTGTAGCCCCCTGTGGCAGGTAGGAGTTTAGATAGCTTACTGTCCTTTTTCCTCTGTAGAGAAGTGAAGTGTGCATTGTAAATGGCTTGTCTCATTTTTGTAAAGTCCAGCCACATGGAAGTTTGTGTGGAAGGTTGGTATTGTATGAGAGTCTCCAGTTTTGAGAGCTCATTCTTGATCTTATCCTGTCTGCTGTACAGGATGCTGATCAGGTGGTTCCTCAGTTTCTTTGAGAGTGTGTGGCACAGTCTCTCACCATAGTGTAGTATGTTGATTGCAATGGATTTTTTACCTTCAGTCCATTTGGTATGATGTACATCTGTTTGCATTTGGAGAGGAAGATGATGTCTGTCTGTATCTGTGCAAGTTTTTTGTGGAGGTTGATGGATTTCCACTCCATACGGCTAAATTTAGTGCCTTGCATGGTGTCAAGACTGTTAGTCTTTAAGGTGCCACCAGACTCCTTGTTGTTTTTGTAGATACAGACTAACACGGCTACCCCCTGATACTTGACAAATATCATCGTTCTTAATGAATTTTCATCTTCTAATTCCCATAACCCACTAATTATCCCTGGTTTCTCCCGGCAGTCTGGGGAGGGAGTACTAGTAAACACCTGGGGCCAGTGTGGAACCTAATGCACAAGGATCTTTCCGTGGCCGGCTCAAAGTCACCCAGAGTGAAATTCACTTCACTGGATAAATCCCTAGTTGCTGGGCTCTGCAGAGGGGTGGGGAGGTGAATTCCATCCCCCATTCCTGGGCATGGACACCCCCCCCCCCGGCAATCCTCACCCCAATCTCAGACACTACCCCAACCTTCCCCTGCAGTGATGCACCCACTTGATGCTGCCAGAGCCATCTGCCATGGGACCTAGAGGGGGCAGAGGCCCAGCTCCAGAACT
>NW_020698879.1:0-1837 GCF_002925995.2 Terrapene triunguis
GGAAGTCCATAATTAAGCATCAAGCATTAATACTCATGATTTACATCACTTATTTATTAATAATTCCAGTATATGAATGTGTCCAACTGCTGAGATACTGCATAGCAACCTAATGGCTAAACCCGCCCCTTCTTTCAGAATCCTGTGGCGTATTGCACCTGTTTGTGGTTACTTGTTAGTCTCTCAAAATCAGGGTGCAAAATATCTGACCTGGAATTCTCTCCTTAGGCCTATTCAGGTAAATTCCAGACTTTGGCATAACTACTCCCACAAAGCCTCAACGTAATATAAGGCCCTTAACTGTAGCAAGCTTAATAACCCACTGTGAGGGTTTACTCCCCTCGTTACAGAACAGCACGGCCTAGTGGCCAGAGTCCATAGAACAAGCCCTTGTCACAGGGCAGCACAGCCTAGTGGCCAGAGTCCACAGGATTGCCCTTGGTTGCAGGGCAGCAAGGCCTAACAGCCAGAGTCCCTAGAGCAAGCCCTTGTCACAGGGCAGTAGGACCTTACTGTTGGCTCAGCGTGGGGGTCCTACCTTATCCACTTTCCTTATCCACTTTCTCCACATCACTCATGATTTTATATACCTCTATCATGTGCCCCCTTAGTCTCCTCTTTTCCAAGCTGAAGAGTCCTAGCCTCTTTAATCTCTCCTCAAATGGGACCCGTTCCAAACCCCTAATCATTTTAGTTGCCCTTTTCTGAACCTTTTCTAGTGCCAGTATATCTTTTTTGAGATAAGGAGACCACATCTGTACGCAGTATTCGAGATGTGGGCGTACCATCGATTTATATAAGGGCAATAATATATTCTCTGTCTTATTCTCTATCCCCTTTTTAATGAGTCCTAACATCCTGTTCGCTTTTTTGACCACCTCTGCACACTGCGTGGACATCTTTAGAGAACTATCCACGATGACTCCAAGATCTTTTTCCTGACTTATTGTAGCTAAATTAGCCCCCATCATATTGTATGTATAGTTGGGGTTATTTTTTCCACTGTGCATTACTTTACATTTATCCACATTAAATTTCATTTGCCATTTTGTTGCCCAATCACTTAGTTTTGTGAGATCTTTTTGAAGTTCGTCACAGTCTGCTTTGGTCTTAACTATCTTGAGCAGTTTAGTATCATCTGCAAACTTTGCCACCTCACTGTTTACCCCTTTCTCCAGATCATTTATGAATAAGTTGAATAAGTTTGGTCCAAAGACTGACCCTTGGGGAACACCACTAGTTACCCCTCTCCATTCTGAGAATTTACCATTAATTCCTACCCTTTGTTCCCTGTCGTTTAACCAGTTCTCAATCCATGACCTTCCCTTTTATCCCATGACAGCTTAAGTTACGTAAGAGCCTTTGGTGAGGGACCTTGTCAAAGGCTTTCTGGAAATCTAAGTACACTATGTCCACCGGATCCCCCTGGTCCACATGTTTGTTGACCCCTTCAAAGAACTCTAATAGATTAGTGAGACACGATTTCCCTTTACAGAAACCATGTTGACTATTGCTCAACAGTTTATGATTTTCATAGAATATCAGGGTTGGAAGGGACCTCAGGAGGTCATCTAGTCCAACCCCCTGCTCAAAGCAGGACCAATTCCCAACTAAATCATCCCAGCCAGGGCTTTGTCAAGCCGGGCCTTAAAAACCTCCAAGGAAGGAGATTCCACCACCTCCCTAGGTAACGCATTCCAGTGCTTCACCACCCTCCTAGTGAAATAGTGTTTCCTAATATCCAACCTAGACCTCCCCCACTGCAACTTGAGACCATTGCTCCTTGTTCTGTCATCTGCCACCACTGAGAACAGCCGAGCTCCATCCTCTTTGGAAC
>NW_020698879.1:1847-27147 GCF_002925995.2 Terrapene triunguis
AAATCCCCCCTCATTCTTCTCTTCTGGAGACTAAACAATCCCAGTTCCCTCAGCCTCTCCTCATAAGTCATGTGCTCCAGACCCCTAATGATTTTTGTTGCCCTCCGCTGGACTCTTTCCAATATTTCCGCATCCTTCTTGTAGTGTGGGGCCGAAAACTGGACACAGTACTCCAGATGAGGCCTCAGCAACGTCGAATAAAGGGGAATGATCACGTCCCTCGATCTGCTGGCAATGCCCCTACTTATACAGCCCAAAATGCCGTTAGTCTTCTTGGCAACAAGAGCACACTGTTGACTCATATCTAGCTTCTCGTCCACTGTGACCCCTAGGTCCTTTTCTGCAGAACTGCTACCTAGCCATTCGGTCCCTAGTCTGTAGCAGTGCATAGGATTCTTCCGTCCTAAGTGCAGGACTCTGCACTTGTCCTTGTTGAACCTCATCAGGTTTTTTCTGGCCCAATCCTCTAATTTGTCTAGGTCCCTCTGTATCTGATCCCTACCCTCCAGCGTATCTACCACGCCTCCCAGTTTAGTGTCATCTGCAAACTTGCTGAGAGTGCAGTCCACACCATCCTCCAGATCATTAATAAAGATATTAAACAAAACCGGCCCCAGGACCGACCCTTGGGGCACTCTGCTTGAAACCGGCTGCCAACTAGACATGGAACCATTGATTACTACCCGTTGAGCCCGACGATCTAGCCAGCTTTCTATCCACCTTACAGTCCATTCATCCCACCCATACTTCTTTAACTTGGCGGCAAGAATACTGTGGGAGACCGTATCAAAAGCTTTGCTAAAGTCAAGGAATAACGCATCCACTGCTTTCCCCTCATCCACAGAGCCAGTTATCTCCTCATAGAAGGCAATTAGGTTAGTCAGGCACGACTTCCCCTTGGTGAATCCATGCTGACTGTTCCTGATCACTTTCCTCTCCTCTAAGTGTTTCATAATTGATTCCTTGAGGACCTGCTCCATGATTTTTCCAGGGACTGAGGTGAGGCTGACTGGCCTGTTGTTCCCCGGATCCTCCTCCTTCCCTTTTTTAAAGATGAGCACTACATTAGCCTTTTTTCAGTCATCCGGGACCTCCCCCGATTGCCATGAGTTTTCAAAGATGATGGCCAATGGCTCCGCAATCACATCCGCCATCTCCTTTAGCACCCTCGGATGCAGCGCATCCGGCCCCATGGATTTGTGCTCATCCAGTTTTTCTAAATAGTCCCGAACCACTTCTTTCTCCATGGAGGGCTGGTCACCTCCTCCCCATACTGTGCTGCCCAGTCCAGCAGTCTGGGAGCTGACCTTGTTTGTGAAGACAGGGGCAAAAAAAGCATTGAGTACATTAGCTTTTTCCACATCCTCTATCACTAGGTTGCCTCCCTCATTCAGTAAGGGGCCCACACTTTCCTTGACTTTCTTCTTGTTGCTAACATACCTGAAGAAACCCTTCTTGTTACTCTTAACATCTCTTGCTAGCTGCAACTCCAAGTGCGATTTGGCCTTCCTGATTTCACTCTTGCATGCCTGAGCAATATTTTTATACTCCTCCCTGGTCATTTGTCCAATCTTCCACTTCTTGTAAGCTTCTTTTTTGCGTTTAAGGTCAGCAAGGATTTAACTGTTAAGCCAAGCTGGTCACCTGCCATATTTACTATTCTTTCTACACATCGGGATGTTTTGTTCCTTCAACCGCAATAAGGATTCTTTAAAATACAGCCAGCTCTCCTGGACCCCTTTGCCCTTCATGTTATTCTGCCAGGGGATCCTGCCCATCTGTTCCCTGAGGGAGTCAAAGTCTGCTTTTCTGAAGTCCAGGGTCCGTATTCTGCTGCTCTCCTTTCTTCCTTGTGTCAGGATCCTGAACTCGACCATCTCATGGTCACTGCCTCCCAGGTTCCCATCCACTTTTGCTTCCCCTACTAATTCTTCCCTGTTTGTGAGCAGCAGGTCAAGAAAAGCTCTGCCCCTAGTTGGTTCCTCCAGCACTTGCACCAGGAAATTGTCCCCTACACTTTCCAAAAACTTCCTGGATTGTCTGTGCACCGCTGTATTGCTCTCCCAGCAGATATCAGGGTGATTAAAGTCTCCCATGAGAACCAGGGCCTGCGATCTAGCAACTTCTGTTAGTTGCCGGAAGAAAGCCTCGTCCACCTCATCCCCCTGGTCTGGTGGTCTATAGCAGACTCCGACCACGACATCACCCTTATTGCTCACACTTCTCAACTTTATCCAGAGACTCTCAGGTTTTTCTGCAGTTTTATACCGGAGCTCTGAGCAGTCATACTCCTCTCTTACATACAGCGCAACTCCCCCACCTTTTCTGCCCTGCCTGTCCTTCCTGAACAGTTTATATCCATCCATGATAATACTCCAGTCATGTGAGTTATCCCGCCAAGTCTCTGTTATTCCAATCGCAGTTCTCCCTGCTTGTTTCCCAGGCTTCTTGCATTTGTGTATAGGCACTTAAGATAACTCACTGATCGTCCCTCTTTCTCAGTTGAGACAGGAGTCCTCCCCTATTATGCTCTCCTGCTCGTGCTTCCTCCCAGGATCCCATTTCCCCACTTACCTCAGGGTTTTGGTCTCCTTCCCCTGGTGAACCTAGTTTAAAGCCCTTCTCACTAGGTTAGCCAGCCTGCTTGCGAAGATGCTCTTCCCTCTCTTCGTTAGGTGGAGCCCGTCTCTGCCTAGCACTCCTCCTTCTTGGAACACTTCCCATGGTCAAAGAATCCAAGGCCTTCTCTCTGACACCACCTGCGTAGCCATTCGTTGACTTCCACGATTCGACAGTCTCTACCCAGGCCTTTTCCTTGCACAGGGAGGATGGACGAGAACACCACTTGCGCCTCAAACTCCTTTTATTCTTCTTCCCAGAGCCACGTAGTCTGCAGTGATCCGCTCAAGGTCATTCTTGGCAGTATCATTGGTTCCCACGTGGAGAAGCAAGAAGGGGTAGCGATCCGAGGGCTTGATGAGTCTCGGCAGTCTCTCCGTCACATCGTGTATCCTAGCTCCTGGCAAGCAGCAGACCTCTCGGTTTTCCCGGTCGGGGCGGCAGATAGATGACTCAGTCCCCCTGAGGAGGGAGTCCCCGACCACCACCACCCTCCTCCTCCTCTTGTGAGTGGTGGTTGTGGAACCCTCATCCCTAGGACAGTGCATCTTTTGCCTTCCAATCGGTGGAGTCTCCTTCTGCTCCCTTCCCTCAGGTGTGTCATCTAGTCCACTCTCCGCATTAGTACCTGTAGAGAGAACATGGAAACGATTGCTCACCTGTATCTCCATTGCTGGTACATGGACGCTCCTCTTTCTCCTTCTGGAGGTCACATGCTGCCAAACTTCTTCACCATCCTTCTGTCCCTGCTGCGGCTGCTCTGAATCTTCAGAACATTGTGGCCGTAGAAGCATCTCCTGACGTCTGTCCAGGAAATCTTCATTTTCCCTTATGCAACGCAGAGTCGATACTCGTTTCTCCAGACCTCGAACCTTCTCTTCCAATATGGAGACCAGCTTGCACTTTGTACAGACAAAGTCACTTCTGTCCTGTGGAAAAAAGACAAACATGGCTCAACCTGTGCAGGTTACAGCAGCTGATCGCTCACCTTCCATATCACCTTCCTCTTAAGAGCTTCCTCAGCTGTTGCAGTAACTACTCAGAGAAGCCTGCAGATGAAAGCCTCAGTGAGTTCTTCCCAGGCGAACTCCCTCTGTTAGCCTCTGCTGTTCGCCGCTCAGCTGGTTTGCTGCTGACTGCCCTTATATACCAGTCAGGCCCACTCAAGGCCCACCTGGAACAAAGCACTCCCAATTCACACTTTTTTCAAACAAACAAGCAAGCAATCAAGCACACGGTCAAACTGACAAACTGTCCCAGCAACAGACACTCAGATACTCACCAACACAGCCCCCCAATGCAGCACTTAGCGTACCTCCTCTCGGACAGATCCCAGGCAAACTCCCTCTGTTAGCCTCTGCTATTTGCCGCTGTTCTATGTGTCTGACAATTTTATTCTTAACTATTGTTTCGACTAATTTGCCCGGTACTGACGTTAGACTTACCGGTCTGTAATTGCCGGGATCACCTCTAGAGCCCTTTTTAAATGTTGGTGTTACATTAGCTAACTTCCAGTCATTGGGTACAGAAGCCGATTTAAAGGACAGGTTACAAACCTTAGTTAATAGTTCCGCAACTTCACATTTGAGTTCTTTCAGAACTCTTGGGTGAATGCCATCTGGTCCCGGTGACTTGTTAATGTTAAGTTTATCAATTAATTGCAAAACCTCCTCTAGTGACACTTCAATCTGTGACAGTTCCTCAGATTTGTCACCTACAAAAGCCAGCTCAGGTTTGGGAATCTCCCTAACATCCTCAGCCGTGAAGACTGAAGCAAAGAATCCATTTAGTTTCTCCGCAATGACTTTATTGTCTTTAAGCGCTCCTTTTCTATCTCTATCATCAAGGGGCCCACTGGTTGTTTAGCAGGCTTCCTGCTTCTGATGTACTTAAAAAACATTTTGTTATTACCTTTGGAGTTTTTGGCTAGCCGTTCTTCAAACTCCTCTTTGGCTTTTCTTATTACATTCTTACACTTAATTTGGCAGTGTTTATGCTCCTTTCTATTTGCCTCACTAGGATTTGACTTCCACTTTTTAAAAGAAGTCTTTTTATCTCTCACTGCTTATTTTACATGGTTGTTAAGCCACAGTGGCTCTTTTTTAGTTCTTTTACTGTGTTTCTTAATTTGGGGTATACATTGAAGTTGGGCCTCTATTATGGTGTCTTTAAAAAGCACCCATGCAGCTTGTCCCCACTCTCCCCATCTGCAGCAGCCACAAGCCGTCTTCCCTCCAGGCTCCTTGGATCTCTGAGCCTGTCCCTCCTGAGGTTGCGTGGCCCAGTTCTTGTTTCTTACATTCTCCTTTTCCAGAAGAATTAGAGACTGTTGCTCCTGAATTTTACTGTTTAATTCCCCAGCCTTCTCCACACACTGGGGGAGTTTAATTCTCCCTCCCATTACACCTGAGTCACTAGATTTCCTAATTCCCCAAAATGTGCTTTTGCTATGTCACAGTTCTGGGGTAGCTAAGCCTTTGACCTGCCTCTGTGGTCTGCTCAAGGAATGCCCTGTCAGGTATCAGGCCTCTAGCCAGCCCCTCTCTATGGGTAGGGACCCACATGCCTCTCTTTTTTGACCAGGGTTTGAGGATTGTAGCTTGTCCTCTACTGTGTTCACTAGATTAACGTCCAGTTCCTGTGCTTTGCTTTCTCTCCAAGGGCTGTGAGCAGTGTGTGTGTATGATAGAGGTGGGAATTTTTGTGAAACTTCTAAGATGCCAATACACACCTCAGTTTCCCTCTGTGACTGGTATTGCTATGTATCAGAGGGGTAGCCGTGTTAGTCTGGATCTGTAAAAAGTGACAAAGAGTCCTGTGGCACCTTATAAGCTTTCGTGGGTGAATACCCACTTCGTCAGATGAAACGAAGTGGGTCATCTGACGAAGTGGGTATTCACCCACGAAAGCTTATGCTCCAATACGTCTGTTAGTCTACAAGGTGCCCCAGGACTCTTTGTTGCTTTGTTGCTATGATCATAAAGAGCAGTAGGTATTTTGTCACATAGCTGTCATGGGGTGATATGAATGGGTCATTAAGGACTGGCTGGGACCAAACTACATCATTGGTATACCCGACAGAGACAAGGGAATAACTGTCACCTGTCCATGGGAGGATCTCAGCTTGGCTGAGCGAAGCATATATGGACTTGTTATGTTTTTGGGAGCAGGAAGAACTGGGCTCGCAGACACAGGGAGCTCTACCAGAGCGAAGACAAATGGACAGTGAAAGGAAACCAAACTTTTTCCTACAGCAGCAGGGCTTAAGGGCATTGGCCAGTATGGACTACATTGTCTTCTTTGCTTCTCTGTCCTAATCTAAGGACTTTCTAATGCTGTGTTTCGGTTGACTAATAAACCCTGCTATGTTTTAAAAGTCTGCCCAGTGTCACAGCAAAAACTTGCTCTGTGCATTGAATGAGGAACAGTCTCTGAAGAGGAGTGTCGTTCAGCTGGACCTGCTGGCAGAGCTCACAGGTTGAAATAAGAGTGTTGAAGCCAGAGGCTCAGTCTCAGGTATTGAAGCTACATGGCCTATCCTGGAACAGATAGGGACCCCTTGGGGGTCCAGTGCACTCAAGGGGCACCTCCAAAGGACTGTTTAAAAGCCCGGGTATTGCACAGATCCTATAGATCCATGACAGTGTGCCAGAGGTTAAGCTTTATGGGGGAAAGGTATAAAACAAGCAATCGATCTAAATGCATATTTACCATTGCCCCCTCATCAGTCCTTATGGGAATCCCTGCTCAGTTCCAAAGTGTATTAAAACCTTCCTTAAGGGGTTACCTCTTGGTTAATTTGTAGCCCAAAGAGATCCTCCTCAGTTAACTCAAACTCAGCTGTTTCTTCCCCAAAAAGTCTGTCTGTTTTCTTCCGTCCCCTGAAAGAGGTATAATCAGTTACTGCCCCATTTTGCAAAGGGCAAAGCTTCAAAAGCTGGAGATCTGCATAACTAGCCTTCAGAACTGGCATTCATCACCCCTTAGTGATACTAGATTACACAGGAAACCTATCCCTCAGCCCTCCACAGTATCATCTGGCCCATTTCAGCATCATAGTCTGTGAAGTATTCATGCTTTCAAGGGCTGGCTCAAATATACAGATAACAGTCATAACTAGGGCCAGTGTTGCTGGCAATGAAAATAGAGAAATTTCAGATTTTCAAAGCTGTATGTTTTGGAAATTTCAGATATGCATTGTATTAATACAAGAAATACATATTGACAAACATGAGCAATATGTAATCCTTTACAGCATGAAAATGTATTGGGGGGAGGGGACAGGAGCATAGCCGCCGACTCGGTGGGTTCTTCAGGGCTGGAGCACTCACGGGGAAAAATTAGTGGGTGCTCTGCACCCACCGGCAGCCAAGCTCCCTGCCCCACCCTCCCGCCCCAGCTCATCTCTGCCTCCTCCCCTGAGCGCACCATGTCCCCACTTCTTCTCCAGACTGTGGGAGGGTGGGGGAGGAGCAGAAACGTGGCGCCCTCAGGGGAGGAGGCGGGGCCGGGGCAGGGATTTGGGGAAGGAGTCCAATGGGGCAGTGAGGGGACGGAGTTGGGGTGGGGACTTTGGGGAAGGGGTTGGAATGGGGGCGGGGCAGGGGCAGGAGGGGGTGGGGCAGGGGTGGAGTCGGTGTGGGGCCGGGAACAGGCAGAGGGGGGGCGAGCCCCCCCCCCGGCACCAGGTGAAGTTGGCGCTTATGGACGAGAGCCAGCTCTCTGGGGGAGGTGGGGCCCACACACTGGGCATTGAGAGCCTAGAGCCAGCTGTGTATGGGGGAGAGGTGCTGTGGACACAGCCAAGAGCAGGTGTGAGCACCGTCCGCTCTGCAGCATGAGGAGGGAGATGGGCATCCCACTGCTAAGTGTCCTCCCTGCCCAGGGGAAGCTCCACAGTGGTTTTGCTGAGCCCAAACTTGTATGAGGAGGGAAGAAATTGGCAGCAAGTCTCAACAGCAGCCAGCCTCTACCCTGCACCCTGGGGATGAGTCAGGTGTCTCTGGGCAGAAATCTGGGGGGTTATGACCCTGCATGCCCCACCCACCCTCTGATCAGCAATTCCGGATATGAAGGGTGATTCCAGAAATGAAGAGTAATTTTGGGGGGGAAATGCAGTAATAGCGGCAATTTCTGGAAAACACTGGTCCTAGTCATAACATTAAATACGATAGTCTCAAGATGTATGCCTGTGTTCATCAGATCTGTCACTCTGCCCTCACGTAGTTCACTCTGCTGGTGGGTTCTACCCCTTCCCCCATTCTGTGTCTGTCTTATCTATTTAGATTGTAAATTCTTCAGGGCATGGGCCATCTAATATTGTATGTTTGTATGGTGCCTTCCACAACAGGGACCCACTCTTAGTTGGCCCTTATGCACTAATATAATGAATATGATTTATAATAATAATAACTCTCCTGCCACTTTGAGCCACGGAAGCTGGCTTTGGGATGTTACAGCTTAAAAATGGTCTGGGTTAAAACCATGGAATATTCTTTGTGACAAGTATCCCACAAATTCCACGGACCTCCCTTGTTTTCTTTGCCTTGAGCAGGGTTTCCAGTTTCCAAACCTGATGTGATCTCGCAGCTGGAACGAGGGGAAGAGCCGTGGGTCCCAGACCTCCAGGGCTCTGAGAAAGAAGTGCTCCCAAGAGTTGCCTGCACAGGTGAGGAATGGGTTAAACCAACTCAAAAACTGTCTGGGAATACAGGAAACATTTGGGATGCCCTACAAAGACCTTGTGAGCTCTCCAAGTTTAGGATTGTTCTCAGCAGGTGTGGAATCATTATGGCAGATGTCATTCATGGATTCCCACCTATCCTGACTGACAACTGGCATCAGGTCCCTCCCCGATCTCGCGTTCCCCTGAGTGTTCTGATGAGATGCGGACCAAAACTGATCCCTTCCTCTCTCCTCTGGGGGAGGGTTTGGGGAAAATCAGCTCCTGATAGGCTTGATCTCTCCTGCACATATTTTGGTTTGTTCATCCCTTTTTCCATTCCTCTCTCTGAGATTTCCTTTGTCTCCGGCGCAGGAAGTGACCTATGTCTGGATCCTCTCTCTCTCCCATCGGGTGATGGGAGGGTGAGTGAGAACGAGGAGAAACCCCAGCAGGAAGATGCTGAGCAAATAGAAGCACATGGGACGTTATCAGGAAGATCCAAAGGGAATGATTCCGGGAGTTGTGCACTCCCAGAAAAAGCAAAAGCCTCTGAGAGTCAGCACAGGCCAGAGGAAAACTTCAGTAGCCACTCAGACCGTATTAAATGTGAAAGAATTATCTTGGAAGAGACATGCCATGAGTGTGGGAAAAGCTTCAATGTGAGCTCTGACCTTCTCACACATCAGCGAATCCACAGAGGAGAGACGCCCTACACATGCTCTGAGTGTGGGAAAAGCTTCAGTTATAGCTCACACCTTATTATACATCAGAGAATCCACACTGGAGAGACACCCTACACGTGCTCTGAGTGCGGGAAAAGCTTCAGTCAGAGCTCAAACCTTATCACACATTACAGAATCCACACTGGCATGTCACCCTACAGATGTTCTGAGTGTGGGAAAAGCTTCAGTCATAGATCAGCCCTTATTAGACACCAGGGAATCCACACTGGAGAGACACCCTACACATGCTCTGAGTGTGGGAAAACCTTCAGGCTTAGCTCAGCCCTTACCATACATTGGAAAATCCACAGTGGAGAGACACCCTACACATGCAATAACTGCGGGAAAAGCTTCAGTCATAGCTCAGCCCTTATTAGACACCGGAGAATCCACACGGGTGAGATGCCCTACATGTGCTCTGAGTGTAGGAAACCCTTCAGGCATAGCTCAGCCCTTACCATACATTGGAGAATCCACAGTGGAGAGAGACCCTACACATGCAATAACTGCGGGAAAAGCTTCAGGCATAGCTCAGCCCTTATTAGACACCGGAGAATCCACATGGGCGAGAACTGTAACAAATGCCTTGACTAGGGCTGGCCAAAGATTTTTTTTTTTTTTAAATCACATTTGCTAATTCCCACAGAGTGATCTCTGCACCATCTTCACCGTGGTGTCTCCGCTCCCCCAGATGAGTTGCCTGCTTCTGCCTTTTGCAGCTCACCCTTCTTTGGGGTCAGTCCTGTGATCTTTTCTATCAACTCCTTTCCTTTTGAGTCATAGGAGTGTGTGTCCCTCCAGCCAGGAATGTTCATCAGCTCCAGGTGGGAGAGAGAGGTTTGATCCCAACAAGCTACACTGAGGCAAAAACTACCTGAGCCTGACATCCACTAGGACTGTACATGGCCTTGGCTGCTCAAGTTAGTGATCTTGGTGTAAAACCACAACTAGAGTTACAGTGCAGATGCAGCCCAGGTGCAGTGGTTGGCAGTAGCTTTCCCCTTGACGTGACCTAAACTCCATCACTTCTCCTAGTCTAAAAACAAACCCTAAGCATCACAGTTATACTATTCCCCCATTTCAAAGCAATTGTTAGTCATCAAGTTTCCCCTTCAGGAACAAATTATCTCATTCCCAGTTGCTCTGATGTTGCTTCAGGTTGGGCTGGAGAGCAGATATTTCTACTACCATTTTCCTCACTTAAAATATATTGAACTATAACAAAGAGCAGGAACAGGGCAGGGATAGGAAAAATTGTCATTTCACCCTCTGTAACAACAGAAGAAGATAGGGTACGTCAGAGGGATTTCCTTATTCCCCATCACCATCCCAATCCCCCTGTTGTTCAATTGGTTAGGTCAATATTTTTTCTAAATGGCTGGGAAGAGGATTCCCTAGTAAATGACTTGCAACTAAGCAAAATACCCATGCATTTGCCTCCCAAAGCAGTTGTGGCCCAGGCTCTACAGGAAGTCGCTCCTGAAGATATCTCCTTCCTAATCAGGTGCGTGTTGCCTATTATTTGGGAAATGCAATCTCTAGCTAGGTAGGGATGGGAAAAATGGAAGTGATATTTCTGTTCAGCTCAGCCCTGGGAGGAGATGCTGCAAATGTGTAGAAAATGAAATCCGTGTTGAATGTGATACAGCTGCAGAAAGAACCCTATTTTTAATAGATACCTGACATTTGGTGTCTTACAGGGTTTCTAAACCGCACCTGAATTTAGTCCCTAATTTAAATCTGTGCCACCAGATTAAAGAAATAAAAGGGCATATTTTGGGGAGTTATACCTCACTATAGCTACTGATATGTTGGGTGGCTGGTGACGAATTCTACGCCAGAGAAGTGTAAAATTACTCCAAGTAAGGTCAAAGATTTGACAAGAACTCAGGTAGAAATTGCAGGTACGAGTGGTTGATTTTTCACCCCAGAGATGGAAACTATGGTGACTGTGGCCCAGGTAAACTATTTTTAGAATGCTGCTCCTTAGTTAAGTGGCATTGCTCACGGCCCTAAAGGATGCCACCATTAAATAATAAACAATTGTCCTTTACCATTTGGATCCAAAGTTTCATGAAGCACAGAGAGAAACAGCTGATTCCTTCAGAGCCATTCCATGCCTATGGGTCCCAATCTGGCTGCCTTGTTGGACAAGAAGCACTTCCATGCTGCGCAAATGAGGGAATGTATCAGATTCCAAGTTCAGACTGCAGGATACATGAATGCTGAGTCCTGACTCTGTGGTTGGTCTCTTAGACTACATTTACACTACAACCGGGGTCGACACTTTGAGATCCATCCACCAGCAGTCTATTTAGCAGGTCTAGTGAAGACCCACCAAATCAACAGCAGATCGCTCTCCAGTTGACCCCTGTACTCTGCCCCCAATGAGAAGAGTAAGGTAAGTCGACAGGAGAGTTTCTCCCATCGACTCCCTGCGGTGTAGACCCCACGGTAACTCGACCTAAGGTACGTCGACTGCAGCTACGTTATTCATGTAGCTGGAGTTGCGTAGCATAGGTCGACTTTTGCGATAGTGTGGACATAGCCTAAGTTTTGCTCTTCAATCTAACGCATTTGTATCACTTCTCCACCTCCTGCTACTTTGAAAGATTAGAAAGTGTGAAAATAGAGCACAGGTGGTTTTTCTCATGATGCAACCTTCCCAAGTAGTGTGAGACCCCTTCCACCCACACTTCTGGGAGAAGACCCAGGGAGAAATGAACTCACAGAAATGGAAGGCTCCTAGTTTATTGTAGTATATGACTTCACGTAAAGCTGACGGGTGGAAATGGGAATTAAGAGAAAACTGCCCTATAGGTTTATATTTTGTAATCTTTGAATAAATTGTTATCAGCAACAATGAAATTAAACATGAAGTTAACTACTGTAACATAAGAGGCTGATTCTGTGATAACTTTCAGTGTTACAATGTAATTCAGGTTTTCTTCTAGGTCTCTCCCTGCCCTTTCCTACTATATAGGAAATGGTGGCTAATCCTGAAAAGTAAAACCTCACTCCAAAGGAATTAGAGTGGGGGAACATGTGAGAGAAATAGCATGTACGAGAATAGAGACCCAATATAGACTGTTATTATTTCTATTTCAAATGAAATTTATTTTGATAAACTTTAAAATAAATTTTCTGTTAAGAGGAAAATTGCTTGAGATAAGATGTGTAACCTTTTACTCAGTTAGAGGGTAACAGCCACAGAGTTCCCCAATTTGCTTTTTTGCTAAGCAAAGACACATCAGGCAGGAGATGTCAGTATTTAAAATGGTGATGGATGCATGCTGATTTATTTTTGCAACCGGTTATTTTTATGGGTGCTGAGGCCCCTTTTCCTTTGGAGGAGGCCAGGTGTTAGAGCCCAGCCATTTAACCCTCAGGCCTGGCCATGGAAACCTCCCCATAAATGGCCTTATGTTTCTTTCATGTTTGATACCTTTGGGGTTCGCACGTCCACACTACATGAGGTTTATGACACCAGATATTTTGAGAAAACTGCTGGGTTAAGCGGGGCTATTCCAAACTGACGTTGGCCCAAACTCTGCCTCATTTCAATTGGAGTGGAACACATCTGTATCGAAGGATTAGTTCACACCTGATTTGCCCAGAGACCTCGGGGGAGGTGTAGTAAGGTGGGGTAAGCTGGAATCTACAACAATTAAAGTTAAAGGTAAGGGTGGAAGTCCTTCAGCTTTCAGATCAACAAGCCTGTTCTGTTCATTCCCTCTGAATCATCTGGCACTGGTCACTCTCAGGCAGCATACTGGGCTAGATGGACCATTGGTCTGACCTAGTATGACCATTCTTGCGTTCTATGTTATGTAAGTCATCTAAGAGAGACTGACTGTCAGGATCCCAGGACTGATCCCCTCTGGGGAATGAAGCACAACAGCGACAGGCTATGCAGCCTTCACTAGTCTCCCTGTACCTGAAAAGCCTGCAACCAGAAGTGCTGGACCATCTATGCCATTACCTGATTCCTAAACTGCAGCTACAGTTCCTACTCCATGCGAATCCAAAGACAAAGAGCTGCAGAGATCCAACCCCTTGTAATCTTTGAAATGTATTTTCCTTTTTCTATTTTTATCTGTTTTTTATGAAGGTGGAGCCTTCCCAGCCTTTCTACTAGATTGGGGTGTAACAGTGTGGCTCAGTGGGGGTGAGTGTGTGAATACCTCTGAAATCTACACAGGGAAGATGTTAGGACAAATAGTTCCCCAAATCTTAATAGCCTTAAAACTCTTCCCTATGAAATGACTGAATGCATGCTCCTTTACCTATGGAAGCATTGCAAGGAATTGAGCTGTCTGATATAAATTGTTCAGTGAGAGCTATTTGAACATTTTACTAATGTCTCAATAAGGTCTGTATCTGTGTTTTGGGGTAAGAGGGTGATGAGAAGTATTAGCCACACAATAGTGAAATCTAAGGAGAAAACTAATTAGCTTTGAGGTTGTAGGCTAAATGTAAGCAATAATTTGGATTCGGTATTGAAATATTCAGCTGGCTAAATCTGGAATGCACTGCTTGGGTGAAAATCTCTGATTGGGGTTTCAGCATCACTAAATACGCACCTGCCTCCATGGGTTGCTGTTTTAGGATTTATAAGGGTTGATTTTCTGCTGTATTAATCAGATGGTTTGACTAAATTGACGACTTGATTCTAATGCAATATCCTTGTTAACTGACTGATTTACTGATTTGCCCTGAACTTTGTCACTGTATTGTTTAACCGTTAGTTAGCTGAGTAGTATTTATAGTCATTTAGCCTTACTGATGTGTGTTCTTGGTTTTATTTGTTCATGTTAATAAAACATGTGTGACGCTCTGTACCTCGGGGAAACACCCAGCACCCCCTTGTTCATCCTTGTAAAATGATTATGTGGTATCCAATGCAAAGTTTGTCATGTTGGGTGTCTTCGGAAGGCTCATGATGCACTGAGCATGGGTGTTAGTGATGTTATAGTAATTGTTACAGTAATGTTACAGTAAGGTTATAGGTTATAATTTCATGTATATAGTTATGAGGCTGAAAATGTATCCTCATGGGTTAAAGCAAGCCCAGGCAAAACTCTCCAAGAACAGAGAGGCAGTTCAGACCTCATCAGGGCATGGATGGGACGAACCCAGCCCAGCCTCACAGGAACAATGGACACTGGTTTAGGCAGCAACAAAAGAATCTGTTAGACCCTTGAGGGAGTCACCCCCTTCCTTTGGGCAGTTTGGGACTGCGATGAGGTAATGCTCACCTGACTCTGAAAGGTGGGGGCAAAGCCAAGAGGAAAGAAAGGACATGATAAAAGGGAGAGACATTTGCCATGCTGGCTCGCTCTCTTCCACCTACATCTACAGACGCCACCACCAGCAAGGGACTGAAACGCTGATCAAAGGGGAGAGCCTGACTGAAAAGTAACCAGCCAGCCTGTGGTGAGAAGCATCTAAGTTTTTAAGGACATTGAAAGTGTTAAGATCAGCTTAGAATGCGTTTTGCTTTTATTTCATTTGACCAAATCTGACTTGTGCTTTGACTTATAATCACTTTAAATCTATCTTTATAGTTAATAAATTTGTTTGTTTGTTTTTATTCTACCTGAAGCAGTGCATTTGGTTTGAAGCATGTCAGAGACTCCCCTTGGGATAACAAGCCTGGTACATATCAATTTCTTTGTTAAATTGACAAACTCATATAAGCTTGCAGCATCCAGTGGGCATAACTGGACACTGCAAGACGGAGGTTCTTAGGGTTGTGTCATTCGCTTGCAAGTAGCTGGGAGCAGTTTACATACCAGAGGCTATGCATGAACAGCCCAGGAGTGGGGGTTCTCACAGCAGAGCAGGGTAAGGCTGGCTCCCAGAGTCAAGTATTGGAGTGGACTAGCAGATCACCGGTTCAGATAACACCAGAGGGGAACGTCACAACATGTAACTGGGATATTGAGTCATTTCTTTCAATAAGCAACAGGAGCTGGAACAGTGGAGAATCTGAGTGGAGATCAGCAACTCCACATCTGAGCCTTATCAGATTCCTCTAAATTAATACTTTGTTTCCCAAAGTAGAACATCTATCTTAGCTCCAGCTGTGGCCAGGTGGGGAGGGACAGCTCAGACCATCACAAGGGAAATAAACTCCCCTACCCAGGCTTTCAGGAATTTGGGGAGGGGGTGCAGTGTGTCTGAGTGAGGAGAGATCAGTAAGGTGGGGGTGATCTGAGTAGGGATCAGGGGTCTTGCTCTGCAGTCACGGTCATGGCCATGCCCAATCCTTACCGCAGTCTGGTTTGCTCAAGGGTTGTGCCTCGTCAGGCCAAGACGGGGTTGCAGGTCTGGTTGGAAGGGCTGTAAAAGGTAGTGAACAGCTTGTAGATTTCAGCCAGCAGGGTGTTGGCAGAGTAAATGTGTGTGTGTTAATGGGACCTTGCTGAAAGAGGACAGGATGAAGGTGGTGCGGGCAACTGTAACTGCATTTCCTGCTTTTCAGAAGTTTGAGTTTTGCAGATATAGAGGTTCTGCAAGGGGCTGATATTGCACCAGCAAACCTTAACTCTGCATAAGGAAGTGTTTTGCCCTTTAATTAATACTGCCCCCTCAGTATTAACTGGGCTGTTATGCTGACTCCAGAGCTAAATGCTTAGAAAGAAAACAATGAAAATATCCACTGTTCGTGACTCATTTAAAACAAATCATGTCCCTCCTGTCTGCACGGGCAACGGTGAGGGGAAACAAAGCCAAGTGACTGAGGGCCATTCCTTCAGGGGAGAAATTTAACCACTTCCATTCTCTGTATCTTTACTATAAAGAAAAGGAACAAGAAAACTGAGTTCACAGAGAAAAAGTGGCAGATTTCTTTTCTCTCCAAGAGCCTGAGAGCAAACCCTGTTCGCCACATGACCCTTTTCTTTATATTTAACTCCTCCCCGTTGGGCTGGATTACTGCTAGTAACAAACCCTCGCTCTACTCCCTTCAGTGTCTCAATGTGGTTACGATTAGATGAGTAATGTCTGTCCTTTCCCCTTCAACCTGTCTCAGCTAGAGATAAGGAAGTTCTCCCTCACCAGGTGCCCTAGCCATGTGTCTGTGTGTCCACCACCATCCGTCCTTCCACTGGCAATCTTCTCAGATCACTGCACAGGGAAGAGAGCTGAGTGCCTGTAACCATGCCTCAGTGGGCCACAGCTGAGAGAGCCAAATTCAGGACAAACTGCTGAGAAATAGGGTAGCTACACCCCAAGACTGGCACCTAATCCCTCATAGAATAGACCAAACCAGCAACAAAAGGAAACTTCTGCTTCACCACACCGGCTAACAAGAAGTCATAAGAGCAGTTTCCTTAGGCATTCCAGTCCTTGTATTACCACCGAAAACACTAGACTTAGGAATGAGTGGTTCTTTAAAACCAATCTCTTCAAATAAGAGGTTCTTCTGATCCCAAAGGACCAGCCACACACTGAGGTCAATATATAACTTAGATATTTCCCAAAAATCACGCTGATGCCAATCCTTTAGTATCTAAATTCTAAAGGTTTATTTATAAAAAGAGAAAGAAAGAAAGAAAAGAAAGCATTAAAATTGGTTAAAGGAATCAAATATATACAGTAATAGCAAAGTTCTTGGTTCAGGCTTATAGCAGTGATGGAATAAACTGCTGGTTTGATAAGTCTCTGGTTGCTTCCAAACCACTGGAAGGTCCTCAGTCTCTTAGTTAGAATGCTCCCATTAGTATAAGTCCATAGTCCAGAGGTTTGAGCAGGAAAGAGGCTGGAGCAGGATAGAGACACAGTGGAGATGTTTCCAGGCCTCTTATAGCGTCTGCTATGTGGAGGGAAACCCATTGTTTCAAAGTCCTCAGCACAGCTAGTGGAAAATCACAGGTGAAAGATGGGATCTTGGAGTCACATGGGCAAGTTCCCATACCCGATTTCGTTCAGTCATTGCAAGAAGCCATTACCTATACTTCAGATGGAACGTTCACTTAAAAGTCTGTTCAGTTTAGATGAGGTCTCCCATGGGCCATTGTGAGTTGTGTCCTTTTGATGGGCCACTCAATTTGAATAGTCCCTCCAAGATGTGCTGGATAACTACCTTGTGGGTGTTACCCCCAGAAGCAAACATTTGAAATCCAGGTATAGAGCCAATACTCATAACTTCAAATATAAAAATGATACATGCATGCAGATAGCATAATCAATCATAACCTTTTCATAGATATCTTACATGCCACATTTTGTACAAGATTTGTTGGAAATATATAACAGTGATTGCAACAATGGTCTATATGGTCACATTTTAATCAGATAACGTCACAAGAATATTGTTGTGATTTTTAGTGTAAAGGCCCATCTATCACAGTGCTTGAGGAGTACATGTCGGTTGGTGACATCTAATTATAGAACATAAAAAGATAATAATGGCAATAACTGGTCAGACCAAAGATCCATCTAGCCCAGTATCCTGTTTTCCGACAGTGGCCAATGCCAGGTGCTTAAGAGGGAATGAACAGAACAGGTAATCATCAAGTGATCCATTCCCTGTCACACACTCCCAGCCTCTTGCAAACAAAAGCTAGGGACACCATCCCTGCCCATCCTGGCTAATAGCCATTGATGGACCTATCCTCCCTGAACTTATTGAGTTCTTTTTGAACCCTGTTATAGTTTTCGTCTTCTCAACATCCTCCGGCAAAGAGTTGACTGTGCATTGTGTGAAGAAATACTTCCTTTTATTTGTTTTAAACTTGCTGCCTCTATCATGTCCCCCCACAGACAACCTGTTTGGGGTTTGTGCATTGGTTTGTAACACCACATCTGTGAGCCACTCCAGACAGCTTGACGACAGACTTTCCTATGCATCCACACAGCTAAAACTCTTCTCTGGGTGCTCATCATCTCCTTTCTCAGTTACTGCAAAAGCCTTTTCTCTGACCTTGACAAATGCAACCTTGCCCTGCTCATCTGCATTCAGAAGTAAAAAGCTACCTCCTTATCCTCTGTCATGCATAGGTTCCGACTCCATGGGTTCTCCAGGGCTGGAGCACCCATGGGGAAAAATTGGTGGGTGCTCTGCACCCACCGGCAGCCAAGCTCCCCACCCTGCCCCCCTGCCTCTGCTCAACTCACCTCACCTCCGCCTCCCCCCTTGAGTGCGCCATGTCCCCACTTCTCCTCACAGCGCTTGCTGCCTCAAAACAGCTGTTTTGTGGTGTAACAAGCTGTGGGAGGGAGGGAGGAGGAGCGGGAACGTGGTGCGCTCAGGGGGAGAGGTGGGGCCGGGGTGGGGCTTTGGGGAAGGAGTCCAATAGGGGCAGGGAGGGGGCAGAGTTGGGGCAGGGACTTTCGGGAAGGGGTTGGAATGGGGGTGGGGCAGGGGCGGGCGGGGCAGGGGTGGAGTCAGGGCGGGGCCGCGGCGGGGTGGGTTGAGCACCCACCGGCGCCGGGAGAAGTTGGCACCGATGCTGTCATGACTTTTGAGGAAAGGTTGAAGGAACTGTGCATGTTTAGTGTTGAGAAAAGACTGAGTGGGGGACCTAATAGTCTTCAAACATGGAAAGGGCTGTTACAAAGAGGGTGGAGATCAATTGTTTTCCATGTTCACTGAGGGTCGGAGAAGAAGTGATTGGCTTGATCTGCAGCAAGGGAAATTTAGGTTGGATATTAGGAAACAGTTGCTAACTATCAGAATAGGTAAGTACTGGAATAGGTTACTAAGAGAGGTTGTGGAATCCCCTTCATTGGAGGTTTTTAACAACACATTAGATAAATGCCTGTCACGAATGGTATACTTATGTTTGATCCTGTCTCAGGGCAGGGGGATGGACTTGATAACCTCTTCAGGTCCTTTCCAGTCCTAGATTTTATGATTTTATGATCCATTATCTTAGCCCTTTGCTTTGACCATATCTCCTGTCTTTCTTTCTTTCTTAAAAAATATGTATGACTCAGCTTCCCATCACATTTTGCTTTGTTACCCACTGAGTGTGAAGGAGTTAATTCCTTCTGTGGGACAGGGGAAGGAATGGCTATTGGAGAAAGGTAGGCCTCTCCAGGTTGGCATAGATACACTATAAAGAACTGTCTATATAGGAATGGAGCACCCTGGAGAGACAATGGAATACCTAACTGCAGGGCATCACTTTGTAATGACTGTGAGCCAAGAGAAACAGAACATATGAACACAGCAGGACTGGAACTTGGGACATAGGGACCTGGCTATAAACAGGCTGTGCTTTAAGTTTGCTACTGCCCAGGGAGAAAGAAACAGAGATGAAACTGAGGCGTTTTTGGAAAAGCTGGGCAGATGACTTTGCCAACATGAACTCTAAGTTAAGTTTTGCTTTATCAGGCTAACCTGAGGATCCTTCAATCCTGTATTCTAGTTGTCTAATAAATGCAGGCTTGTTTTGAAAAAAGTGTCAAGCTTTGCTGCAAATGCCTGCTGGTTTCATCACCTTCTGAAGAGATAAAGTCACTACCAGGAGTCTGAAATCATTTGGACTCACTGGAGAGCCATGATGAGGAAAAAAGGTGCTGCGACCTGAAGGCCTGGAACTGTTGGGCTTGCCCTGGTAGGACTTTAAGCCTACATGAAAGGGGACGATCTCAGAGAGACTGTTTTATTTCTCTTCAGCA
Source organism: Terrapene triunguis (assembly GCF_002925995.2). NCBI lineage: Eukaryota > Metazoa > Chordata > Testudines > Emydidae > Terrapene > Terrapene triunguis. The sequence continues at coordinate 21,486 of NW_020698879.1, forward strand.
GGATTTACAATTTCCAAACCTGACATGATGTCCCAGCTGGAACGAGGAAAAGAGCCATGGGTCCCAGATCTCCAGGGATCTGAGGAAAGGGAGATCCTGAGAAGTGCCTTCACAGGTGAGGAATTATTAAACTAATTCAAATACTGTCAGTGCCCAAAGCTTTGATACTCTACAAAAACCTTAGGAGTTCTCTGAGTTCAGGGTTGTCCCCAGCAGGTGCCAGAACCTCAGGGCAGATATTGCTCATGGCTTTCTACCCACCCTGACTGACAACAGGGAGTAGCTTCCCCCCCCCCCATGATCCCACTGAGTGTTTAGATGGAATGTGGAGGCAGAATTGATCCCCTCCTCTCCGCTCTGGGGAAAGTGTTTGGGGGAAATTCAGCTCCTGATTTTTATTTTCCATCTCTCCAACACTTACTTTGGTTTGCTGTCCCCTTCTCCATCTCTCTTTCTGAGGTTTCTCTCTTTATGTCAGCAGGTGAGAACGCGGAGCAGAAGCCTCACCAGAAAGTTGCTGAGAAAGTGGAAGCACGTGGACCATCATCACGAAGGTCCAAAGGGAATGTGTCCAGGAATCATGAGCACAGGCCAGAGAGGCAGCAGGGAAACAAACCACAGGAGAAAGTTGGTAAATCCATTAATTGTCAGGGAACTCAAAACACTGAAAAATTACTCTTAGAGTCACCAAGTTCCCCTCCGGGGACAGATTGTCTCAGTTGCAGTTAGGGTGACCAGATGAGAGAAAGAAAATATCGGGACACATGGGGGGAGGAGGGGGGGACGAGTGCTGCCGGCGGAGCGAAATATTGGGACGTGGGACAAACACCTAAATATTGGAACAGTCCCGATTTTATGGGGACGTCTGGTCACCCTAGTTGCAGTTGTTCTCAGTTGGGCTTGTGTTGTGCAAAACAGTAGTTATTCTTTGTACCATTATCCTCATCTAAAATACATTTGAATATAATGAAGAGCAGGAACATGGGCACTCACACACATGTCATTTCAGCCTCTGCAACAGTGGAAGGATAAGAGGTGACTCAGAGAGAGTCCCTGCTTCCCCATCACCCCAGAACTGTTACCTTCAGTCTGAGCCATGAAGATTTTATCTTCTTCATATTCTACCCCTCCACCTCCCAAAAAATCAGGTGATGCAGTATTTTCAGCTTGAGAATGCTGCTTTGATTTCAATCAGACTCATGGGGGCAGGAGATGAAAGTGTCACAGATACGGAAGGGAATTCAAATGGGTCCCAAACACAGTGTGATCATTTGGAGTTAAAATCCCAGTTTCCATCTATTGGTAAAGCCACTTATGGGAAGGTTGGCTGTGGGTTTTTTCCCCTCCCCCCCCATTATGATGATGCTAAAACTTTTGTAAGTAACACAGCTCAAGAATGAGACAACGCTGAGTGAAGCAGGTTTAAATGGATCAGTGGAGAACAGTATGGGAGAATCTCTTGTCCCCGATTCTCAGTCATCAGAAGTAACCTGCTTTGGAATTTCCCTTCACCTGAATATTAAAGTGTCTTGTATCTCTCTCTGATCTGGGTTTTCTATCTTTCCTGAAGGCTGTTTGGTCATAGAACTGGATATTAATTTTGTTTCACAGAATGTACCTCAGATTTATTGGGGACTTTGAGACAAATGACCATTTGCTAATGTCATCATGTCTTAATTGCATTTTGCTTGCTCCTTGCCTTTCTTCTTGACATGGAGAAAGTTCAAATGCAGTTCAGTCAACAGGAGAGGACTTTCCAATCTACTGGACATGCTAACAAAGAAAAGTAGTGTTTTTAAATCTCCACTCAGAAATGACCAACGGCATGTGCCAAACTGTGCTACTAACTGAAGTAACTGCCTGCGATCACAGCATTGTTGAGTTGTTTAGGTCAATATTGTCTCAGATGATCCACAGTAAGTGACTTGTGATGAGGCAAAATGCCCATGTTTTTGTTTCTGTGATCCTGGCCCTACAGGAAATTACTCCTGAAGCTATCCCCTAGCTAATCCTATAATCTGTGAAATGCTACTCTTAATGATACAGATGTGGAGAAATAGATATGACATTTTTTGTAGGTGCATTAAATGTGTTTAAAATAAGTTCAGTATCGAATGTGAAATAGCCGCAGGAAATAACTATTTTCAAATAGAAACCCCATCTCCAGTAGCTTACAGAGAGTCTGACCCTCTGAATCTACTTCCTAACTTAGACTTGCGCCACCAAATTAAAGAAATAAACAGGGTATGTTTGGGGAACCCATTCCTCACTTACACTGCTGACATTCTGCAAGGTTTGGTAAAGGATTCTCCACTGGAGAAGTGCAAATTTACCCTAACCAAGGCCAAGGATTTGGCAAGAACTTGAGTAGAAATAGTAGGCACATAGTTGTTGGTTTTCACCCCTGAAAAGGAAGCTCTGGTGAACTCTGGCCCAGGTAAAACTGTTTTTGGAACACCGCTCCCTAGTTCAGTAGCACGGATTTCAATCCCAAAAGATGCCACGGTTAGATTGGAAAGAATTGTCCTTTGCTATTTCGATCCAAAGTTTCATGAGGCAAAGAGAGAGAGTTTTTCATAGGACATTCCTTCCCCATGGATCCCAAACTGGCTGCCTGAGTGGGTAAGGAGGACTTTCAGGCTGTAGAAATGATGGTGACCAGTCAGGCAATTAATGTGTTGGGCTCCAATTTCAGACCTCAGGATAGACGCATGTTGAGCCCTGATTCTATGGTTTTGTGTCTGACGCTATGGCTACACAATAAAGCTGATGTTGGCACAAATGCACCAATGTATCTGCGCTACTGTAGCACTGCTATTACAAATGCTCTAAGCCAATGGGCGAGATCTCTCCCATCGATTTTATTAGTCCAGCCCCCGCAAGCGGCGGTGGCTATGTTGGCAGCAGAAGCTGTCCTGCTGACGTAGCGATATCTACATAGGGTGGTGTACCTGGCTATGTTGCTCAGCGGTGTGGATTTTTCACACCCCTGAGTAATGTAGTTATACCGATAAATGTCTTAAGTGTAGACCAGACATTAGTTTTCTCTTGTGTTTTATGTGTTAATATCATTTCTCCTCTACCTCCTCCTACTTTGAAAGATTAAAAAGTGTGAAAAGAAGAGAGAGGTGTTTTTCCTCATGATGCAAACATTCCCACGTAGGAGACCCCTTCCACCAACACACATGGCAGAAGATCCAGAGATATATGAACTCATAGATGTGGGAGGCACCTACACTGGTACAAACCACAACTTGATCCAAGGGTTCAATTGTTGGCAATGGGGATTAAAAGAAAACTACCATATATGACAAGATTTTATGTAATTGTTACCAATGAAAATAAAATTATAGGTGAAGTTATTGGTTAAAGAGTAAGAGACTAATTATGTGATCATCTGAATGAGAAGCAGATAGTGAAATAATCAGTGGAGGTATAGTGGCTAACTCTTGTAACACAAATAAAAAAACAGTAAATGAGATGTGTCCATGCAATACCAATGCAAACTGCATACTTACCAGAGGTTCCTTGCCCCGCATCATGCTCGCCCATGCTGGAGTGTTGCAACTGGATGGACTGCTCCGGGGTTACAAACAGCTCCTGGCTCGCCACAACAATGGATTCCCCCACTCGCCTGTCCCCCATTCTCATCCTCCTCTTCCTTGTCCAAAACTTCCTCCCCAGGGTTGCCTGCAGTGGCCTGTGATTCTGACTCCTCTGATATATCCCTGGGGCTCTTGGGGGAAGGCAGTGTCACTGCAGAGGATAGCATGCAGCTCCTTGTAAAAGCAGCATGTCTGCAGTGACTGCTTGCCTCCCTTGCATTCTGGTATGCCTGCCGCAACTCCTTGATGTTCACGCAGCACTGCTGCGGGTCCCCCTTGTAGCCCTTCTCCCCCATGCCCCAAGCAATCTGCTTGTAGATATCCACAGTTCTATGGCTTGATCAGAGCTATGCCTGCACAGCCTCTTCTCCCACAGACCCAGGAGATCCACCACCTTCTCTGTACTACAGGTTGGACATGTTTGGAGCAAGTAGCCAGCATGCTCAGCTGGGCAGTTGCCAGGTGAGCGCTCCACCTGAGCAAACAGGAAATGGAAATTCAAAACAATTACAGTCCTTCAACAGGGGAGGGGCTTATTCCTGTGTACCCGGCTGCTGGGCAGCGGAGTTCAAAATGGTGACCAGAGCAGTCACAGTGGGGCATTGTGGGACACCTCCTGGAGGCCACTTCAGTTGATATAAGCAACGCAGTGTCTGCAGTGGTGCTGCGTCGACCTAACTACATCGACTTAAGCACTACGCCTCTCATGTAGGTGGCGTTTTACGTCAACGTAGTCGGCAAGTGACATCAGCGGGAAAAACACTGCAGTGTAGATGCGATATTCCTAGGTTAATGTAAGCTGCCTTATGTCAACTTAACTCTGTAGACTAAGCCTGTGTGTCCCAGTTCTTTGGTTTGCAAAGCAAAGATGTCACATTGGTCAGCAGATGTCTCAATTTAAGATGGTGATGCATGAATAATGGTAGCTTTTCTGTGAATTTGTTTCAAATAACTATTTGTATGGCTGCTGAGTCCCCTTTTCTTTTTGAGGAGGCCTGCTGTTAGAGCACAGCTGTTTAACCCTAAAGCCTGGTTATGGAAACTTCCTCAAAACTGGCCTTGTTCTTCTTTCATTTCTGAGAGCTTTGGGGTTCACCCATACACAGTGCGAGTGGTTTGCAACAACAGATGTTTTAAGAAAGCTGCTGGGTTAAGCAGCACTTTTCCAAACAGATATTGGCCAAAAGGCGGCCACACGTCAACTGGATCGGGATGTGTTGTCTGTGTCCAAGGTGTACTTCACATTTGATTTACCAGGAGACCTTCCGGAAGGCATGGTAAGGCAGAACTTACAACCATAAAATTCATGGTAAAGGTGAACGTCTTTTGCCTTTCAGGGCATCAAGCCTTCCAAGAGAGACTGATCCCCCTGGGGAAGGAGGTCATGACATCTACGTCAGCCTTGACTAGTTTCTGTGCACCTGATAAAACACACTATCCTGACGCACCAGGCCAGCTATACAATCACCTGTTTCCTTCGGTGCAGCTACAGCTCCTATTCCACTTGAATCCAAAAAATGAGAGAGCTGTAGAAATCTAACCCCTTGTCAATTTAGTAAATTATGGTTCCTTTTTCTATTTTTTGTCTTCATTAATATCCCAGACTTTCTAGTTGTGTGTCTGTGTGTGTGCGCACACGCACACTCCTCATCTGTGAAAGGGTTCAAAGAAACTAAGGGCAGGTCTTCACTACGGGGGGGGTCGATTTAAGATACGCAAATTCAGCTACGCGAATAGCGTAGCTGAATTCGACGTATCGGAGCTGACTTACCCCGCTGTGAGAACGGCGGCAAAATCAACCTCCGCGGCTCCCAGTCGACGGCGCTTACTCCCACCTCCGCTGGTGGAGTAAGAGCGTCGATTTGGGGATCGATTGTCGCGTCCCGACGAGACGCGATAATTCGATCCCCGAGAGATCGATTTCTACCCGCCGATTCAGGCGGGTAGTGTAGACTAGCCTAAGCTGTCGAACATAAATTGTTCATTAAGACCTTTAAAACTTCTACTTATAACACTGCTCTACAGCCAAAATGCTTCTGAAATAAATGTAGTCAAAC
>NW_020698880.1:0-2303 GCF_002925995.2 Terrapene triunguis
CTAGAAGTTACTACTCCAGAGCACACGTCAATGAGACTGTTCACGTGCATAAAGTGAAGCCCATTTGTAAGTGTTTGCAGGATTGGTGCCTTTATTATTAAAAATGTTACACCTGAAATACTTGAAGAAAAAGATAAGAAAAGAAACTCACCAAATGTACCAAAGATTTCGTAGATAAGAGGAATTTGTGGGCGATCAAGAAAGTATTCACCCTGATGGACAAGCACTTCCTTCACCAGCTGGAATCCATTTACAATCACAAATGTCAGGTTACCAAGCTGCAAGCTGAAAATGTTGCCATATTTTCCAGCAAGCTGGAAAAAAAAAGAGCATGTGGTTTAGTTCATATTTAATTTCTAACCATTAGAGGAGTGAAGTCCTGGAACAGCCTTTCAAGGGGAGTAGTGGGGCAAAGGACATATCTGGCTTCAAGACTAAGCTTGATAAGTTTATGGAGGGGATGCTATGATGGGATAGGCTAATTTTGACAATTAATTGATCTTTGATTATTAGCAGGTAAATATGCCCAATGATCTGTGATGGGATGTTAGATGGGGTGGGATCTGAGTTACTACAGAGAATTCTTTCCTGGGTGCTGGCTGGTGAGTCTTGCCCACATGCTCAGGGTTTAATTGATCGCCATATTTGGGGTTGGGAAGGAATTTTCCTCCAGGACAGATTGGCAGAGGCCCTGGAGGTTTTTCACCTTCCTCTTCAGCGTGGGGCACGGGTCACTTGCTGGAGGATTCTCTGCACCTTGAGGTCTTTAAACCACGATTTGAGGACTTCAATAACTCAGGCATAGGTTAGAGGTTTGTTACAGGAGTGGGTGGGTGAGATTCTGTGGCCTGCGTTGTGCAGGAGATCAGACTAGATGATCATAATAGTCCCTTCTGACGTTAAAGTCTATGAGTTTGATAACCAGAACTAGAGCCCATGTAATTACTACTTAATAATAATAATAATTGTAAAAAAAAGTATTTGTATAACAAGAGCATTCAAGGGCCTGGCTGTTCAAGCACTGATTAAAAAGAATGAGCTCACAAGTAGATATAACAGGTGGATGAAGCATGTAAATGGAGAGGAAAATGAGGTAACAGTAAAACAAGCTTATCTAAGGATAACAAATGCCCTGTGCCTTTTCCTAAGGGATGTCAAAGTAAAAGAGACCTACTGGTAAATAATAATTATTGAAAATCAGCCCACTCTAAGCTGACAGGAGCAGACAGCTTCCTGGCTGGTAGCAATACTGACTGCAGATATGTTGCCCTTCAACGATCGTTCCTATAGTGAAGAAATCAACATTCTGGTTTAAACAAAACACACTCCACTTCTGTCAGAAGCACCCCTTCCTTCCGGCCTACACCGCCCGCACAATAAACTACGTAGCTCCCTGGGGCACTCAGGGTGTGTGACTGAAAGCTGTGGAGAACAAATTACTGGCTTCCACAGAGGCCTGTGTGAAAGGAACCTATTCTAGCCCTTGCAAGGGGACGGCCCTCACAAGTAACCTTCCAACTCCCTTGGGCTTCAGAAGTTGCTTTCTAACCCTTATGAGCTCCCACTTAATCACATCCTCCCGCCTAGGGCAGGGTGCTTCCAACCCTTGCCCAACTCCCCGTAACTTCCGACTCTTGCCCAACTCCCCATACTCCTTACAAGTTTTTACCAAGCCTGCATTCTTCGCAAACCCGTTTAAAAGCCTGTAATTAAATTCCCTCAAGCCCTTTTGAAATGTCACTGAAACTTCCTTGTAACTCTTGCAAGCCCCCACCCAACCTACTTCCTTGTGAGCTCTTTCCAATCCTGAGGAGCACCAACCTCAAACCCTACACAGCCCCTTCCAAGTCTCAGTCCTTCTATACTTGGTAACTTTTTATGAGCCTCTTCTTACCTGGTAAGTCCTTCTGGGCCTGCTCCTGCACTGCCCAAGCCCCTGCACACATTGCAAGCCCCCGTCACACTCACAACTCCCCACTCGCTACCTTCAAACCATGGTACATTGTGCACTGCATCAGACACTGCCATCCACATGTAATCAGGCCTCAATTCGCTGATACATCAAATCTAATTTAAACTGTACCCCAGCACAAAGAAGACGTAAACCTGGAGGATCCTACCTCCTGAGGATTTCCATTGGAAAGGAATCCACAGATGGGACCCCCACATCCTGGACACTGGCTGAGGGAAAAGGGGTTTGACCAGAGGTTTTCCTGTGCTCTGGTGATCCCGGGCAGCAGGCTTCTGGAATGGCCCACTGGGACTGTTAGTAGCTGGTACAACTCAGAGCAGTGTAGAGATGG
>NW_020698881.1:0-1347 GCF_002925995.2 Terrapene triunguis
CTACGCACCCCCATATGAAATGGGGTGTGTGAATGCTTGGAATCCTTTGTCTCTCTGGGTCTCCACCCCTCCTTCTAAATGGAAAAGCACCAGGTTTAATATGGATTCCAGTTCAGGTGACATGATCACATGCCACTGTCAGACTTCATTACCCACTTGCTGGCATACACGTATACAGGAAGCTTACAAGTAAACAGAGCCATTTACAACCAATTGTCCTGGTTAATGGGAGCCATCAAGATTCCAAACCACCATTAATGGCCCACACTTTGCATAATTACAATAGGGCCTCAGAGTTAAATTTCATATTCCTAGTTTCAGATACAAGAGTGATACATTCATACAAATAGGATGACCACACAGTAGATTATAAGCTTTGTAATAAGCAACAGAGGGTCCTGTGGCATTGCTGGCACATGATGGCATATATAACATTGGTGGACGTGCAGGTGAATGAGCCAGTGATGTTATAGCTGATCTCGTTAGGTCCTGTGATGGTGTTGCTGGTGTAGATATGTGGGCAGAGCCAGCAATGCCCCTCTGCTATGTACATTGGCCAAACTGAACAGTCACTACGCAAGAGGATAAATGGACACAAGTCAGATATCAGGAATGGCAATATACAAAAACCTGTAGGAGAACACTTCAACCTCCCTGGCCACACAATAGCAGATGTTAAGGTAGCCATCTTACAGCAAAAAAACTTCAGGACCAGACTCCAAAGAGAAACTGCTGAGCTCCAGTTCATTTGCAAATTTGACACCATCAGATCAGGATTAAACAAAGACTGTGAATGGCTATCCAACTACAGAAGCAGTTTCTCCTCCCTTGGTATTCACACCTCAACTGCTAGCAAAGCACCTCACCCTCCCTGATTGAACTAACCTCGTTATCTCCATACTGATTTATACCTGCCTCTGGAGATTTCCATTACTTGCATCTGAAGAAGTGAGGTTCTTACCCACGAAAGCTTATGCTCCCAATACTTCTGTTAGTCTTAAAGGTGCCACAGGACCCTCTGTTGCTTTTTACAGATTCAGACTAACACGGCTACCCCTCTGAAGCTTTGTAATGATACCCTACAAGAGACCTTTTGCATAAAGCATATTCCATATTACATCATATCCACACTTATAAGCATATTTTTATAAAACGTATGGAGCGCAACGTCACACAGGGTGCCCCTCTCATTAAACCACAAGGCATGGATGGGGCGGGCTGAGCCCACGGTAGAGGGCTGGATGGGTGAGGGGCAGGACCTCAGCCTGCGCTTTAACTGAGGCCAAGCTTAGATGCACACGGCTGCTCTGACCCATTTCTGGCAGCTCCTAAAACATGGTGGGCACC
>NW_020698881.1:1357-5229 GCF_002925995.2 Terrapene triunguis
CCCTGGCCACCCTGCGCCAGCTGCCCATGTGCCACCCGCTCTTCAAGGTGAGAGAGGGGCCGGGCCACCCCCACCCCCCCGAGCCAGCTGTGCTCAGATGTGCGGGAGAGAAGAGCCCAGCAGGGGAAGCGTGCCAGACGGGCCCCGCTGCCGGCACCCACCTGTGCCCAGCCGCACCTGCGTGTGCCCGGCAGGGTGTGTGTGCCCGGTGTGCCAGGCTGGGCTTGCCCCACGCTGGCTGCGTTCTACCCATTGCGGTTCAGCACGTCCCCCACCTCCTGAATGATGGGGAAGAAGGAGCCGCTGCTGGCTTATCAGAGGGGCCGGGTCCTTGCCCCCACGGATACATGCAGGGGTGGGGGTGGCTCCCTGCTTGCCCTCACCCACTCCTGTGTCTCTTCCCCCCCAGCTGCTGCTGCCCCACACCCGCTACACGCTGCACATCAACGTCGTGGGCAGGACCCTGCTACTCAGACGCGGAGGGATCATTGAAAGGGTGAGAGGATGCCATGGTCAGGGGCATTGGACCCCACTCCCCTCCCAGAGCCGGGGAGAGAACCCAGGAGTCCTGGCTCCCAGCCCCCCCTGCTCTAACCCATCAGCCCCCACTCCCCTCCCAGAGCCGGGGAGAGAAGCCAGGAGTCCTGGCTCCCTGCTCCCCCAGCTCTAACCACTAGCCCCCACTCCCATCCCAGAGCCATGTACTTGGGAGTAAAATGCACCTGTCGCCCGAGGTCACCTGGAACCCCGAAGCTCTCTTCCCGTATTGTCTCGCCGTGAAAACTGCATCAGGAACCTCCCGGAGAGCAGATCCTTCGGGCCAGCCTCCATCTCAGTTAGTCCCGGTGTTTGCACCATACGGCTCTGCGGACGCAGCCTCTGCTTGCAGCTCATCGGTACTGTTAGCAATTAACTTCGAGAACTCCTGGAGGACGGGTGAGGTCCCAGCGGGCTGGAGAAGGGCAAACACGGCATCTGTCTTTGAAAAGAAGAACAAAGAGGACCCAGGGAATTACAAACCAGTCAGTCTAACTGGAAGATACTGGAACAAATTATTAAACAATCAGTATGTACCCAGAGGATCATAGGGTTAGAAGGAAGGGCCCACATGGATTTGTCAAGAACAAATCATGCCAAACCAACCTAATTTCCTTCTTGGACAGCGTTGCTGGCCTAGTGGCTGGGGAGAAGCAGTAGACGTGATATATCTTGATTTTAGTCTTTTGACACATCCCACATGCTAACGAGGGAAATTTGGGCTGGATGGAATTACTATGGGTGGTTGAAAGACCAGACGCCAAGAGTGGGTTCTCAATTGTCCACTGTCAAACAGGGAATCTAGTGGGGTCCCACAAGAGGACAGGCCTGGTTCGGCACTATTCAATATTGTCATGAATGACTCGGATAACGGAGTGGAGAGTTTGTTGATAAAATTTGAGGCTGACACTAAGCCAGGATGGGTTGCAAGCACTTCAATAGGCAGGATTAGAACTCAAAGCGACTGCGACAGCTCGGAAAATTGGGCTGAAATCAACAAGCTGAAATTCAAAGGAGACAAATGCAAAGTGCGCCACTGAGGAAGGAAAACTCCAATGCCCACCTGCACAATGGGACATAACTGGCTGCCAGAGGGTCATACTGCTCAAAAGGATATGGGAGTTGTGGTGGGGTCCCAAATGGAATATACAACAACAATGCGACGCAGTTGGGAAAAAGGCTAATATCATTCTAGGCTGTATTAACGGGAGTGTCATGTGTAAAACCAGGGAGGTAATTGTCTGGCCCTGGTGAGACCTCAGCTGGGGAACAGGGGTGGGGGGGAGGGCGCGTCACACTTTAGGAGAGATGTGACCAAATTGGAGAGAGTCCAGAAAAGAGCAACAAACATGATAGGCTTAGAAACCCTGATCTATGAGGCCAGGTTAAAAAAAAACTCTGGGCACATTTAGTCCTGAGAGAAGAAGACCGAGGGGGGGGACCTGATAGTCTTCAAATATGTTACAAAGAGGATGATGATCAAATGTTCTCTGGTCCTGCTGAAGGCAGGACAAGAAGTAATGGGCTTAATCTGCAACAAGGGAGATTTAGGTTAGATATTTGGAAAAGCTTTCTCTCTCTAAAGATAGTTAACTCTGGAGCAAGCATAGAAGGTTTTGGAATCTCCGTCATTGGAGGTTTCTAAGAACTGGTTGGACAAACATCTGGGGTTGCGAGTGATTGATCATTTTTGGGGTACAATGCAAAGCGAAACATCAGGGAGGCACATTTGTCACGGGGTGTATTGTCGGTCATCGGGTTGCGCTGAAATAGATTGTGGCGGTATTTCATTCTAACCCACCCCCTGGCCCGGTGACTCAGAGGTTGAAGGCTCTGTCTCTGGTCCCTTCTCAGGCCATGGGCTCAGGGCTTGAGGGGACCAAGGTGCTGATGGCCAAGGGCATGTCCTGCCTGACCTATTCCTCCCTCTGCTTCCCTGATGACATCCAAGAGCGTGGGGTTGACTGCATTCCCAATTACTACTACAGAGATGATGGGTTGAAGATCTGGTCGGCCATTGAGAGGTAAGGAGCAGGAGCCGGGGCAGAGGGTGGCGAGGAAGCAGATGGCATATGGAAAATTCCCACCAGCTCAGAGTTGCTTAGAAACACAGCTTTCCTGCCATGTAAAGAATTCTAGTTTTAAAAAAATGGTAATTCCCAAAAGGCACTCTTCCAAAGACACCCCCCCCCCAGCTAGATTGCATGAATGCTCCTTGAGCCACTCGTGAATCACACAGAGAAGGGCACCAGCCAATTCTCGCCAGCCTTGCACACCAGAACTATACCATCTTGCCCTGGTCAGAAGCCTGGTCAGTTTCAGTTTATTACCCAGTCCGTCCCTCCCTCAATGTGGAGAGGACATGCACCAGTCTTTGTACCTGAGCTGAGATTTCCTGAGCACTTCAACCAAACCAAATTGTTTTAGGTAAAATATAAAACAGGTTTATTAGCTACAGAAAGATAGACTTTTTTAGTTATTATATGTGGTAGGCATAAGAGGTTAGAGATAGTTACCAAAGAAAATAAAAGGTAAGCACACCATCTGAATCTTAAACCTTATTACCTAAGCAGCATTTAGATCAAACAATTTTCTCATCACACTGGATGTTACAATTCTTCATACACAGGCTTCTCCCTGAAGCCTGGGACCAGTCTCCTCAGTTAAAGTTTTCATCTTCCCAGCGTTCTTGTTGCTTCCAGCATAGGTCAGGGAGGAGAAAGGCCAAGGAATGGTGCCACTGTCCCTTATTTTATACCCTCAGTCCATGTACCTATAAGACACTTGCCCGGACATGCCCTGATGGGCTTTGCTGAGTCACTGGGTTGAGCAATCCCCCTGGTGGGTCTTGTGCAAATGGGTCAGAGAGGGAAGCAGTCCCCATTGTGTGGTGCTTGGGCAGCCGTCATTGAATTGTAAATCCCTTGATTACAACTTCCCTGCTTATTAATGGTCTGTGAACACCCTCCTGGGTGGGGTGGGGGGAAGTTCTTTGTATGTCACTAGCAAATTTACAGCATATTTCAGTAACAACCACCCAGAAAAATCTCATAACTTCATACACACTAATGATACCCATATTTGGAAAGAAGAAGGGGTTTCAGAAGATCATGACCTTTCATATGATATCGTACATGGCATGCTTTGTATGAAATATGACAACTATATATGAATGATGCATATGGGTTTTATAGGGAGCTATTTTGAGGTACAGTGTGTCACAGATTCTATTCCTGATACCTGGAGGTTCCCTGGTAACAAGGTAGCGTGGTGCCAACAGGCAGCTTTGGGCACTAAAAAATTAATCCTACCACAATGGAAAAGTCAACCCCCAT
>NW_020698881.1:5239-13376 GCF_002925995.2 Terrapene triunguis
CAGGGACAGGGTGGCCTGGGTCACAGTGGTGGGACGGGGCCATGGGGTGACTGGGAACAGACCCGCCGTGGGAACGGGCAGGGCGGGGAGCTGGTGCGGGGTGGAGCTGAGGCCCGGAGCAGGGCAGCAACTCACCGGGGGAGGCTCTGGCAGAGGGAAGCATCAAACCTGGCTCTGTGGGGTCCCAGCCCAAGGCCATGGAGCAGGGCAGGGCCGGGCTGGGTCAGTGACGCCTGTTCTCCATCTCGCAGGCTTCCCCTCGTCCCTTCAGAGCATTCCCGAGCTCATCAAGTACCTGACCATGTGGATCTACTGCTGCTCGGCCCGGCACGCCGCCCTCAACAACGGGCAGGTAGGGAGAGGCCAGCCTGGGCGCTCGGGGCCCCATTCCCTGCCCCCCACAGGGCCCTGGGGTCCCACCACCGACACCCCCACCCTGCCCTGCACAGCAGCCTGGGGTCCAGCCACTGACACCCCCACCCTGCTCTCCCCACATGGGCCCTGGGGTCCAGCCACCGACACCCCCACCCTGCCCCCCACCCCACTGACACCTCAATCCCCAGGACCCTGCCCTAGCAGCCAATCCCCCACCCAGCACCCAACCCCAGTGAGACCCCAGACACTGTAGGACCCTGCTCCAGCCCCCTAAGACCCTCCCATACTGCCACACTCAGCACCCCCAACCCCCGCCTTGACTTTCCTAATCATTGCCCATGGGTGAGACTCTGACCAAGCCCCGGGGGCCCAGGTCTCTTTGCTGAGCCAGACCTTCCCTGTGCTTGTGGCCCCTGGGTGGGGTGAGGAGGGGATCCCAGCTGGGCTGGGCTGGGGGGGGGGTCTCCTGCTGCTCTGACTGCGGGGGTCTCTCTGGGCCGCAGTACGAGCTTGGAGCTTGGATGCCCAACTTCCCGGCCACCATGAGGAACCCCCCGCCCCAGGCCAAGGGCACCATCTCTCTGGAGAGCTACCTGGACACCATCCCGGAAGTCAACAGCACCAGCACCATCCTCTTCACCCTCTGGGTCATCTGCTGTGAGCCGGGGGACTCGGTGAGGACACGGGAGCTATGGGGCACTGTGGGGCAGGGAGCAGGGCGGGGGCAGCAGGGGGCACTTTCCCCTGGCTGGCAGGGCTGGCCCCAGAGTGGCGCTGTGCTGCGGCTGGGGGTGTCTCTTTAATGAGCCATTCAGCTGAGTTCTTCCCCCACCCTCCCCCCCGTGGTAACAATAAAGGACCCGCTGACATTTCACCTGAGCCGGGGCATGAACCCAGGTGTCCCAGCCCAGCTGCACTTTGGGGGATTCCATTCAAACACCCATAAATTCCACTGTGTTGTTTCAACCGGCAGCAGGATTCTCCTTCCCTCCCTGGCCTGAACTCCTCCCAGTTTTGCAACAGAGCTGTTAAACAGCTGCCCTGCACTCTAGGGCACATGAGGGATCCTTGTGTAACCAGCTGCCCTGCCCCAGAGGTGGGCGCATCTCAGCGTCGGGTGAGGGATCCTTGTATAACCAGCCGCCCTGCCCCAGAGGTGGCTGCATCTCAGCGCAAGGCGAGGGATCCCTGTGTAACCAGCCACCCCACCCCAGAGGTGGCTGCATCTCAGCGCTGGGCGAGGGAGCCCTTCCGTGCTGTCCCTCACCGCTCTCCCATTCCCTTGCAGAGATCCCTGGGCACGTATCCCGACGAGCACTTCACGGAGGAGGAGCCCAAGCGGCTGATCGCAGCCTTCCAGGGGCGCCTGGCCCAGATCTCCCAGGAGATCCAAGAGAGGAACAAATCCCTGCCCATCCCCTACCGCTACCTGGATCCCCACCAAATTGAGAACAGCACGTCCATCTGAGCCCGACCAGCAAGCCCCAGGGACAGGCCCCCTGCGGCCGCTGGCAACTCTGTCCCGGGAGCAATAAACCACAGCCTGGCTCCACTCTGAATGGCTGATTCTGTCTAGTGGGGTACAGCACGGGGGGCTGGGAGCCAGGACTCCTGGGTTCTCTCCCTAGCTCTGGGAGGGGAGTGGGGACTGGTGGGTTAGAGCAGGGGGGGCTGGGAGCCAGGACTCCTGAGTTCTCTCCCCAGGTCTGGGAGGGGTGAGGGTAGGGCCACCCGGGGGGGGCAAGTGGGGCAATTTGCCCCAGGCCCTGGGCCCCGCAGGGGCCCCCACAAGAGTTTTTCGGGGCCCCTGGAGCGGGGCCCTTCACTCGCTCCGGGGGCCCCGGAAAATTCTCATGGGGCCCAGGCCCCAGGAGCTTCTTCTGCTCCAGGTCTTCGGCGGCAATTCGGCAGTGGGGGGTCCTTCCGCCCCGGGACCAGCCTCCGAAACACTGGGTCTTCGGCAGCAATTTGGCGGGGGGGGCCCCCGCCGCCGAAGACCACAGGCCCCCTGAATCCTCTGGGTGGCCCTGGGTGAGGGTTTAGAGCAGGGAGGGCTGGGAGCCAGGACTCCTGGGTTCTCTCCCTGGCTCTGGGAGGAGAGTGAGGGCTGGTGGTTAGAGCAGGGGGGTCTGGGAGCCAGGATTCCTGGGTTCTTTCCCCAGGTCTGGGAGGGGTGAGGGGGCTGGTGGTTAGAACAGAGGGGGTCTAGTGGTTAGAGCAGGGGCATGGGAGCAAGGACTCCTGGGTTCTCTCCCCAGCTCTGGGAGAGGAGCGGGGTCTCGTGGGTTAGAGCAGGGAGGCACGAGGCTCAAGTGTAATCATCCAACCAACATCAAGCCATTTGTCTATGGGTAGCAAAATACCTGTGTGTCCAAACCCTGCAGTGGACAGGAAGGGGTTAAAGGACAGCTGTGGCTTTAATTAACCCTGATCAGCAATTAAGGCCCAGGAATTATGAGCTATTACGATTGAAGAACTGCCCCGGCCCCAAGGCCTTTGAGAAAGCCAGAACAGAGGACTAGGAGAATAAACCCCCCACCACCCTGGTCTAACTGCTAGATTTCTTCCATCTACCTCAAAGCCGCTGCTGTCTTTTAGTGCAGCTTGAGAGATTTCTGCTTTTTCCCTGGCTGCGAACATGTACGTGCAGGGCTGGCTTTAAGCCGATTCGGCCGATTCCCCGGAATAGGGCCCCGTGCCTAAGAGGGCCCCGCAATGTCCGGGGCTGCCAGCGGAGCGGGAAAAAAAAAAAAGCCGCGTCCTGCTTCTCCCCCCTCCCTCCAGCGCTTGCGCCACCATACAGCTGATCAGCGCAAGCCTGGGACGGAGGGGTGAGGAGGAGGAATGCAGTGTGCTTGGGGAAGACGCGGGGCCAGGGTGGGGATTTGGGGAGTGATCCAATGGGGCAGTGAGGGGCGGGGCTGGGGTGGGGCCAGGGCGGGGATTTGGGGAGGGATCCAATGGGGCAGGGAGGGGGCGGAGCCGGGGCAGAGTTGGGGCGGGGGGGGCACGAGACAGTTCGCGTCCTGGCATGGGGCCCCGCACCTGCTAAAGCCGGCCCTGTGTACGTGAATTCAAAAGCCCATGAAATGAACATCAAAGATGGATGTGATACGATGTCCTGGATACCATCATCGAAGAGGGAACCTGATGGAATTGGATATTCTAATTAAAAGGTGTATAAAAGGACAAATGCAGAGTCCTGCACTTAGGACTGAAGAATCCCAGGCACTGTTACAGGCTGGGGACCAACTCGCTAAGCAGCAGTTCTCCAGAAAAGGACCTGGGGGTTACAGTGGACGAGAAGCTGGATATGAGTCAGCAGTGTGCCCTCGTTGCCAAGAAGGCTAACGGCATATTGGGCTGCATTAGTAGGAGCATTGCCAGCGGATAGAGGGAAGTGATTATTCCCCTCTATTCGGCACTGGTGAGGCCACACCTGGAGTATTGTGTCCAGTTTTGGTCCCCCCACTACAGAAGGGATGTAGACAAATTGGAAAGAGTCCAGCAGAGGGCAATGAAAATAATCAGAAGGCTGGGGCAGATTACTTACAAGGAGAGGCTGAGGGAACTGGGGTTATTTAGTCTGCAGAAGAGAAGAGTGAGGGGGGATTTGATAGCAGCCTTCAACTACCTGAAGGGGGGTTGCAAAGAGGATGGAGCTCGGCTGTTCTCAGTGGTGGCAGATGACAGAACAAGGGTCTCAAGTTGCAGTGGGGGAGGTCTAGTTTGGATATTAGGAAACACTATTTCCCTAGGAGGGTGATGAAGCACTGGAATGGGTTACCTACAGAGATGCTGTTCTCAGTGGTGACAGATGACAGAACAAGAAGCAATGGTCTCAAGTTGCAGTGGAGGAGGTCTAGGTTGGATATTAGGAAACACTATTTCACTTGGAGGGTGGTGAAGCACTGGAATGGGTTCCCTAGGGAGGTGGTGGAATCTCCATCCTTAGAGGTTTTTAAGGCCTGGCTTGACAAAGCCCTGGCTGGGATGATTTAGTTGGGGATTGGTCCTGCTTTGAGCAGTAGGTTGGACTAGAAACCTCCTGAGGTCTCTTCCAACCCTGATATTCTCTGATTCTATGATTCTGTGGAGCACCCAGTATGTGACACCCTGCCATCTTCAGCACATTTGCTTCCCGAAACCCTGAATTCACCTGGAAGTATGTAGACTGAGGTCTTGGGTTGGCCACCCTGGGAGCCCTCGTGGTGACCCCAAGTACCTGTAGCTGTCTCTGTTTCCCAGCAATGCGGGTGGGTTAGGGTTAGGGGTCCATTTGTTTTGTTTGGCTGTAAATGTCCAAAACAAAAATTAGTTTGTGGTTTGGCCTGGGATTATTTTGTTATTATTTTGTAGAATTGCCAGGGACCAAACTTTCCCGGCATCCCACGGGCCTTGTTCTCTGCCAGTTTAGTCTCCCAAGAAGTTAAATACTTTTACCTAGCTAAAATATCTGGCTTAATACAGGGATATCGGGGTGAAACTGACTAGCCAGGAAATCAGATCTAACAAACTCTGAAATCAGAACTCCAGCAAACAGGTTTCCTCCCAGGGCTGGATTACCCAATACGCAGACTAAGCATGTGCTTAGGGCACCAGCAAAGCAGAGGGCACCAAAAAAAATTAGATTTTTTTTTTAAATTTGATATTTGATATTTCAAAAAAAGCATCAAAGTAGTCATCATGGGAAAAATCAGAACGTTGTTAGACTTCCTTACACTCCACTCCACACTCTTCCCCCGTTTTTCTGTTCTCTTTTTATTACTTATCCCCACCTAAACCAGGGGGGCGTCCTACTAATGTAAATCGAAATAATGCGAGGAAATCAGATCCTATCATGTATTGCAATAAATTTATGTTTTATTATTGATATATTCTTCTGAGTTATACGTACTTGATTCATTTTTGTTCTTTCTTATATATATATATATATATATATATATATATATATATATATATATACACATAAAAATACATGCGTCTGACGAAGTGGGTATTCACTCACGAAAGCTTATGCTCCAATACTTCTGTTAGTCTATAAGGTGCCACAGGACTCTTCGTCGCTTTTTATAAAAATAGTGCACGTTGTGTAATTTATTTATTTTTTAAGTTCAGATAACTGAGATAAGGGGCAGGATGTTAGAGTCCAGTTACTTTATACATTTTTCTCTGCCTCAACACATCAATGGGCAGTTCTTAAAACATATTTGGGCAATGATCGTGTGTTGAAATCTCTAATACTCGCTGGGAGGCACATGCAGTGGCAACAAGTGCAATTCTGGAGTCCTACTCAAAGATTGTGGATGCATTAGAAAGTATTGCTGAAGACCAATCACAAAAGGGAGAAACTATACGAGAGGCAGAAAACATTGCAAACAAGATGCAAGAACTAGAGTTTGTATTCATGTTGACCATGTGGAATGAAATTTTACAACACTTTTACCACACAAGTCAAGCTCTCCAAGAAAAAGAATTGGATTTGAAAACATGTGCAAACCTCTGTCAATCATTAGCAGACCACTTACACACTTTGAGGAATGATTTCGAAAGATTTGAAGACATATCAAAAGATATTTTGCCTGATACTAACTACAAAGAAGCTCAGTCCCGCAAGCGAATCAGGAAAAAACAAGCAAATGATAGCAGTGGAACAGAAACAGCACTGAATCCTAGAGACAAATTTCACGTATCTACTTAATACGCTATAATTGACACACTTGAAGCTTATATGAAGAGGAGAGGTGAAGTGTACAAAGAAGTATCAAGTAGACTTTCTTTTCTAAATGATATGGACTTATCTGATGAACAATATTCACAAGGTTCCCAAAAGCTAGTTGACTCATAGCCTGTTGACTTAAACATGAATCTCTGTGGAGAAGTACGGCAGTTCCACTGTTATATGCGCACAAAGTTTAATGAAACAGGAAAAATGAAATTCAGTCACATTGATCTTCATGACACAATATTGAAAGATGGAATACAATGTGTATTTCCAAATGTAGAGATCGCACTACGTATTTTTCTAACATTGATGATTACCAACTGCTCTGCAGAACGCTCTTTTTCTCAGCTGAAAAGAATAAAAAACCCTCAGAGAACAACAATGTGTCAGGACAGACTTGATTCACTTTCCCTATTATGTATGGAAGCAGACATGCTTCGTCGAGTCAGCTTCGATAAACGTATCCAGAATTTTGCAATCAGAAAATCTAGAAAGAAGCTATTTTAATTTCAGCGTACATGTAAGTTTTGTGTCATTTCGAAAAATAAAATTTTATTTTACAGTATAGTATTGCTTTTATTTTGAATTACATGGGGGGGGCACCATAATCTTTTCAGTGCTTAGGGCCTCTAAAGGTCTTAATCCGACCCTATTTCCTTCCCAAACTTTCCAGGAAAATACCACCCTGGGCTACGCACCCCCATATGAAATGGGGTGTGTGAATGCTTGGAATCCTTTGTCTCTCTGGGTCTCCACCCCTCCTTCTAAATGGAAAAGCACCAGGTTTAATATGGATTCCAGTTCAGGTGACATGATCACATGCCACTGTCAGACTTCATTACCCACTTGCTGGCATACACGTATACAGGAAGCTTACAAGTAAACAGAGCCATTTACAACCAATTGTCCTGGTTAATGGGAGCCATCAAGATTCCAAACCACCATTAATGGCCCACACTTTGCATAATTACAATAGGGCCTCAGAGTTAAATTTCATATTCCTAGTTTCAGATACAAGAGTGATACATTCATACAAATAGGATGACCACACAGTAGATTATAAGCTTTGTAATAAGCAACAGAGGGTCCTGTGGCATTGCTGGCACATGATGGCATATATAACATTGGTGGACGTGCAGGTGAATGAGCCAGTGATGTTATAGCTGATCTCGTTAGGTCCTGTGATGGTGTTGCTGGTGTAGATATGTGGGCAGAGCCAGCAATGCCCCTCTGCTATGTACATTGGCCAAACTGAACAGTCACTACGCAAGAGGATAAATGGACACAAGTCAGATATCAGGAATGGCAATATACAAAAACCTGTAGGAGAACACTTCAACCTCCCTGGCCACACAATAGCAGATGTTAAGGTAGCCATCTTACAGCAAAAAAACTTCAGGACCAGACTCCAAAGAGAAACTGCTGAGCTCCAGTTCATTTGCAAATTTGACACCATCAGATCAGGATTAAACAAAGACTGTGAATGGCTATCCAACTACAGAAGCAGTTTCTCCTCCCTTGGTATTCACACCTCAACTGCTAGCAAAGCACCTCACCCTCCCTGATTGAACTAACCTCGTTATCTCCATACTGATTTATACCTGCCTCTGGAGATTTCCATTACTTGCATCTGAAGAAGTGAGGTTCTTACCCACGAAAGCTTATGCTCCCAATACTTCTGTTAGTCTTAAAGGTGCCACAGGACCCTCTGTTGCTTTTTACAGATTCAGACTAACACGGCTACCCCTCTGAAGCTTTGTAATGATACCCTACAAGAGACCTTTTGCATAAAGCATATTCCATATTACATCATATCCACACTTATAAGCATATTTTTATAAAACGTATGGAGCGCAACGTCACACAGGGTGCCCCTCTCATTAAACCACAAGGCATGGATGGGGCGGGCTGAGCCCACGGTAGAGGGCTGGATGGGTGAGGGGCAGGACCTCAGCCTGCGCTTTAACTGAGGCCAAGCTTAGATGCACACGGCTGCTCTGACCCATTTCTGGCAGCTCCTAAAACATGGTGGGCACC
>NW_020698882.1:0-2709 GCF_002925995.2 Terrapene triunguis
CGCTCAGGAATAGCTGTCCTGAGCTGATTTCTAATATTGTTTCAGGTCCCGGTTCCCAACAACTCCTTGCCCTGAAGCCCTCAGAGTCGGTGTCTCCTGGAGGGACCGTGACCCTCTCCTGCAGCTTGAGCAGTGGAGCCATCACTGAGAACAGCTTCCCACACTGGGTTCAACAGAGACCGGGGAATGTTCCCCGACGGCTGATACAAGGCACTAGTGCCAGAGCTGCTGGTGTCCCAGAGCGTTTCACTGCTTCCATGTCTGGTAACACCATGTCCTTGACCATCGCTGGGGCCCTAGCAGAGGATGATGCTGGTTATTACTGTGCTGCGTGGAGTGGGGGAGCTCAACACAATGGTGCGATCGGATGAGGAACTGAGACAAAACCCCCAGAGGCTGTGACAGGCTGGCCAACGTGCTGGCTGCAGAGCATGGTGCCCAGCTGGAGGGAAGCAGAGAACTGCTTGCACTATTCAGGGAAGAGCTTTTCCCTATTCCCTCCTCGCTCCCCTGCAGGCAGACCCCTGCCCCCCCTTCCTCTGGGGATTTGTCTCTTTTTGCTTATTTTATTTAACTTCTGTAGCCCCTCCCCCAAGGCATGGCTCCAGCCTTCCTCCTGGTCTTGCTATTGCTAATCGGAGCAGCTTCTGTGCCCTCCTCACAGGGCTGGTCTTGGGTTCTTTGTTGCAATGCCTGGTGCCTCCCCACAAAGTGACTCCTCACTGCCTGGGACACGAGGGGGCTGTCCCTTGGGAAAGTGACTAACCCCACTCCTCTTAACCAGGAGTGGGACCCAGCACGCAAGGAACAAAACACAATAATACAAACCCCAACACATGAAAGGTCCCACCCAAAAGTAACAATGTGACTAAGGAGACTTCACTGGGACAGGAAACAGAGGCTCAAGGGAAGGAAAGGGTTGAAGTTAACTGATAAATGCTAAAGCAGTAATGATACAACCAGATCTCCACCTCCCCCTGTTCACAACTGTACCACAACCCCCAGCTGCCCCCGGCACCTTCCCAGGTGGACGGAAGGTCTAGGCTGATTCTGGAGATGTGTGTGGCAGTGCTGCAAACACTGGCCGGTTAACAAACACCCTCTTATAGTGTTTTCACCCCTGGGTCAGGCAGGGTCCTCTCCTGGTTCCCTGGCTCGGTCCTGGCAGGTTCTCGGCTGGTTCTAGGTAGTTGGCATCAGGTGGTTTCAAGATATTTGTATTCGTTGAATCTCCACTCAGGACCTGCCCATCCAGTCAGTTTTGCAATTCTCTTTCCTTCCTCCGGGACCTGCCAACCCACCACTGATGGGCTAATTCAGCCCCAGAAGTTCAGGCTCCAACACCTGTTCTAAATCCTCTAGGCCAGGCTGCTTCCATTAATAAACTTGTGGGTCTCTTCATGCTACTGCTGGGAAAACTTAGTTGCACAGAGAGCTGGAGATATGTTTTTGTACAGCACCCGGCACAATGCTACCTTATCGATGTGTCTATTACAGTGACACCCAGAGGCCCTGATCAGGATGGTGGTTGCATCTGAGAATTTTTCTTTCACCCCTGGAGACACGAGTTCAAATCCTGATTTAGGTCACAATTGAAAACCTGTTTGGTGGTTCCACCGGTGTCCCCAGTTACACCCAATACAAACTGGCCACTGGGTTAGAAATGAACGGAAATGTTGCCCTAAGAAAGGCTGAGGACTGTTGGAGCAGAGCTGTTCCAGATCAGGGACGGTAAAACAGGGCAGAGGCCTGCGGCTGGGATAACTGATGCCTCCCAGGTCAGGATTGGAATGGGAGACTCTTGTACAGAACAGCCCTACGCCCTGTCTCGCTGCAGCCGGAGTGACCGGTGATGGAAGGGAGCTCAGAGCTCATTCCCAGCGGGCCCTGTGCCACGGGGGCGGAACGGATGACAGCGAGGGCGTCTCTGTGTTACAACATTTGCTGCTGCTGGATGGGGAATGTGTCCTGGGAGCTGCTGTGAGTCACATCTGGAAGCAGGGAAATCCACCAGCTCCTCAGACGGGTGGGAAGCTTGTCACTTTCTAAAGCAGGGCCCCCAGTGACCCCAAGAGCGCACAGAGGGGAACTTGGCCTGCTCTGTGCTCTCAGCCCAGTGAAACAACCTCCCTGGGGTTGGCTCGGCCCCTTTAGGACAGAGCTATAAGCAGGGGGAGCCACTGAGCGAGCAAGAGATTTGCATGAAGGGGCCGTTCTTCAGCTCTGGGGATTTAAGAGCGAATCGGAGGGTTCCTGGAAGAGAGACGTGATCCTCTGGATTCCCACCATGGCCTGGGCCCCTCTGCTCCTCACGCTGCTCACTTACTGCATTGGTAAGGGGGGGTTGAACCGGTGAATGAAACAAAATAAGAATTTATAACAAGCTGTAGCGCTGCTCTCTCTGCAGGCAGCGCTGAGAACGTCGGTTCTGCTCCGTGCTAGGGGGAGTTCTGATGAGCTTGTTTCTCATGTTTCAGGTTTCAGTTCCCAGCAACTCCAGTCGCTGAAGGCGTCCGAGTTAGTGTCTCCTGGAGGGACCGTGACCCTCTCCTGCAGCCTGAGCAGTGGGGCCATCGCTGATAACAACTACCCGTTCTGGATTCAACAGAGACTGGGGAATGTTCCTCGGCTGATCATGCAGAGCACGAGTACCAGGCCCTCGGGGATCCCAGAGCGTTTCACTGGCTCCAGATCGGGTAACACCATGTC
>NW_020698883.1:0-5422 GCF_002925995.2 Terrapene triunguis
CCCGAGCACCACGCCGCCCGAAGCCCCCGCCCCCGCTCCGAGCGCCGCGCCGCCGAATCCAAAAAAAAAAAAAATCGAGCGCCGCCCTGCTCCAAGGTGCCACCCCAAGCACGTGCTTGGTCAGCTGGTGCCTGGAGCCGGCCCTGATATTAGGCATTCTAGAATAGTCAGGTCTTTTATAATGTTGTCTGAGCATCCATCTAACAGGTGATTTCTTAACTATATAAGGTGGCCAGCACAGGAATTTGCATCTGAGGGGAAAATTACCCCCTCACTAAATGATTGGACCCTAATCCTGCTAATACTTACAGGCAGATGAGTGGTCCCAATGGTGTTTGCTGGATCAGGACTCAGCCGTTCAATGGAAGACAGAGAATCAAAATTCTCTGAGAGATAGTTAAAGGATTATTTTTCCTTATCAGTTGATGAATAGCTGCTGAATTACATTTTCATGTTTTGTTCATGTCAGATTTGTTATTTCCTGCTGCATCATCTTAGAAACCTGAGTAACAAAGACTGTGTTCAGAGTGGTAGCTGTGTTAGTCTGTATCAGCAAAAACAACAAGGAGTCCTTGTGGCACCTTAGAGAGTAACACATTTATTTGGGCATAAGCTTTCATGGGCTAAAACCCACTTCATCAGATGCATGGAGTGGAAAATACAGTAGACAGGTATATATACACAATACATGAAAAGATGGGAGTTGCCTTACCAAGTGGGGGGTCAGTGCTAACGAGACAATTCAATTAAAGTGGAAATGGGCTATTCTCAACAGTAAAATACCAAGGGAGGAAAAATCACTTTTGTAGTGGTAATGAGGGCAATGTAATCAGGGTGGCCAATTTCAAACAGTTGACAAGAAGGTGTGAGTAATAATAGGGGGAAATTAGTATGGGGAGATTAGTTTCTGTAGTGACCCATCCACTCCCAGTTTTTATGCAGGCCTAATTTGATGGTGCCCGTGTAAACAAAGCTTTATTTTATTTTATTCTGTCAGCATCCAGTGTTTTAGAAACAAGACCATTTTGGATTTCCTAAGCTATTTGTGTCAATTTCATAAATTGGTTGTGTTGTGGGAGCCCAGTCAACATATTGTATATCCAAAGTCTGATGGAAATAGTCATGTTTTAATGAAACTAGAAAAAGAAAAAAGTATTACTCAACACAGTTTTTTGGAATTAAACTTTCTCATTTAGTGCTGAAAACTTAAATGTAACTGCACTGTGCTCATTCATGGGAACCAGACAGCGCAGCAGACTAGAAAGAGAAGTGAACCCAACAAGTTTAGCGTCATCATCCAGGATGAACAAAGTGCAAACAAGAATCAAAGCCTAAACGTTGAAAAGTGAACAACATTTTAAACAATTCTTACAGTTTAAAAAACTAGGACATATTAGGCCATGTCTACACTAGAGAACTTACAGTGGCCCAGCTGTACTGATGCAGTTGTGCTGCTATAAGATTTTTCATGTATCTGCTTTATGCCAATGGGAGAGATCTCGCCCATTGACATCATTAAACCACCCCCAACGAGCAGCGGTAGCTATGTCGGCAGAAGAGCACTGTCCACACCGGTGCGTCTGTTGGTGTAACTTTATGTCACACAGGGTGTGTGTGTTTTTTACGAGTGACGTAAGTTACACTGACAAAAGTGCTAATGTAGACATAGCCTTAGTCACTGAGGAACAGAGAACAGTTTTTATTTTGGCAAGAATCCCTTTAACTACTTTATTGTGAAATGATATAGGCCCTAATCCTGCCATTGGTTCCATATGGGCAGCCCATGCTTGGCAATGCCATACTGACCTAACTGAGGCTCTGCACGGGTGCAAGGATCTGCCTACATGAATCTAACTGAAGAACTGGAGCCATACAAAGTAATTTGCATGGAGCAGCCTGATAGAACCAATAATGTCCTAATAATTCCTTGCATTGTCTCAATGTTCCATAGGCTGCGGCAAGGGACATGTAAACGTATCCAGCAGCAATAGAGAGATTAAACTTGCCATTGTTATTTTTAAGTCACGTCACTAAACAGTACTGCTCTTCAGAGATCTGCCATGACTCATTCATTTACAGGGACACTCCCTCTGTTTGGGTTTAATTTTAAGGCAGCTGTAAAAATCCCTCAAAGTCACACAATGAAGGATTTTCCTCTGTGTGTGTATTTATTTAAATCTTTCTCATTCAAGTTGTCTCAATGACATACTGTGCCTTTCCAGGTAATAGTATGGAAACTTGGAATGGAGGAGATGAGAGACATCTGTAAACCTCACATTTTTCAAAAGTTTAAGGAAATGGGTTTAATTGTCAGGAGCTAAGATTGGAAAGATCTTATAACAAGCAACATTTTTGTGGGGAGAAAGAATCTCTCCTAGATCCAAATCCTAACTGCAAGAATTCAAAAGAAGTGTTGCAAAAACAATAAAAAAAAAAACTTTAAACAGGAAAGTTTATTTATCGCTCAGCTGTAATCTTAACCACCTTGGCTTGATAAGTATCAGAGGGGTAGCCATGTTAGTCTGTATCCACAAAAACAACATCTGAAGAAGTGGGGGTTTTTTTACCCACGAAAGCTTATGCCCAAATAAATCTGTTAGTCTTTAAGGTGCCACCGGACTCCTCATTGTTTTTGATAAGATGCCTGATGGGATGACAAAGCTGTGATGATGTGTCTCTCAGGCCATGAATCATTTACTCCTGCTGCTTGAAAAGCTCCCAACATCATCAACAGATCTCCTGGGCAGTGCCTGGAATGGGAGTGGTGCCTTCTCTTTCTATCCCAAACCTAGCACTGGATCACTGGATGCATGTACATCAGTGATTCCATAAGACAAAGAGCTCAGACCTGCTGCAAGAGATTCTGCTTGGCTAATGTTTCTTTCCCCAGCCTCCAAATCTCCTTTGGTTCTTGTGACCAGGTACCTCTCTCTTGCCATGACACAGCAGAAAAGCAGCAGTAGCAGCCTAAAAAGAGATTGGATCTGGCAGCAGCCTTAGAAAATGACTCCTCCCACCCCCCAACTCCAACAATCTCCTCTGAAAAAGGGCAAGGACAGGAACATGGAATAGAAGGGAGATACATGGGGTGGGCAAAACAGGAGAGGGAGAACTTGGGGGAAGGTGGAGCTGGGATCTGACAAGGGCAAAATTTAATAGAGACAAGCTGGGGAGAGTGAAGGAGAAGGAGAAAGAGAGAAAGGGAGCCTGAAAAGACTGGAGTGGAAGGCAAAGATTAGTGGGAGAACAAGCGGGAAGAATATGGGACATCTAGGTCAGTGGTCCTCAACCAGGGGTACATGTACTCCTCAGGGTACACAGAGATTTTCCAGGGGGTACATCAGCTCATCTAGATATTTGCCTTTTTACAACAGGCTACTGTAACGATGCGGTTCTGGCGGGACCCAACTGAGAGTGCCAATTCAGGACAAATCACTTAAAACAGGGCAGTTACAGCCCTAGGCTGGGGTTTTTCCACCTCTAAGGCAAACCAAACCAGCCAGACTACGAGGACTTTGGTTTCACCCCACTGGCTAACCACAAGTTACACAAGCAATTCCCTTAGACACTCCAGTTTCCCAGTATTACCACCAGTGCCACTCATTATGGGGACAAATGGTTATGAAAACCAATACCCCATTAAAAGAAAAATGGTTCTCTCGATCCCAAAGGACCAAGCCCCAGACCCAGGTCAATATACAAATCAGATCTTACCCACAAATCACGCTGTTGTCAATCCTTTAGAATCTAAAATCTAAAGGTTTATTCATAAAAGGAAAAAGACAGAGATGAGAGCTAGAATTGGTTAAATGGAATCAATTACATACAGTAACGGCAAAGTTCTTGGTTCAGGCTTGTAGCAGAGATAGAATAAACTGCAGGTTCAAATCCAAGTCTTTGGAGTACATCCATAGCTGGGATGGGTCATTCAGTCCTTTGTGTAGAGCTTCCATTTGTAGCAAAGTCCCTCCAGAGGTAAGAAGCAGGATTGAAGACAAGATGGAGGAGAGGCATTAGCCTTTTTATAGTCTTTTCCAGGTGTAAGAACACCCTTTGTCCTTACTGTGGAAAATTACAGCAAAATGGAGTCTGGAGTCACATGGGCCAGTCCCTGCATACTTTGCTGAGTTGCAAGGCGTATTTGCTTTCTCTCAATGGGTCAATTGTATAGCTGATGGTCCTTAATGGGCCATCAAGCAGGCTAGGCAGAGCTAACACCAACTTGTCTGGGAAGTTTCCCAGAAGCATAGCATAAGTTTGAAATACAGACAGTATAAAGCCAATATTCATAACTTCAACTACAAAAATTGATACACACATATAGACAGCATAATTATAACCAGCAAACCATAACCTTGTCTTAGACACCTCATTTGACCCCCTTTATACAAGATTTGGTGCCACTACAGGACTTTGGTTGCAACCATGTTCTATACGCTCCCAGTTTAAATCTATAACGTGACAGCTACATAAAAAGCACTAGCAAAATTAGTACAAACTCAAATTTCATACAATGACTTGTTTATACTACTCTATATTCTATACACTGAAATGTAAGTACAATATTTATATTCCAATTGATTTATTGTATAATTATATGGTAAAAATGAGAAAGTTGGAAATTTTTTCAGTAATAGTGTGATGTGACACTTTTGTATTTTTATGTCTGATTTTGTAAACAAGTAGTTTAAGAGAGGTGAAACTTGGAGGTACACAAAACAAATCAGACTCCTGAAAGGGGTACAATAGTCTGGAAAGGTTTATATCCACTGATCTAGAGGAGACAGGTGTGGTTAACTGCTCCTCACTTTGTTCACTGTAAACTTTTCCTTCAGGTCATGAACACAATTTCTAACTCAGCTCCCCACTTTCTGTAATGAATGAATAAAAACATCTGACACCAAAAAATATTGTAACAAATCCGTGGCAACATAGTACTATGCTGCACACCATCACCACTTAGAATTGCATGTCGGTAGAAGGGACACAGCTTGGATATTTTTAATCCAAAAATACAGGCATGCAACAAATGACTCAAAGGAGAATCTCCATTATTTACCAGTATAGGGCCTGTGACACCCTGTTGAGTAGTTCTAATTCCATCCATTAGTGAGCAGTGGTACAAATGTGTGCATCAATTCATGAACTGTATGGCCTCTTTCAACCCAAATTATTCTACGAAATATTGGATGAGTTAAAAAATACCCTAAAGGTTCTCAAAATCATAGTCCATACTCAAAAATGGTAACTGAGATGAAAAATTTAAATGCAAGCCATAACAGGTGAATGATGCATGGGTTTTCTTCACTTAACTTTTTAGTAGCAAAGACAGAGACTCTCAACTGGTCCAAATCTTGGGACCTTGTTTATTAACCTAAATAACAGTGTGGTTCCATTGTGTTGGGAGCAGGATTTGGGGAGC
>NW_020698883.1:5432-15983 GCF_002925995.2 Terrapene triunguis
GGCACTTTGGCAGCAGCTTTTTCATGTTTTCTTATTCGGCGGCAGTGCTGCGGCCGCTTTTTTTTTCTTTGCTTCGCTGCTTGGGGCGGCAAAAAAGGTAGAGCCGGCCCTGGGTGGGGCATGAAGGGTCATGTGCCTCCCCCATTTCTCCAGATACCTCTGGAGGGTATGTCCAGAAGCGAGGAGACTGCACTCACCCTAGCAGCGGTGCTCTCCGTGTGTCCATGCAGAGCGGGGAGGGAGCAGGGCGGCTGGCTGAGCTCCTCCTCCCCCGACCCCCTACATGGGGCTGCTTCACTTTCCCTGCTGCCTGAGTCCTAGCACTGCAACCTGCTTTGCAGACTACCCATTGAGGTGAGTTGGGAGTGGAAGCAGAGGCAATGCGCGGGACTCCAGCAGCAAGGAAGGTGAAGCAGCCCTAGGTAGGGGGGAGGAGGAGGAGGAGCTCAGTCAGCCACCCTGCTGCTTCCTCCCTACTCATGCTGCACCACGGACACACAGAGAGTGCTGCTGCCAGGGAGAGTGCTGCCTCCTCGCTTCTCATAGAATATCAGGGTTGGAAGGGACCTCAGAAGGTCATCTAGGCCAACCCCCTGCTCAAAGCAGGACGAATCCCCAACTACATCATCCCAGCCAGGGCTTTGTCAAGCCTGACCTTAAAAACCTCTAAGGAAGGAGATTCTACCACCTCCCTAGGTAATCCATTCCAGTGCTTCATCACCCTCCTAGTGAAAAAGTTTTTCCTAATATCCAACCTAGACCTCCCCCACTGCAACTTGAGACCATTGCTCCTTGTTCTGTCATCTGCTACCACTGAGAACAGTCTAGATCCATCCTCTTTGGAACCACCTTTCAGGTAGTTGAAAGCAGCTATCAAATCCCCCCTCATTCTTCTCTTCTGCAGACTAAACAAACCCAGTTCCCTCAACCTCTCCTCATAAGTCATGTGCTCCAGACCCCTAATCATTTTTGTTGCCCTCCGCTGGACTCTTTCCAATTTTTCCACCTCCTTCTTGTAGTGTGGAGCCCAAAACTGGACACAGTACTCCAGATGAGGCCTCACCAATGTCGAATTGAGGGGAACGATCACGTCCCTCGATCTGCTGCCAATGCCCCTACTTATACAGCCCAAAATGCCGTTAGCCTTCTTGGCAACAAGAGCATGCTGTCGACTCATATCCAGCTTCTCATCCACTGTAACCCCTGGGTCCTTTTCTGCAGAACTGCTGCCTAGCCATTCGGTCCCTAGTCTATAGCAGTGAATGGGATTCTTCCGTCCTAAGTGCAGAACTCTGCACTTGTCCTTGTTGAACCTCGTCAGATTTCTTTTGGCCCAATCCTCTAATTTGTCTAGGTCCCTCTGTATGCTATCCCTACCCTCCAGCGTATCTACCGCTCCTCCCAGTTTAGTGTCATGTGCAAACTTGCTGAGGGTGCAGTCCACGCCATCCTCCAGATCATTAATGAAGATATTGAACAAAACCGGCCCCAGAAACGACCCTTGGGGCACTCCACTTGATACCGGCTGCCAACTAGACATGGAGCCATTGATCACTACCTGTTGAGCCCGATGATCTAGCCAGCTTTCTATCTACCTTATAGTCCATTCATCCAGCCCATACTTCTTTAACTTGCTGGCAAAAATACTGTGGGAGACCATATCAAAAGCTTTGTTAAAGTCAAGGAATAACACATCCACTGCTTTTCCCTCATCCACAGAGCCAGTTATCTCGTCATAGAAGGCAATTAGGTTAATCAGGCATGACTTGCCCTTGGTGAATCCATGCTGACTGTTCCTGATCACTTTCCTCTCCTCTAAGTGCTGCAGAATTGATTCCTTGAGGACCTGCTCCATGATTTTTCCAGAGCCTGAGGTGAGGCTGACTGGCCTGTAGTTCCCCGGATCCTCCTTTTTCCCTTTTTTAAAGATGGGCACTACATTAGCCTTTTTTCAGTCATCTTGGACCTCCACGGATCGTCATGAGTTTTCAAAGATAATGGCAATGGCTCTGCAATCACATCCGCCAACTCCTTTAGCACCCTTGGATGCAGCGCATCCGGCCCCATGGACTTGTGGTCGTCCAGCTTTTCTAAATAGTCCCAAACCACTTCTTTCTCCACAGAGGGCTGGTCACCTCCTCCCCATGCTGTGCTGCCCAGTGCAGCAGTCTGGAAGCTGACCTTGTTTGTGAAGACAAAGGCAAAAAAACTTTGAGTACATTAGCTTTTTCCACATCCTCTGTCACTAGGTTGCCTCCTTCATTCAGTAAGGGGCCCACGCTTTCCTTGACTTTCTTCTTGTTGCTAACATACCTGAAGAAACCCTTCTTGTTACTCTTAACATCTCTTGCTAGCTGCAACTCCAAGTGTGATTTGGCCTTCCTGATTTCACTCATGCATGCCTGAGCAATATTTTTATACTCCTCCCTGGTCATTTGTCCAATCTTCCACTTCTTGTAAGCTTCTTTTTTGCGTTTAAGGTCAGCAAGGATTTCACTGTTAAGCCAAGCTGGTCGCCTGCCATATTTACTATTCTTTCTACACATCATGATGGTTTGTTCCTGCAACCGCAATAAGGATTCTTTAAAATACAGCCAGCTCTCCTGGACTCCTTTCCCCCTCATGTTATTCTCCCAGGGGATCCTGCCCATCAGTTCCCTGAGGGAGTCAAAATCTGCTTTTCTGAAGTCCAGGGTCCATATTCTGCTGCTCTCCTTTCTTCCTTGTGTCAGGATCCTGAACTCGACCATCTCATGATCACTGCCTCCCAGGTTTCCATCCACTTTTGCATCCCCTATTAATTCTTCCTGGTTTGTGAGCAGCAGGTCAAGAAGATCTCTGCCTCTAGTTGGTTCCTCCAGCACTTGCACCAGGAAATTGTCCCCTACACTTTCCAAAAACTTCCTGGATTGTCTGTGCACCGCTGTATTGCTCTCCCAGCAGATATCAGAGTGATTGAAGTCTCCCATGAGAACCAGGGCCTGTGATCTAGTAACTTATGTTAGTTGCCGGAAGAAAGCCTCGTTCACCTCATCCCGCTGGTCTGGTGGTCTATTGCAGACTCCCACCACGACATCACCCTTGTTGCTCACACTTCTAAACTTAATCCAGAGACTCTCAGGTTTTTCTGCAGTTTCATACTGGAGCTCTGAGCAGTCGTACTGCTCTCTTACATACAACGCAACTCCCCCAACTCCTTGGGAGTCCTGAGAAATAGGGGAGGCACGTGACCACCCAGAACCTTTCATCTGTGTCCCCCCCACTAGCCACAGCTACATGATGCCTCTGTGCGCGGGTTGAAGCTGAGCTAGGGCCATGCTTGTGCTCTGAGCGGTCCCTGGAGCCCGTGGCCCCCTCCATACTCCCTGTCCCCTAGCCTACCGCCCACCCTGGAGCCTCATGCCCCTGACCCCCGAGCAGTTCCTGGAGCCTCCCACCTTGGCCTCATGTCCTCCCCACCCACCATCCTTTGGGCCAGTCCCTGGAGCTCTCTCCACCACCCCTACCCCAACTGGCCCCTTTCCCCTCCCCAGTCTGCCTCCAGTCTCCTGCTTCTGCCACATCCCAGCCTCCCCCATCTCCCCAGGGCTGCTATTTGGAGTCTCCTTGGTCCCTCCTGGCCCTTGCTCAAAAGTACTCACACATATATTCACACTCTGCTTTGCTGCCCAGATCCCAGCCCATACCTATTTCTCCCCCCCCGAATCTCTGCTACTTGGCTCAGTTGGGGGCATGGAGGGATGTTTTTGGGGGGGCGAGCAGCAGTACCACGTGACTCAGGCCAGCCCCATGTGTCCCGTTTTCAGTTTAGGAAATAAGGTAATCTAACTCTCTGGGCAGGACGCATGGGGAACTGGCAGGCGATCGGGGAGCTTGGGGGGGCAATCGGGGGTTAGGGGAGGGGAGCTGTGTGGAGGCCTGGACCTTGACTGTAGTTTGACCAAGAAATTTGGACCTTGACCAAAAATAATTGACTACCCCTGCTCCCCACCATTGGGGCACAAGCAGAGCAGAGGCAACTTCAGCACTGAGGTTAGAACAGCAGCCTTAGAATTGCTCTGCTGCACACTGTGTGGCCTGTATGCAGAATTCCTTCTCTCCGGCCCTGGAGGAGATCCCCAATGTACACAGGCTGGAGAGAGGATTTGGAGTTAAAGAATAACATATTAAATGGATGGAACACAGATAATTTCACAGAATTTTAAATGGTCCCCTCTCTATATATAAAATATTAGGGCCAAAAAATAATATATATATGTATATACAATGCAGTAGCATATACAATACAGCCAAGTATATATAACTATACACTGTGTCTTATAGGGTATTTTTTACACAAATGAACCACAAATTACTTTACAAAGTTAATATACCGGTAATTACAGAATTAAATAGTACACAATTTTTCATTATCTGGTCGTGTCTGTAGTTTTAAAATAATGTTTTACAGTCATAAATTAACACTTTAAAAATGAACAGTGGTATTGCCTATATCTTCCATGTCACATCTGCTTAGTTTTACAGACACAAACAAGTTTTTGCTACTGTCAGCACTGAAGACCCAATTTAGCTGCAGAAGAGCAGAGCTGCACTGTATTGTGGCTGATGCGTCATCCGCAAAACGAGCAGGCTGCATTCTGATTCTGGACTCTTTGGTGCTGGTGATGATGTAGCAAGCAGAAAGAATATAGCCTGTTTGAGTATTAATTATGATTTACGATTATTCCCCTTCAGAGATCAAACTGAGCTTGCAGCACAGGCAGTATAATGGGAACAAAAACAAAAACTTGCTTCCGCTTGTCAACTGAGCCCATTTGATATTAGGAAGTCGTCACTGCTTAGGAATAAATGAGGCAGCACTAAGAAATCATTCCACGGTGAGTGGCTTTTCTGACTAGACAGAGCTGCTGTTCTTTCTACCTTGGAAAGGCAGGATGGGTCTATTCATTGCTTTGTACACTGCCGCCCCTCCTGCCAAACAGGGAGCCCCTCTGAACTGGTGTGAAGGTAACTTAAAGGACTTACCGGTTAGGAGCCGTTTCTGGCATCCTTGTTAATTTCACTCCCAGTTGTGTGTGTGGGGGGGGGCGGGGGAGGGGAACGGTGTGTGTGACCACGGCAGGGCAGTTCTTTTCTGCCCCCTGGATGAGGGGATCTCCAATACTACTATAGTACAATAGTAGGGGCTGGTTGCTGGGGTCGGGGAGTCGGCACCAGGCTGCAGCTGCATTGTTTGTGACACACACATTCATACACATACATACTGTATGTATTACTGTCCTGTGGGGAAGGTGCCAGTGCCCTTTTAAGTGGGGGGGGGGAGGGAGAGACAAGTGTTTCTGGGCTCACACACCTCAGGAACTTCTGCTTAATGTGTGCTGCTTAATGGAGTCCGTCCTTCCCCAGGGGGCTGTTTGTTGGTCCAACTGCTACACTGAAGAGCTATCTTTTTTGAGAGATCCATCCATACTGTACATACATATTTAGAATATACCTGGATCAGAGTAGATTTAGATTTGTGAAGCAAGACAAGAAGATTTTGTTTTCCCAGGAAGACATTCATGTGGATGTTCCAAAGTTAGCTTTTGAGGGCCATACGGTAGCCCCACATGGTAATCGCCCGGGCTTGCTATTTACAACTGCCTCAAACAAAGCCGATCAAAGGACACGTGAAGAAAGATCTTCCAATTATAAGAACTTAATTAACAATTTGTCCATTTTGAATCCTGAGAAATGGCAAGAGAATCCAGAGAATCCCCATTTTGTAGAAAAGGAAATAAGAGCATTGGCTGATCAACTGAGAATCAATCAACAGGAAACACACTTGGGATTTGCTGAATTCAAGGCTTTTGGAGGAAAAAACATTCCTGGTAAACTTAAAAAACTCGTCCTTGCAGTGGACACCCTTGCTGCAAGCAACGCTGACTGCGAAAGGGGATTCAGTGCGATGAACAACATCATTACAGTGAAATGGACTGCACGTAACACTCGTCATGTGGGGGACTTGCTATTCATTTCATGTGTGGGACCTCCTTATACTCAGTGGAATCCCATACCATATGTGAAATTGTGGCTTGGAAAGGGCCGATGTGCAGCACATTCATCTCGAGGCATGGCACGACAACAGGGAGCGCAGCGAGAGCAGCTGTATGGCCCAATGTGGGAGTTGCTGTAAGGATGCTTTGGTCCATCCAGTCCTTCCCATGGATGCCCCTTTCTTGCCCCTGCTGGGTTGGCCCACTCACACCTTCCACGTGCCAGGACTGAGCCGGGGGCTGGGGCGGCTTTGCTGTGGGTAGTGGTTCCCGTTGGAGCTGCGGCCCCCACCTGCCACCCCCTATTGCTTGTGTTGTTGCCGTCGCATGCCCCACAGACCTCTGTCTCCTCCCCTGTCTCCCAGGCAGCTCCCCCCCACAGCCTGGAAGAGAGAACAGCCGCTGCTGAGGCTGGAAGTGTTCCTGGGGACACCATTAAGCAGCAACCCAAAAGCTGGGCCCACAGATGCACTGGCAGTGCCCAGCCAGACCTTGCCTCTTACAGAAGTTCCTGAGGTGTGAGCAGCAGAAATACTGTCTCCCCTGTCCCCCCACCCCTCAAAAGGGCACCGGTGCCCTCCCCACGGGATAGTAATACATACAGTATGTATGTGTATGAAGGCATCTCTCAGCCAGTCTCACTGCAAGCTAGAGCCTAGAGGAGAGCCCCTGCTGAGTGGGGGGTGGGGGAGGAACACAGAGCCTTACTGTCTGCAGCCTGGCTGGAGGAGGAGGGAGACGAGAAACCAATGTGACAGTGAGTTTTCCCCTTCCACCTGCTTTTATTAGCTCTGGATTTAAGCTGTGCAGCCAAATGCCTATTGTATTTGTTGTGTATATTATTGGAGAGATCCCCTCATCCCGGGGGCAGAAAAGAACTGCCCCTCCCATGGTCAAACACACCCTCCCCCCGGCCCCCAGCAACTGTGAATGACATTAACAAGGATGCGAGAAACTGCTCCTAACCCCCGGGGCACAGGGAACAGCTGAGTTTAAACCTTTCTTATGCAGGGGGCAGGCTTCTCCCTCTCTGAGCCAGTCTCCTTTTCTTACCGGTCCCCTGGACCGGCCCCTACCGGCTTACTTTCACCTCTGGAAGGGGGTTTGGTGGACGGGAGGCGCTGGTGTTATGCTGCTGCTACGGCTGGTCTTGCCGCTGCTGCTGCAGAGTCACGTGAGAGTCCCCTTTAAGTTTCCATAGAGAGGCCTCTCAGTGTCACATGATGGACATGATATAATGAAACAACATTGTAGCGAGGAAAGCATTTAGGGGAGCCCAGAGCTACATAAACAGTGACTGGGAAGGGGGCAGAGAAAGACGGAAACTACGGGGCATCCGTCTGCACACAGGAGCCCACCCACCTCCACCCTGTAGGGAGAGGGGACATGGACAAGAGAGGAGGGGTCCCTCTGTTCCCCTCCCACCCCTCTCGGGCCAGGAGGAAGAACAACTTTTAATCAGCACAGATGGGATTGCACCTGTCTCCAGCGTCCCCACCATCCAAAGAAAGAGGAAATTATAGGAAAGAACAGAGCTGGAAACTACCTGGGTTTTGTTTGGTTTTGTTTTTCTCCCACTTTGCTGGGGGGTCGCGGTGCGGGGAAGGCGAGAAAGCTTTGCCAGCACATGGATCAGCTGAAGGTAAGTTATTTATAGTCCTTAAAAGCTCCTCAAGAGAGATTTGTTTTGGGAGCTGTGGTGTGTGTATACGGGGGGGAGGGGAGGGGATTTCGTCCTAAATTTTGCATCCGGACGTTTACATGAGGAAGGGTGTCATTGCCCTGTGGCATCGTTTTCATGTGAGTTTTGGTTCGGGGTGGGATCGGTTCGCGTGTTCGTCTCCTTTTAACTTCTTTTCTCTCTGTCTCCCTGCCCTAGCCCAGGGTCGGGAGCCATGGGGCCAGGCGTTTGGGTAAGGAGGGAGCTGGGCTTTCCAGCTTGAAATGGGCATTTAAAAATAAAGAAAGGCGATTGCGCCATGTTTGTGTTGCTAAGAGGTGTGTGTGTGTGTGTGTGTGTGATGGCTGCATGCCACATGGCTTCTCTGGAGCGGCTGGGTTGTGCGTGTGTTTTTCCCCCCTCAGTGTCCGCATTCCAGCTAATGTTGCGCAGATAAAATTCGAACTGGAGGTAAACAGAAGAGGAAAGGAGGGGGCGGGGTGCGGGGGGGGGGGGAGGGCGGAGCGCCTTTTTATCTCCAAAACGTCACATTCCAAATCCATAACAACACAGCCCCCCACCCACGCACACACCTTCGCCACCAGCATATAGGGAAGATGCCATTCCCCTTCGCAGGCTCGCAGCATAGCAATGCCTACTTGCTTGCCCCAGGAAAACATTACGCAGAGTAGGTTGGAGCAGAAATTGATCCCCTTCGTGAGTGCCCCACCTCATCCAGCCTGTAACTCTCAGGCACCCAGCGGGCTCAGAGCCTCCCAAAAAACAGGGTGCAGTGGGTGGCTTTTTCTAAATAAAAGGAGGGGCATGTTTTCCCCCTTAGTAAAGGTACAAGGACTAGATTATTACAGTGCTGAACATCTGGTTATTGGTCGGTGTTGGAGCTCCCTGTGCGTGTGAGTGCAACGGGTAAGTGTGGCTAGCTGGGTATGTGGCAGGTGCTGGCATGTGGTTATTGACAGGGACATTTATACTGTGATGGAGGTTCGTGGGGATTTGGTAAGTAACTGCTGGGTAGCTGTGGGTTAGGCAGGAGGGGGCATTCGAAACGGAGAAATGACCGCTGCAAGGTGGAGCAAGGCTGTGTGTTTGGGAAGGGGGTTTTGCTGTTTGTGTTGGTTTGGGAAGCAGCCGAAGAGCATCCCCTTAACACACTTGGGTATCTTCATATGGGTATAGATGAGCTTGCTTAGTTTTAGGGGAGGGGTGGGTGTGTTTGTCTTTGATGTCGAGGGAAGTGTGCTGGTAGCCTGGGAAAGGTTATCTTTTGAAGTGGTGTGGAGTAGCACAATGTGGATGTGTCTGTTGTCTGAAGGGGGGGGGAGGGAGGCTGTGATTTGCAAGTTCTAGGTTTATGACACAGGCAGTTTAGCTGGCAATAAGTATACTTAGCACTAATGTGGTGCCCTTCACATGTCCAGAGCACTGTAAACACAACCACTAATTAATTGACGCAGGTATCTTTCTCTGTGCCACATGGCCACTGTAGGGGGCAGGCACTTGTCTGCAGTGGTACAGATAGCGGGTAGTGTGAGGTGGGGCATGGGTACATGGCAAGATGGGGAATGAAGAGGCGAAAGGACTCCTCTGGAGAGAGAGGTATGTGGCGTAGAAGAAGGCCCCATATCAGGTATAAGGGTGTATTACGCCTTAAGGAACATGCGGGGAAGTGGAGTGAGGAATTACAAAGCAATTTCTCCTCCCGGGGAGGGGTAAAAGGGTGTTGTGGGGCAGGGCATGGAAGAGTATGTATGAGGAGGTAATACACATCCTGAGGAGGAAGGGTAGGAATACTGAGTGGATTATATTGACAGCTATGGGAGTGCAGGGGGAGGGGCTAACAGAGGTGTGCAGGAGGGCTGTACACGTGATTGGGGAGTTGAATATGGGGGGGGGGGGTGTGTTGGTGGGGGGGGAAACAAGAGTGGGTCTGAGGCAGATACGTGGGATTTGTGTGTGTGTGGTTTGGGAATGGTAAGATGTACACAGGGCCGTGGGGAGGGGCCAAAGGACTGTAAGGAAGGGTCAAGGACAAAACATGTTGTTGAGAAGCAGAGGTGCTGGAACAATTTGTATAGTGCGGGTGCTGAGAGCCATTGAACCAAACTAAACCCTGTATATGATGGAAACCACTTCAAGCCAGGGGGTGCGGCAGCACCCCCACTTCCTGCACCTGTGTTGAGAAGCGGTTTTCGTGGATACATAGAGGAAGCTCAGGGCTCTGTAGCAGAGGGGTGTACATCCTGCTGCAGTGGGGGTTTCTGGGTGGTGTCATACAGGGCTGTACTGGGGGCAAGTGGCACAGGTCCGTATAAAGGTGTTGGTGTGTGTTTGTGTATGGGAGACACAGAGCTATGTTGAGATGGGGAAGTGGGGGGGCATAAGGCTATGTTGGAGGTGAGAATGCTTATGGAGAACACTGCACTGTTGGGAGGTGAAAGGGTCTGTATTTGTGGGGCAAAGTTGTGTCAGGGTAAGGGGGGGTCTGTATTTGGGGGCACAGAACTGTGTTGGCGGTAAGGTGAGTCTGTGTGTGGGGGCACAGGGCTGTGTTAGGGTGAGGGAGCGTGGGTGGTCACAGGGCTGTGTTGGGGAAAGGGGTGGGTGTATGGGTGGGGACGGGGTTGTGTTGTGTCAGAGGGGTGGGGCTGTGTTGGGGTGAATGGGGGTGGGTGGTCACAGGGCTGTGTAGGGGTGTACGGGTGGGGATGGGGTTGTGTTAGATCAGAGGAGTGGCGGTGGGGCTGTGAAGGGGTGGGGCTGTATAGGGGTGGGGACGGCTGTGTTGGGGTGAATGGGGGTGGGTGGTCTCAGGGGTGTGTAGGGGTGAAGGAGAGG
>NW_020698884.1:0-621 GCF_002925995.2 Terrapene triunguis
CCACAGATAATCCCCCCATATTGGCCTGACACCCCATATCAAACCCCAAATAGCCCCCCACATCAGACCCTGACACGCCACATTGGACCCCAAATAACACCCCCACATCAGACCCTGACACCCCACATTGGACCCCAACACCCCCACATCAGACCCTGACATTCCACATTGGATTTGGCGGGGGAAGGGTTAACACCCCCCCCACACGCTCCCCTTCCCCCCTCCCCATAGCAGGCCCTGGTGGGGGGGAAGGGTTACCACCACCACCCCTTGCCCGCCCCACTTCCCCCCCCTCCCCCTGGCAGCCTGTAGAATGGGGGCTGTGACCCCGAAGTAATGGTTCCCCAGGCAATGGGTGCCGACAAAGGGGGGCCTTCCAGAGCCAAGGCGGGGAGCGGGCGGGGGGGGAGGGGAAGGAGCAGGCGCCTGACATGCTAATGAGGGGGGAGGGGAGGAAGTGCGGGGGGGGGAGACCCTTGAGCAGAGGCGGGGGGGCAGAGAAGTACGTGGGGAGGGGCAGGAGACACCTGCCAGAAACTATTCCACTCCGCATCCCCCAATTGTGTCTCCCCCCGCACCCCGTGTGGGTGCCCCCCCAGCGTATGTCCCCGCCCCCCCCCC
>NW_020698884.1:721-2019 GCF_002925995.2 Terrapene triunguis
CCCCCCCCCCAGTCCATCCATCCAAAGCCCCTTATGGAGATTAGGGTTCCAGGCACCAGCGGGCCAAAGAATGTTAAAACCCTTCAGAGCCGCGAGCCCCTCGGGGCCCCGATCCCGCCCGCGCCGCGAGCCACCGTTCCCAAGACAGCAACGCCCGCCTCTACCCGCCGGGGGCGCCACAGGCAGCGGGGCGGGGGAGCTCCCAAGCTGCCCCGGCCTCCCCCCGCCTCCGGCGCTGACATCCTGCTGCGGTTTCCGGCCGGACGTGACGGTCCCGTGTCTCCTGCGGGAGCATGGCCGATCCCATTGTTTTCCCAAGCTCTGCCCCTCGCTGCCAGGGGCCCCTTGGGGGGCTGAGGAGACGGGGGGTTGCGGCCTGGGGTCCTTTCTGCTCCCCTCTCCCCCCGGTTGGCCAGCCCTGGAGGTATAGAGGCTTTTCCCAGTGCCTGTGTGCCCACGCATGTGCCTGAGTGTGGGTGTCTGTCATGTATGTACTGCGCATTGGCGTGTACATTACTCGTCTACCCCATTCCAGCCCGGGAACACCGTGTGCGCCACGCGTGTTAGCGTTTCCCCGTGTTTTAGCGTGTTGGGCTCATGTGCGGGCATGTTCGTGGCGGCTCTATTCCAGACCCCTATTCCAGACCTTGCTCCCAGATTAAGTGCCCCCCCCCAGATTTACCCTCCCCAGCACCTCCTAGTCCCCACCCCCGGGAGACCCTCCCCCTGCAGCCCCCCCGTCCCCTGCACCTCATGCCTCCCCCCAGCCCCACTCTCCCCCTCACCTGCACCTCGCGGTCCCCGTATTTCTGGGGGTTCTTGCTGCTCTGGCATTTCTTGCGCAGTTTCTTCAGCTCGGCCTGGCACTTCTCAATGGCCTCCGCCTTGGCCCGGTGCTCAC
This sequence comes from Terrapene triunguis, assembly GCF_002925995.2. Taxonomy (NCBI): domain Eukaryota; kingdom Metazoa; phylum Chordata; order Testudines; family Emydidae; genus Terrapene; species Terrapene triunguis. Next base: position 1,623 of record NW_020698884.1, read on the forward strand.
TCTGGTACTTCTTCAGGGTGGCCTGCGGGGGTGCCAGAGAGCAGTGGGGGGGCGGGTCAGCTCGCCCCGGGGACGGGGCTGGGGGGAGAGAGAATGGGACTCCCCAGGACCCTAAGCAGGGCCAGCTCGGTCTGTGCAGCGTCCAGTACGACAGGGACCCCCCCCAGATCTCAGTCACGGTGTGTGTGTGTATGTGTGCGCGCGCACGCAACACCCAGTGTGACAGGGACCTCAATCTGTGTCTGAACATATGAATGGTGCAATTGGAGAAACTGAGGCAGGGAGCTGGCAAACCCGTTTCACAGCCACAATGGGCCAAAGACTTTAGTGGGGGTGGGAAATTGGAAAGGGGAAAATGGGGAGTACATGGGGGGGTCTGGGTGGATGGGGGCACAGG
>NW_020698885.1:0-14576 GCF_002925995.2 Terrapene triunguis
GTTCAAGCCCTCCCGGGCCACTTTTTAAACCCCTCTGGGCAGGAGCGGTATCCACCCCGCTACAGATGCACATTGGAAAACATAATCCTAGTTATACATACAAAATGAGGGGGTCTAAATTAGCTGTTACCACTCAAGAAAGAGATCTTGGAGTCATTGTGGATAGTTCTCTGAAAACATCCACTCAATGTGCAGCGGCCGTCAAAAAAGCAAACACAGTGTTGGGAATCATTAGGAAAGGGAAAGATAAGAAGACAGAAAATATCATATTGCCCCTATATAAATCCATGGTACGCCCACCTCTTGAACACTGCGTGCAGATCTGGTCACCCCATCTCAAAAAAGATCTATTGGAATTGGAAAATGTACAGTGAAGGGCAACAAAAGGGTGAGGGGGATGGGACAGCTTTTGTATGAGGAGAGATTAATAAAACTGGGAATTTTCAGGTTGGAAAAGAGATGACGAAGGGGGGAATAAGATGGAAGTGTATAAAATGTTGACTGGTGTGGACATAGTGAATAAGGAAGTGTTATTTACTCCTTCCCATAACCCAAGATCTAGGGGTCACCAAATGAAATTAGTACACAGCAGTTTTAAAACAAACAAAAGGAAGTATTTCTTCACACAACGCAGTCAACCCGTGGAACTCTTTGCCAGAGGATGTTGTGAAGGCCAAAATTATAACAGGGTTTAAAAAAGAACTAGCTAAGTTCATGGAGGTTAGGTTCATCTACAGTTATTAGCCAGGATGGGCGGGGATGGTGTCCCTAGCCTCTGTTTGCCAGAAGCTGGGAATGGGCGAGAGGGGATGGATCACTTGGTGATTCCCTGTTCTGTTCATTCCCTCTGGAGCACCTGGCATAGATGGACCATTGGTCTGACCCAGTCTGGCCCTTCTTATGTTCTTATGGTACTTCAAGGCTTGGGGTTGGGAATATCTTGCTGTATTGTCTCCTGATTGTTCTAAACTTACATATAAACATAAAATATGGCTTTAATTGGTGTTTGTATTTGTATTTTTTTCTTTCTTTATATAGGAATTAGGTACAGTGCTCCTGTCAGCTAATTTCTAAGTTGTTATCTCCCAGAAAAACTAGAATTTTCAGGTGCCTGAGTAGCTCCTCGAATCAAGGTTAAAGTTGCCCTCCCCCGACATCTAAAATGGCGCCGCTGCAAGACACACAGCAAGAGACAGCCGAGATCAGGGGCCCGTCACGCCGGGTGCTGCCCAGACACAGCCAGAGACAGGCCCTGCCCTTAAGAGTTTACAAACAGACAAAAGGTGGGAGGGGAAATGGAGGCACAGAGTGAGACCCCAAGCAGGCCAGAAACACACCCTGCGTCTCCTGACTCCAAGGCTAGTGGGATAACAAACCGCATCCCTCGCTTCCTCTCTCATCCTTTTAGCTCTGCTTCCTTGTTCACCGTTCAGCAGCAGGCTCCGTGCCACCCGGGATGGGGCACTCCCAGGGGGCTGCACAGGTCCTGGCATCTCAGCTCAGCGGCGCTAGCCTACAGGAAAAGAAAATCTGGGCCTGGCAGCTCTGCCATCTGTGTGGTCTGCTGTGAGAGCCACTGCTGCTTTCCCTGCAGCCCTAGGGACACATTTTCACAGTGGGGGCAGAGCCAAGGGTGCGCAAATTTCTGCATCCTCCTGTTTTCCTCTGTCCCAAGCCTCCCGCCAGACTAGCCTGGGGACCTCGAGAAGACGGTTGCTGATAGAAACACCGTGTGTATCACTATTAATGCTGTAGGTTTCCCGCCTAGGAAATGGGTTTGAGTCCCTCACTCACTGTTCAATTTGCGTCATATCTCCCTCTGCGCCCTGAGCCAGCCAGTCCCCACTGGGGGCTGGATTGGGGCCGGCGCCTCCTAGACAGGAAAGGCCCCGTTTCCCGTTCCCCACTTCCCGAGCCAGCCAATCCCCTCCTAAATAGGTCATTTCAAGCAATAGCACTACAGACCACGTGATAGCTGATGGTTTATACCTTTAAAAGGTAATTGCTTGGCCCGCTCACCACAGGCTAGCGCGACTCTACTATAATGTGTATGTTCAGTAGCCGGTGTGTTCTCCACTTGTCAGACTTGTTTTATACTCCACTAAACATGCGTGTTTTGGGATTGAGCATCTGTGTTTCCGAACCTCGTCACTCACAGAAGACTTTGCATTAATTCAGGATAGTCTATTGAGCAGTATAAACAAGTCATTGTATGACATTTTAGTTTGCACTGACTTCGCTTTTATGTAGCCTGTTGTAAAACTAGAAAATGTCTAAATGAGTTGATATACCCCCTGGAAGACCTCTGGGTACCTGTGACGGGGCAGAGCGGCCCCACACTGGTACCGCAGGAGTTAACCCTTCCTTCCTAGCAGAGGAAGCCACGGCCAGAAAGCTCTGCTGGGCATGCTCCAACTGGAGAACAGGTATAAAAGCCTGCAGACCAGCTCAGTCGGGGCTGACCGCTGGAGGAGAAGGATGCACGCCGCTAGCTCCTGAAGAGGGAGAGCCTGCGCGCCAGGATCCAGGAGTCAGCCAAGCCGAGGCACTACCTGAGACCCCGACGGAGGACGTCACGGGGAGGAACAGACCGGAGGACCCCCCGCCGCAGATGAACTGGTCCTCACGGTAGGAAGTGACCCAGGGGAACTCTAGAGACAAACGGCGTTAGAGCTTTATTAACGCTCAGCGTGTTGCGGGCGGATCCCCACCGAGCGAGTGGCAAGGAGAGCTTGCCACTACCTGGGTCAGGGCTCAGTGGAGAGGGCGGGCCCGAGTCCCCCTACCCCCTCACCCCCGAACCATGAGGGATCCTAGAGACTCTGGCCGTGAGGCCGCGCTACCCCACTTGTAAGAGGGATTGTATGGACTCTGGCCGCTAGGCCGCGCTCCCCCACTCGTAAGGAGGGGTTGTATGGACTCTGGCCGCTAGGCCGCGCTACCCCACTCAACAGAGCCGATGGGGGGAAGGAGGCCGTAGCCGCCCGCCCGCAGGGAGGCGGACGTGAGGACTGGAGAGTGGTGAGGCGCTGACACCCCACCCCACCCCTGCCACAAAGGGGCGCTGCGGTCCCAGGCTCGCCACAGTAGCCCTGGTTGAGAATCACTGGTCTGTGATGTCCCACAATGGCCCATTTGGATTCAATAGGCCTTCCTGATGGGCAGGAGATGACCCCTCCCGGGGCAAACCGTATTTCACCCCTGATGCGGTTTCTTTCCTGACTGGGTTTCTAGTTTCAGAGCCCTCAAGTATTACCTTGTATATAGCAGGGGATACAGACATTAAAAGTGAGATTCACGCAGGCAGCAACTCACAAGTATTTCCTAACGTCTGAACACATTTTTGTATGCTTAACAGCTATATTAACAATCCTCACACACAGACTGGTTTCCAGATATGAATTTGTCAGGGCTGAGGCCTAGAGTCTTGGCATGAGCTGGCATCTGGTCTGCCAGTGTCACACCTGCCTCCAGCTGAGATTGGATTGGTTGTTTTTTTTCCATGCATTACAGGCAAAATGATTTCTTGGTGATGTTGTTTTGACTCTTTCTCTTCTCCCTCCAAAGCCTTTGCCAGGACTCTTTGGGTATCTTCAGCAAGGTCGCTTATAAAGTTATCCAGCATAAACACTGTTGTGCCAAAAGAAACCTGTGCAGAAAACAGTGACCCGACCACTGGCATACTCCAGGCAAAGTAAGTCAAATACGTCACTCCCTCACCTGCACACTTTGCCAGCAGCTTCAGTACAAGGTCAGTTGTTATTTCTGTGGCCAGTGGAGACCTTATCATGGCCTTCAGATCTTCCTCCCGCTTCCCAACCTGCTCAGCGAGTGCAGAGAGGGAGTCAGAATTCAGGCCAAAATCCTTGCAGTAATTTCTCATGCAGTCCACCAAGACAGCTGTGTCGGCAACAAGAGAGAGACCCGGAAGAGGAATAGCACGAGGACCGCCCGACAAGGTAGCTGATTTCCGTGTGGTCTTCTGCATGTCTGTTTTCTTCTCTTGCAGGGTCCTGCATGAGGTATCCAGCAGGTTTTGCAACATAACATGGCGGAGTTCTTTATCCAGAGTTTCCTTCAGGAGGGGAAAATCATGCTTGTCAGATTCCCAGCTGGAGAGGAGAAAAACCTGAGGGTCATTCACTCCTGCTCTTTGTAGATGGGCTTGGCAGTCCTCTCTGATCTGCTGCAGGGTTCTCGCCTCACTATAGTTTATTTTTCTCTTTTCAGCCCCCAAGTCTTGGTCCACTTTGGAGCGCACAAAATAAAACTTCTTTGCGTTCTCCTGGATCTTCCGTGCCAGGTTGGCATGGATATCTTTGAAGCGTGTAGCAGTGACAATAAGGAAAAAATCATATCCTGACAAGTATGTATCAGTCATCTTGTGTTCAATTGACTGAAAATTTGGCCTTCCAATTCCTGGAAGATCCCATAAGAAAACATTAGGGTATTCAGGATGTGAATATAGGGTTGACCACGCTGTTGTTTCCACCATCCCGACCTCAGCGGCGCCTATATCATCATCAGCTAAGCCCAGGAAGGCATTGACAAACGAAGACTTTCCAGAGCCCGACTCTCCGACGACGGCAATTTCGAATAATCCGGGTGACTTCATCATCTGCTGCGCTATCGAAGCTGCTTCTTTAAGGTTTCCTTCTTGGACAGCAGCTTTGAATTCGCCTTCGCTCATAGTGGGAGATTTTTTCCCAACCACTACTGGGTCAATGGACATTTACTGAGCCTTCCTGGGAGCTGCTCAATCGACCTGAGCTGCCTGCCTTTGAAAAGGAGAACAAATATTTCAGTTATTAAAAATAAATGGAATGAATCTCCCATATGACCCTGCCGTTATATCTACCATACGTCCTCAAGACCTAGGACCAGATCCTGGAGCTACGGCTGTTTTATCCCAGCGGGGAATCTGTCCCCAATCTCCCCAGTGGAACTACGGCCCATTGACCCCAGCTGGGATCTGGCCCCATTGACTCCAATGGAGCTACGGCCCATTGACCCCAGCTGGGGAGCTGCCCCTTAATTATTGTATTATTAGGACTATTATATTTTGGCCAAGCAAAGTGAGGTCCTACATGCAACTTGATGGCATTTCTCTGTTGGTTTGTCTGCCCGTTGGACAAGCAGAATGGGGAAATAGACACACTGGGTTCGTCTACACTGCAGTAAAACACCCGTGGGTGGCCCGTGTCAGCTGACTCGGGCTCCGGGGGCTTGGGATGAGGAGCAATAAAATTACAGTGTAGACCTCGGGGCTTGGGCAGGATCCTGGGCTCTGGGTCCCTCGGGGGATGTGGGCCAGCTGCAGATGTTTTATTGCAGTGTAGACGTACCCACTGAGTCATAGGCGCCAACTCTGTGGGTGCTCTGGGGCTGGAGCACCCACGGGGAAAAATTGGTGGGTGCTCTGCACCCACCGGCAGCTCCCCGCCCAGCTCACCTCCGCCTCCGCCTCTTCCCCTGAGCACGCCATGTGCCTGCTTTTCCCCCCTAGGTCCCAGCACTTGCACCTTGAAACAGCTGTTTCGCCCAGCTGGGAGGGAGGGGGGAGAAGGGGGAACTCGGCAAGCTTGGGGAAGAGGCGGGGCCAGGGCGGGGATTTGGGGAAGGAGTCTAATAGGGGCAGGGAGGGGGTGGAGTTGTGGCGGAGACTTTGGGGAAGGGGTTGGAATGGGGGTAGGGCAGGGGCAGGGAAAGGGTGGAGTCGGGGCAGGGCTGGGGGTGAGGGGGCGCGAGCACCCACCGGCTTGTGCTGGGAGGCAGTTTCCCCCAAGCTGGCTTCTGGCCCCCACAGACCTTGGGCACAGCCCCTCTCCCGCCCCACGTAGGCCTGGGGCCAATCCCCCACCATGGGGGGGCTGCATAGGGCACCACAATGTCTAGGGACGGCCCTGCTGGGCCCCTCCAGGCATGTGGGTCCAGAGGGGGGCAGGCCAAGCTCCCGCTCTGTCCTGGCTGGTTGTGCCACTTCCGAGGGGCCAGAGGGATCCTTGCCCGGCCCCAGCAGTGCTGCGGGATCAGCCCATGCATGAACATAGGCACTTCCAGCCGGCCTCCCGGTGAGTGTGGCTGGGGGGCAGGAAGGGCGCGGGGCAGTGGGTCTCTGGAGGGTCTGTGGGGGGCAGTGGGAGTTCTGGGGAGGGTACTCCTGGGGGAATGAAAACAGATCCCCTGCAACTGAGAAAGCCCATGGGCTTAGTTTGGGGGGCAGTGCCCCCAAACAGGGGTGAGGCATGGGGGGCACACGGAGCCTCCCCCCCTTTCTGCAAGCACGGAGCTGCCAGGCTGAAAAAAGAAGGGGCTGCTCAGAAGATGCCACTTTCTGGGTCCTAGTACTGGTTGCACTCCCCTTCTGTGTGCTGGGAGCCTCCTGTTTTCTGTACAACAGTGAGTGCCTATGGGGGGGAAGGGCAGGGACAGGCTGGGGCTAGGGGGAAAGAGGCAGTGGGGAAGGAAGGGGGTGGGGTGGGGAGGAGAAGGGGGTGGGGGAAGCGGGGGCTGGGGAAAGAGGCAGTGGGGATGAAGGGGGTGGGGTGGGGTGGGGAGGAGATGGGGCAGTGGGGAAGGGGCATGGGATGGGGAAGAGAAAGGGATGGGGGACATGGGGGCAGGGGGGGAAGCTGGAGCCCAGCATGTGGCATCCCCTTGGCAGAAGCTGGGGCTCACCTGTTAAGCAGGCCCATCAAACCCTCACCCTGACAAGCCCCACCTCCCCTGCCTCTGTACCACCCCGATGAGCCCCCCCCAGACACCTTCCCCACTGAGCCCCAAACACCTTCACCTGGATCCCCTACAGACTCCCATTGCCTCTGCACCTGGCACCTCCCTGTGCATCCAGATCCCCCACTGAGCCACCTGCACCCAGACTGCCCCCAGAGAACTCTCCTACCCCCACCTGGATCCCCCCACACCTAGTCCCTCTGCACTCGGATCCTGCTGCCGGGCTGAGCCTCCCTGCCCACACCTGGGGAGCCTGGCACAAAAGGGGCAGGGCCCCAGGGTGTTTCTGTGGCAGGCCTGGCCCTTGTGCTGTGTCAGGGTCGGGTGCAGCCTCACTGCCAAGTCCCTGTCCCAGAGGGGTGGGGGAGGCTGCAGGGTATTCTCCCACCTCCATGCAGCCAGTGGCCTGTGCTCCACACTGCCACGTTGGAGCCTCCACATTTACTTATTGACAAATACAATTTCCAGAATTGTGCGCAGAAATTTTAATTTTTGGGTGCAGAATCCCCTCAGGACTACGGGGCGCTGTGCAGCTGTGATGGCGGGACTGTGAGGAAGGTGGCGGGCAGTGGGGCAGTCTATGGGCGGGGGGCGCTGGGCGAGCAGTGTGGTGTTCGGGGTGTTGTGTAGTTGTGGTGGGAGGCCCAGTGGGGGAGGTTTCTGGGAGGGGTCGGGGCTGGGCATAGAGATCTGTGGTGGAGGTCTCTGGGTGAGGGGGCGCTGGGCATAAGGGTGGGGCACTGGGCCAGGGTGCGGTGTGGTGTGGGCCCGCCCTCAAGGGGAAGGGACATGCTGGCAGCACAGGGCTGGGCAGGCCAGTGTGCGTCTGGCAGCTGCAGGTTTGTAAACAGTGCCCTCCTGTTGGACTGCGCAGAGCGGGGCTGCTCCCCACACGCTGTGCCTCATTGCCCCCAGCCCGCCCTTCACTCTGGAGACTGACCATCCCGCCCCCTTGCATCTTGCCCCACAAATATGTTTGGCGCCGGGCCCAGAAAAAGTTAATCCGGCCTTGCATTTGAGCTCTGCTAGCAAAGGAAGTGGGCTGAAGACAGGACGGGCGGCTGTTCGCTCTGGAACACACAGGCCCTCCCAGAAAATAGCCCTGGGTTAGTGACCTGGTTCATTTTATTTCTGGTTTTGTAACTTATGGCAGGCGCACGCAGCACCTTGAATAGGCCCCTTTAGGATTTTGCAAACAAAGCTACATAAACAACAAATTTTAGTGACACGCCTGGGGAGGGGGCGGGCAGCAGGCAGTGTCCCAGCAGAGGGAAGAGGCTCTGGCCCTGCCCCATCTCTCCGGCTCTGGTCCGCTCCCCACCCAGGCCAGCTGCTCGGGGGACACTTGACCCGCATGACCCCCTCCCTCCCCCAACCTGGGGCCTCGGGTCTAAATAATACTTTGTCCTGTCATGAGTGCCGGGGACTGGACTAGAAAACCTCTTGAGCTCTCTGCCAGTCCTATGACTCTATGCATCTAGAGCTGGGAAAGAATGGATTTCGCAGTTTGTTGGTAATTTTGAAAACTCAGGGGAATAAAAAGCATTTGGGGTTGAGTGGAAAACAGAACTTTTAAAAATTGTCAGCTAATCAACAAGTTAAATTTTTGTTTTGTTTTGGGACAAAGGAAACGTTTCCTTTGCGTTCTGCCATTTTTTTAATCATTGTGGAAACAAAAAGCCACTTTGAAACTTTTCATTTACAAAATGTCATGTCTGTTTTTTCCTGCAATTAGGCTTCCCCCCCCCCCCAAACGAATAATTTGGCAAAAGCAACTGAAATTCACAAAACATTTCAGTGTCACCAAACCTGCATTTTTTCCACACACACAAAACAATGTTTTGGCCAAACAGTTTTGCCCAGCTCTAACGAAAAGCCCCTGGAGTGGTCTTTGGCTGGGTTATCAGGGTGGAGTTGAGTGTGGAATGGTAAACACGGAGTATCTAAAAGCTATTTTCAGTGAGGGCTTCATAGCAACCATTTTCAATCATTTGTGCCTTCAACTTACAGACACAAAGAAGCTGCTAAAAGGACACCGAGAATCAGTTTCACCAACCCACCCTGGAGCAGAAAATCTCTTACCTTCCACCCCTGAGTGCTTCCATTATTGGGACAATCTCGGGGAAGTTAAAGAAATAGGGTAATCCTTTTGTTTTTCAGCCGTCTCTCTTTCTCTTTCTTCCTGTAAGTCTGCGATGAAGTAATACGGAAACTGAAAGTACCACGGAATCTATTGAAACAAGTCTAATTTCTGTGAGCTCCACCCAGACACTTTTCAATTGATTTAAGGGGTTTAGATCAGTGTGTGTGAGTCCCACATTGTCCTTTTTGCTTCTACAAGCAGAGGGGACTGGAATTCTTTTCATCCCACTTGGCTAAGGAATTGCTTAGTGTCTGACATTCTTCATTTCTTACCCTTTTCCCTCAATCCCCTCTTCACTGCGTTGTCTATAATCAACAGGCACAGAGCTCTGGCTGTTACCTGAGGGTGAATCTTTTTTTCCCGACAGCAAAGATAGTGAAAAAATATACACTTCGGTTATTGTAAATTTCTTTGTGTGTTTGTTTTTGTTTTGTTTGAAACAGATCAGGTCAAAGGTGGAAGTATAAAGCGGAAATTTGGAAATCCACCAGGTGTGTCCAGCTGAAATCTGATTTTGATTTGGCCAGCTTACAACATTTTGAAAATCGTTCTTTATGAACCATCAATCAGTTTGTGTAAATGTGGAGTAACTCCAGGGCATCGCTCAGGGGGGTGGATTTGTAGTTGTATCGATGTACGTTTATAGCAGAGAACTGCCTGAGCAGGTGATGCAGCTACACCAGATTAATTCCTGAGCTGTGAAGAGTTTGCTGTGCGAGGTCTGATTTGCAATGACTACGTACCGATTACCTGTTGCTTTTCCAGGAGCAGTGGGAAGTTGGTATCACTAACAACTTTGAACACAATTGTATTCTGTGCAGTCTTCCTCTTTGCTTTTTGGGACGCTAAGTTCATTTTGAAAGTACCACCCAGCGGTGCAAGTCGGGCGGTCCGGTCCGGTTGCAGCAGGCTAGGTGTCTGGCTCAACAAGGCAGAGTTCTGGAGTCCCAAGCTGGCAGGGAAAATGGGCTCAGAGGTAACTTCAGCACATCAGGTGACAGTCCCAAGGGGGTCTGTGACCGAACCCGTCACAATGGCGTAGTCGAGCAGGGTCTGTGCACAGCTGATTGCTTTGAGACACTGGTATTGATTTTAAGTGAGTTTTGAGTGTGCTGACTGAAGAACAGACAAAGTGGTTACTGGTTTGTGATTTTCTGTTTGCTTATTTCGAATAAGGGAAATAGGGACAGAAAAGTAAGCAAAATGAGTGAGAGTAAAGCTCAGAAGAAGCTAGAACTGTACAAATTGCAAATTTTCCAGAAAGGCTGAACACTGGGTGCTGGGAAAGTCCCTGTTAACTGAGAAGCCCCTGAGCTCAGTGGATTAAAACGGGCTCAGAGGTAACTTCAGCACGTCAGGTGACCGTCCCAAGGGGGTCTCGGTGACCAAACCTGTCACAACCTGATTGGTATAGGAATGGGTGGAAAGTAGTAGATGTAAAGGATGTTGCATATTCAGAGGAATGGAAATATGGCTAACAAAGAACCGTAAACAGCTAAAGGTGCGACATGTAAAGTCACACAGTAAAGGCAGGGTCAGCTCTGGCTTTTTTGCTGCCCCAAGCAAAAACAAAAAACACAAAACATAAGGGCGCAAAAAAACAGGGCTCAAACGTTCGGTGCCACTTACTTGGCGGCTTGCGGCTGCCTCCCCCAGCCATGCTGGTGAGCCGCTGGGCGGGCGGTGTCTGCACTCTAGCTAGGGGGACTCCCTGCGCTGCAGACATGCCCCGGGGCAGCGGAGTGTGCGCCCCAGCTAGCGGGGGGAGAGAGAGACAAGGGGGGCAGCCAGGGCTTCCTTCAGCTGGGGCGCTCGCCACTTGGCTCCTCCCGCCGCGTTGCCTACGGGGAGGGCTCCACGCCGCTCCCGCCTGCAGGTGAATTGAAGGTCAGCGAGGAGGGAAGGACGCAGACTGCCGGGCTTGCTGCAGACCTGGCACCAGCTGGGGCAGACGGAGCGCACAGCCCGCTCCCAGCAGGGCGCTCCCCTCCTCCATTCCGCCACCCCCTACAGGGCGGCCGGAGCGGCGAACCAAAAGAAAAAGGGCGGCTGTGCCATCCTAGGATTGGAGGGAATCCCGCCCCTTAGAATCTGCCGTCCCAAGCACGAGCTTGCTTGGCTGGTGCCTGGAGCCGGCCCTGAGTAAAGGAACGGGTATGGAGGCCGCCGGGAATAACCAGTTAGATACAATAGCCTGACAGCACGACATAGCAGTTGTAACCAGACGTCAGAAAAGGAACGTCTGTGCTGACACATCTGAGCCAACAGATGGCGCTACAGACCGCCCTAACCGAGTTCCAGGGAAAATCGAAAGACAGGAGTTGTTTAACGTAGCCCATCAGTTTATGCATGAAGGAGTGGAAGGCACCGTAAGAAGGCTACAGCAAGTAGCAGAATGGGAGTGTATGAAAGATGATGTTAAAACATGGATGCGACCTTATGTGCGGTGCGCTCAGGACAAGGCTCGTCCTCCTCACTGGCAACGCATGATGCACCAACGAAGGCTTGGGCCGTGGCACAGGGTTAAATTGATATTATTGATAAATTGCCAAGGAGGAAGGAAGGATTCCAGTATTTATTGGTGATAATCGATTCCTTTTCAGGATGGGTGGAGGCATTTCCCACGAAAGATAACAGCACCAGGGTAGTGCCAAAAAGTTCTTTAATGAGGTAGTGGCACCCCCGAAATAATAGATTCTGACAATGGGGGAGCCTTTGTAGTAGAAATCTTTACCACACTGATACAAGCCTTGGGAATTAAACAAAAGCTCCACATACCATACTGGCCTCAGGCCAAGTAGAGTGCATGAACCGCACTATTAAGGAAGCGCTCTGGAGGGTAGTAAATCACACAGGGAAAGACGGGCTGGATAAACTGCCTCTGATGTTGGCTGCCATCCGCAGCAGTAATAGACTAAGGACAAAAATTCGACCCTTTCAAATTCTGTTTGGACATCCAATGCGCCTAGAGATTGATCCTAGGTACCTGGTACAGGGTGAAGAAGAGAGCTCTAATATAACCCAGCATGATTATTTTCAATGGCTGAAAGTTACAAGAAAATAAAACCACCTGTCAGTAGAGGGTTAATCCGGCCATCGAACACATGAACAACAAAATTCAGAAACAAAGGCCCACAAGGCAGCCTTGTTGGAAACAGAGGACCAAGCCATGTACCTTAATATGGGAAAAAGGGGTCACTCACTGGAATCAAAATGGATAGGCCCTTACTCCATAGTGGACTGCCTTAGCCCATTGGTATACCGCAGGGATAGGCAACCTATGGCACGGGTGCCAAAAGCGACATGCAAGCTGATTTTCAGTGGCACTCACACTGCCCAGGTCCTGGCCACCGGTCCAGGGGGCTCTACAGTTTAATTTAATTTTAAACGAAGCTTCTTAAACATTTTAAAACCCTTATTTACTTTACATACAACAATAGTTTAGTTATATAGTATAGACTCATAGAAAGAGACCTTCTAAAAATGTTAAAATGTATTACTGGCATGTAAAACCTTAAATTAGAGTGAATAAATGAAGACTTGGCACACCACATCAGAAAGGTTGCCGACCCCGGTATACCGTATTAAAAAAACCCTGAAATGGGTCCATGTTTCACAAATTAAACTGTTTACATAAATAATAATGTTTGAATTCTTTGCAGAAAAGGACATCCTGGAACCTGAGCACGGAGCGCTGCTTAACCACCACAATTTTAATCCACAGAAAAGAGACTCCAGTATAAGATCTGATTTTACCTGTTTCTGGGAACTTTTAGTGCCCAGATAATTAGAGCGATCTTGGGAGAAGTTGCAGCCCTTCTTATAAGCCAATATTTAAGAAGTAATTCACTCCCCACCAACCAATCACGGATTCCTACACGTGATCCGGTGATCCTTATGGAAAGGAATGATAAAAACACTAGCCAATTCTTAAAACCCTCAAGAAATACCAATGTGTATGCCTGGGAAGGGGAAGTGCGACTTAAGGTTCACCTTATAAACACCACAGGTTCAATTTACTACGGGGTATTGGACCATATCCCATAATAACCTATGGTTCCCGGACACATGCACCAGAATATGGACTAGAGACTATGCATTTGAAAGAGGTACCCCAGTTAAAATTTAAAAAAACAAAAAAAATTGTTTGTGACTCAAAGTGATCCAGTAACAGTTTTGTTAAATCCACTATTACTAAAAATAAAAATTGGTATGGATTGGACTCAGTTGAGTGTGTCTAAATTGGAACCCAAATGTTCACCCTACTCCCTTCCTATTATAACGGCCGGGATAAAAACACATCCACACTCCAATGGCCGAGCAAAACGAGATGTAGTAGACACCATATTAGGAGGAGTTGGTTTTGGAGCAGGAATTATGAATATTGTAGACCTGGGGGTAATTAAGAATAAGTTAAGTTCCTTGTCACAACTGTAAGATAGTCTCATTCACTGTGGACTTGGTACAAATAGGTCTGGGAAACCTAATTTCAACATGGAATATGTGGCGGCGGTTGAACACCACCTCCTGGCTGCTGTATAAACAACAAATAGAATTAGGGAATAAAGCTGCCTGAGTGGCCTACCCGTAGGAGCTCTAACCCCAGGTCTGGGAGCCCGACCCATAGGACCCCTAAGCAAAGAATAGGTTGAGGCTCTGTCTCCATAGCAAACAAAACCCTCGCAGCAGCGAGTCTCAGAGCTTGGGTCAATTGAGTTGGGCTCGTGCTGTGAAACCCAGTGATTGGGGAGGGTCTCGGCCCTTTGGCTCAAGCGGGCAGGTCCCCTTGGCTGTTCTTAGCCCCACAGCACACGCCCACGTCAATTAACCCGGGCGCCATGACCAGGTGCCGTCGGCCTTTTATTTATTTATTTATTTATTTGCTGTGTATTTTCTCCCCTCTCTCTGGACAGGGAAGATAAAACTGTTGCTTTCTCCTGTGGGCTGCAGCTCTTTAGCAGAGCGATTGTGATCAAAGTGCCATGGCTGAGTGTCAAGTACCTTCCTGGCGTGTACCTGCTGCGTGCACTGTCAGCAGAGGTGGATTTGGCTTTCTATGACAGGGTGATACAATTTCATGCATCACCCAGAATTCAGAAGGTCCAGAGACAGCTCCTCAAGCCATCACACCAACCCTCCCCCAGAACACCAGGGGAGTGGGGTAAGAATTGTGACTCCCTGGCCAATGGGACTCCTAATCAATTGTAGGAGCCTGGTTTTGATGGCAGAGGGACACAAAAGTAGGACATGGGTCAAATTCTCTGGTGGCGTAAATTGGAGCGACCTGAGTAGATTTTGACTCCATATCTGCTCTGCCTGATACAATGACACTTTTATCTTGTGCAAAATGGGTAAGGAACTCTTTGAGAGTGCCGGCTGCAAAGTACGCACCCTGCGACGGCGAAATTCCTTGGCAAACGTTCGCTGCAGGTGGGAGAAATCAAACTTCTCAGGGTCCCAGCTGGATATAAGGAAAATGTCTGTTTCTCCTCCCAGGTGCGATACACAGTCCTCTCTGATCGTCTGCTGGGCGCTCGCCTCACGACCGTTTCTTCTCCATGCAGACGCCACTTTCAAGTCCACTTTGGAACAGACAAAGTAAAACGTCTTCCCCAGCGTTCGAATCTCCTCCACAAGTCAGGCGTCGGTGTTTGTGAAGCGCCCACAGGAGATGACAATGACCAAGTCACACTGTCTGAAG
>NW_020698886.1:0-5738 GCF_002925995.2 Terrapene triunguis
GAACAAGGAAAAGAACACAAGGGTAACCAGGTGGTTCTTATCCCTCCAACCTTTCCAGTTCCACATAGAGCACAGAGCAGGGAGTCGCCATGGCAATGCCAATGGCTTATCACGCGTACACTGTTTGGCATCCCAAGCTGCCCAACCCCTTGGTGTTGAGCAGGGGTGAGGGATATGTGATAGACCCAGGCCAGTTGGGTACAGCAGAATAGCAGAAGGCAGATATACTGGCCACTGGATTAACAGTTTTCTGTTCCCTGACTGACCAGAGCAGGGGCTGCTCCAGGCTAATGAGAACACCTGACTCCAATTAACCTGCAAAGAGTCAGGTGAGGGCATTAAGCTAATGTGACCACCTGACTCTAATTAAGGCCCCGCTGATACTATAAAAAGGGCTCACTCCAGTCTGGCAGAGGAGAGCCAGGGAGCCAGAGGAGAGGAAGTGCAGCTGAAGGGCTGGTTAATGAAGACACCCTCAAGTTAGGTGAGCCCTAAGGTAAGGGTGAAGAAGGGAGAAGCAGGAGAGCTGTGGGGAAGTGGCCCAGGGAAATGTAGCAACTCTGGCAGTGAAAGGTTGGCTGCCAACAGCTGCTACCATTAGGGTCCCTGGGACGGAACCCGGAGTAGAGGGCGGGCCCGGGTTCCCCCCAACCCATCACTACAGGAACACCTCCTGGGAGGGGAAGTCAGGCCCCTGTCAGGACAGGAAGCTAAACTGTTCTAAAACAAGCCCTAGGGACAACAGAGACTGTGGGAGTTCTCTCACCAACCTCCTTGCTGGCTTATGATGAAAAGGGCTCAGTAGACTGTACTACTAGAGAGACAAGGGCTACGTGGAGGGTCACAGAGATCCACTGAGGCTAGCATATACCGCCTAGAAGCGCAGGACCCGCAGGGACAAGGTCAGAGCTCTGCCACAACTGGTTTAAGGATTGGGATCGTGATTGTTCACAGCGTGGCAGAACAAAGAGGTTTTTACTAAAAAAAATAAAATAAAGTGCACTAGTGTTTTTGGTTTGGGGTTTTTGTTTGTACCACCATGGAGGAGGTGGTGAGAGCGCTGGTGCAAGCCACAGCGGCCCAGCAGGAGGCAACCCAGGCTCAGGCAATGGTGCAACAGGAGCCCATGAGGTTACAGCAGGAAACCAACCAATTATTAATGAGCCAGGTGACCCAAGATCGAGCCCTCCTGCGCAAGGTTGTGGACCAGCTGAAGGTCCTCACCACCCAGGCCCAGGGGTCCAATGGGATGCGAACCCTGAGGGCCACCAGTTGTCTGCCAAAGATGATGGCAGACGATGATATAGAGACGTATCTCCTCTCATTTGAAAGGACTGCTTAGTGTGAGGCATGGCCCCTGGAGCAGTGGGCCAACATTCTCGCCCCTTTTTTGTACGGAGAGGCCCAGAAGGCCTACTTTGATCTGCCCACTGAGGATGCCGCTGACTATTCCTGGCTGAGGGCAGAGATCCTAGCACGATCCGGGGTGACAACAGCGGTACGGGCCCAGAGGTTCCAGGAGTGGAAATACAGGGAGAACAAACCTCCAAGGTCCCAACTATTCGACCTCATACACCTCGCTCAGAAGTGGTTACGGCCCGAGGCATGCAGCCCAGAGGAGATTTTAGAGACTTTGGTCATAGACCATTACATGAGGGGGACTGCCACCAGATCTCTGCAAACGGGTATTCCAGAATGATCCATCCACCTACGATGAAATGATCACATTGGTGGAAAGATGGATGACAGCCAGGGAATTAACCCAACTATCCAAGGAAGGCCCCTCACGAATCAAACACTCGACCCCGACTGCAGCGGGTCGGGCGGCCAAACCCCCAGGTGGGAGAAGAGGGAGGTCGAAAACCAGTCGGGAACCCAGAAGGAAGAGGAAGGCCTAAGTGGGGGGGAACCCTGGGACTAAACCCCCTAACCCACGTGATAGGGGAGTGACTAGAAGCAATTATAGATATTATGGGTGCGGGGAGTTGGGGCACATAGCTGCCCAGTGCTCCAATGTCATAGAGCCAATGCAGTGTAACCTGGGGAACGGGGCAGACCCATGTAGCCTACTCAATATTGTAGGGGTTGCAGTCACCCCACATAAATATACAAGGCAGGTAAAGTTGAATGGGGTAGAAACCATGGCACTGATAGACTCGGGGAGTGCTATCACCCTAATTTCGGGTAAATTAGTGAAGTGCAGCCAGTTAATGCAGGCCAAGCGTACGGGGGTAACCTGTGTCCATGGGACTGTTAGCTACTACCCCATCATACGAGAAAAATTGAAATTCAGGGAAATGTCACCGGGGTGAAAGCAGGGGTAATCCCAAACCTCCCATACCCTGTGCTCATAGGTAGAGATTTCCCCGGGTTTGGAAACTTGCTTCCACCGGAGGAATTGGAGGGAGAGGAGCTCCCCGAACTTCAGGAGGCTTCCGCGGTAGAATGTCATCTCCTATTTTTCACGGAAATGTCCCAGGAGCTATTCCCTGTCCCGGGGAAAGGCAGGAAGACCAAAAGAGAAAGAAGGGTGGCCAAGGCCTTGGGTACCCGAATCCTGATACAAGGACAGAGGGTCGCCTGTGTAGGCAGATGTACACGGGCAACTGAAGGGGAGGGCCCCGAGACAGAGGAGGAGTCAGAGACCACTTCCAACCCCAACCTCACGGAGCCAGCCGAGAGGGCAGAGACAGATCTCTCAGAGTTCAGGCTGTTAAGCCCAGAGAGAGAGACTTTTGGACGGGACCAGGTGGAAGACCCAAGATACGAGAACACCAGGAAGAAGGTGGCTGAGATAGATGGGGTACCCATAGAGGGAAAGGCCTGGGGGCCAGGGCCTTATTTTGTGATCAAGAGGAATCTCCTATACCTGGTCGTGCAAATGCAGGAGCAAGAGGTACACCAGATCCTAGTCCCCCGGAAACACCAGAAGGCAATATTAAGCCTCGCTCACAGTCACCTTTTTGGAGGGCACTTGGGAGTGGAGAAAACCCAGGCGCAAATCTTACGCAGGTTCTTCTGGTCAGGGGTACATGAAGACGTCCGGCGGTACTGTGCCTCTTGCCCCGAATGTCAACTGCACAGCCCTCATCCACATCTAAGAGCTCCTCTGGTACCCCTGCCGATCATCGAAGTTCCATTCGAGCGGATCGCCATGGATCTTGTGGGGCCGCTAGAGAAAATGACCCGAGGCCACCAGTATGTGCTTGTCAGCCTAGACTATGCAACCAGGTACCCAGAAGCTGTCCCCTTATGAAACACAGCTTCCAAGAACATTGCCAAAGAATTAGTGGCAATCTTTGCCAGGGTAGGGCTACCAAAAGAAATCCTCACAGACCAGGGAACATCATTCATGTCCAAGTTGATGAAGGACTTGTGTTCCCTGCTCCATGTCCAGACCCTGCGGACCTCGGTTTACCATCTACAAACCGATGGTCTGGTGGAAAGATTTAACCGAACCCTCAAGGCCATGATAAGAAAGGTGGTAAGCAAGGATGGGAAAGATTGGGACAACCTACTACCATACCTCATGTTCGCCATCCGTGAGGTCCCCCAAGCTTCCACCGGATTCTCTCCCTTTGAGCTGTTGTATGGACGCAACCCCCGAGGCATCCTGGACATAGCCAAGGAAATTTGGGAGGAGGAACCCAGTGAGGGGAAGAATGTAATAGAACATGTACTACGAATGAGGGACCGGATAGCCCGGGTCACTCCCATAGTGAGGGAGCACCTGGAGAAGGCCCAAGAGCCCCAGAGAACGTACTACAACCATCAAGCCAAGCTTCGTCAGTTTCAACCCGGTGACCGAGTAATGGTACTGGTACCTACGGCCGAAAGTAAGCTGTTGGCCCAGTGGCAAGGGCCCTATGAAATAGTTGTACCCATAGGGAAAGTAAATTACAAGGTACAACAACCAGGACGTCGAAAAGTAGAGCAGATATACCACGTCAACCTTCTGAAACCATGGCATATGCGAGAGGCATGCACAGTGGTTCAAAAAGAGCTGCACCCAGAGAACAAAAACCCTGAACAAGTGAGAGTGTCTCCTGATCTAACGACAGCCCAGAAGAAAGAGGTAACTGAGATGATTGCCCAATATCAAGATGTATTCTCGACAAAACTGGGTCGCACAACCGGGACATATCACCACATCATCACAAACCCTAGGGGCCAGAGTAACTATGAGGCCCTACCGGGTTCCAGCAGCCAAAAGGGAGGAAATAAAAGCGGAAGTCAGGAAAATGCTGGAGATGGGGATCATCGAAGAATCCCACAGTCAGTGGTCCAGCCCAATAGTGTTGGTGCCCAAACCTGATGGCACCACAAGGTCCTGCAACGACTTCTGTCGACTAAACGAGATATCCCAGTTTGATGCCTACCCTATACCCTGCATAGATGAACTAGTGGACCGTCTGGGGAATGCCCGGTACTTGACAACCTTAGACTTGACAAAGGGGTACTGGCAGATTCCCCTAGCCGAAGATGCAAAGGAAAAGATGTCGTTTTCTACACCAGAGGGTCTCTTCCAATATACGGTCCTTCCCTTTGGACTACATGGGGCTCCAGCTACCTTTCACCGCCTCATGGACAAGTTATTACGCCCCCATACCAGTTATGCTGCGGCCTACTTGGATGACGTGGTGATTCATACCCCAGACTTGGAAAAAGTGGGGGCAGTCCTTGATATCTTCCGGCGAGCTGGCCTTACGGCAAACTCTGTTAAGTGCGCTGTAGGATTCACGGAGGCCAAATATCTTGGCTACGTGGTAGGAAAAGGTCTGGTAAAACCCCAACTGAATAAGTTAGAGGCCATCCAAAATTGGCATCGGCCAAGCCGTAAGAAGCAGGTCCGAGCATTCCTAGGGGTGGTGGGGTATTACCGGCGTTTCATCCCCCATTTTGCTACAAGGTCAAGTCCCCTAATGGACTTAGTGAAGGCCCGTGGTCCTGATCCAATCAGATGGTCCGATGCAGCAGAGAGAGCATTCGCGGACCTACGGACTGCCCTCTGCAGTAACCCCTTATTGATAGCCCCAGATTTCACCAAGGACTTCATCCTACAGACAGATGCATCCGAGGTAGGGTTAGGGGCTGTCCTGTCACAGATGGTTGGGGAGGAGGAACACTCAATTCTCTACCTCAGTAGGAAACTCCTTCCGAGGGAACAAAAATATGCAGTAGTAGAGAGAGAGTGCCTCGCCGTAAAATGGGCCATGGAAACGTTGCGTTATTACCTGCTGGGGCACAGATTTATCCTTGTAACTGACCATGTCCCTCTTCAATGGATGCAACGGAACAAGGAAAAGAACACAAGGGTAACCAGGTGGTTCTTATCCCTCCAACCTTTCCAGTTCCACATAGAGCACAGAGCAGGGAGTCGCCATGGCAATGCCAATGGCTTATCACGCGTACACTGTTTGGCATCCCAAGCTGCCCAACCCCTTGGTGTTGAGCAGGGGTGAGGGATATGTGATAGACCCAGGCCAGTTGGGTACAGCAGAATAGCAGAAGGCAGATATACTGGCCACTGGATTAACAGTTTTCTGTTCCCTGACTGACCAGAGCAGGGGCTGCTCCAGGCTAATGAGAACACCTGACTCCAATTAACCTGCAAAGAGTCAGGTGAGGGCATTAAGCTAATGTGACCACCTGACTCTAATTAAGGCCCCGCTGATACTATAAAAAGGGCTCACTCCAGTCTGGCAGAGGAGAGCCAGGGAGCCAGAGGAGAGGAAGTG
>NW_020698887.1:0-5732 GCF_002925995.2 Terrapene triunguis
CACTTCCTCTCCTCTGGCTCCCTGGCTCTCCTCTGCCAGACTGGAGTGAGCCCTTTTTATAGTATCAGCGGGGCCTTAATTAGAGTCAGGTGGTCACATTAGCTTAATGCCCTCACCTGACTCTTTGCAGGTTAATTGGAGTCAGGTGTTCTCATTAGCCTGGAGCAGCCCCTGCTCTGGTCAGTCAGGGAACAGAAAACTGTTAATCCAGTGGCCAGTATATCTGCCTTCTGCTATTCTGCTGTACCCAACTGGCCTGGGTCTATCACATATCCCTCACCCCTGCTCAACACCAAGGGGTTGGGCAGCTTGGGATGCCAAACAGTGTACGCGTGATAAGCCATTGGCATTGCCATGGCGACTCCCTGCTCTGTGCTCTATGTGGAACTGGAAAGGTTGGAGGGATAAGAACCACCTGGTTACCCTTGTGTTCTTTTCCTTGTTCTGTTGCATCCATTGAAGAGGGGCATGGTCAGTTACAAGGATAAATCTGTGCCCCAGCAGGTAATAACGCAACATTTCCATGGCCCATTTTACGGCGAGGCACTCTCTCTCTACTACTGCATATTTTTGTTCCCTCGGAAGGAGTTTCCTGCTGAGGTAGAGAATTGGGTGTTCCTCCTCCCCAACCATCTGTGACAGGACGGCCCCTAACCCTACCTCGGATGCATCTGTCTGTAGGATGAAGTCCTTGATGAAATCTGGGGCTATCAATACGGGGTTACTGCAGAGGGCAGTCTGTAGGTCCGCGAATGCTCTCTCTGCTGCATCGGACCATCTGATTGGATCAGGTCCACGGGCCTTCACTAAGTCCATTAGGGGACTTGACCTTGTAGCAAAATGGGGGATGAAACGCCGGTAATACCCCACCACCCCTAGGAATGCTCGGACCTGCTTCTTACGACTTGGCCGATGCCAATTTTGGATGGCCTCTAACTTATTCAGTTGGGGTTTTACCAGACCTTTTCCTACCACGTAGCCAAGATATTTGGCCTCCGTGAATCCTACAGCGCACTTAACAGAGTTTGCCGTAAGGCCAGCTCGCCGGCAGATATCAAGGACTGCCCCCACTTTTTCCAAGTCTGGGGTATGAATCACCACGTCATCCAAGTAGGCCGCAGCATAACTGGTATGGGGGCGTAATAACTTGTCCATGAGGCGCTGAAAGGTAGCTGGATCCCCATGTAGTCCAAAGGGAAGGACCGTATATTGGAAGAGACCCTCTGGTGTAGAAAACAACGTCTTTTCCTTTGCATCTTTGGCTAGGGGAATCTGCCAATACCCCTTTGTCAAGGTTGTCAAGTACCGGGCATTCCCCAAACGGTCCACTAGTTCATCTATGCAGGGTATGGGGTAGGCATCAAACTGGGATATCTCGTTTAGTTGACGGAAGTCGTTGCAGAACCTTGTGGTGCCATCAGGTTTGGGCACCAACACTATTGGGCTGGACCACTGACTGTGGGATTCTTCGATGATCCCCATCTCCAGCATTTTCCTGACTTCCGCTTTTATTTCCTCCCTTTTGGCTGCTGGAACCCGGTAGGGCCTCATAGTTACTCTGGCCCCTAGGGTTTGTGATGATGTGGTGATATGTCCCGGTTGTGCGACCCAGTTTTGTCGAGAATACATCTTGATATTAGGCAATCATCTCAGTTACCTCTTTCTTCTGGGCTATAGTTAGATCAGGAGACACTCTCACTTGTTCAGGGTTTTTGTTCTCTGGGTGCAGCTCTTTTTGAACCACTGTGCATGCCTCTCGCATATGCCATGGTTTCAGAAGGTTGACGTGGTATATCTGCTCTACTTTTCGACGTCCTGGTTGTTGTACCTTGTAATTTACTTTCCCTATGGGTACAACTATTTCATAGGGCCCTTGCCACTGGGCCAACAGCTTACTTTCGGCCGTAGGTACCAGTACCATTACTCGGTCACCGGGTTGAAACTGACGAAGCTTGGCTTGATGGTTGTAGTACGTTCTCTGGGGCTCTTGGGCCTTCTCCAGGTGCTCCCTCACTATGGGAGTGACCCGGGCTATCCGGTCCCTCATTCGTAGTACATGTTCTATTACATTCTTCCCCTCACTGGGTTCCTCCTCCCAAATTTCCTTGGCTATGTCCAGGATGCCTCGGGGGTTGCGTCCATACAACAGCTCAAAGGGAGAGAATCCGGTGGAAGCTTGGGGGACCTCACGGATGGCGAACATGAGGTATGGTAGTAGGTTGTCCCAATCTTTCCCATCCTTGCTTACCACCTTTCTTATCATGGCCTTGAGGGTTCGGTTAAATCTTTCCACCAGACCATCGGTTTGTAGATGGTAAACCGAGGTCCGCAGGGTCTGGACATGGAGCAGGGAACACAAGTCCTTCATCAACTTGGACATGAATGATGTTCCCTGGTCTGTGAGGATTTCTTTTGGTAGCCCTACCCTGGCAAAGATTGCCACTAATTCTTTGGCAATGTTCTTGGAAGCTGTGTTTCATAAGGGGACAGCTTCTGGGTACCTGGTTGCATAGTCTAGGCTGACAAGCACATACTGGTGGCCTCGGGTCATTTTCTCTAGCGGCCCCACAAGATCCATGGCGATCCGCTCGAATGGAACTTCGATGATCGGCAGGGGTACCAGAGGAGCTCTTAGATGTGGATGAGGGCTGTGCAGTTGACATTCGGGGCAAGAGGCACAGTACCGCCGGACGTCTTCATGTACCCCTGACCAGAAGAACCTGCGTAAGATTTGCGCCTGGGTTTTCTCCACTCCCAAGTGCCCTCCAAAAAGGTGACTGTGAGCGAGGCTTAATATTGCCTTCTGGTGTTTCCGGGGGACTAGGATCTGGTGTACCTCTTGCTCCTGCATTTGCACGACCAGGTATAGGAGATTCCTCTTGATCACAACATAAGGCCCTGGCCCCCGGGCCTTTCCCTCTATGGGTACTCCATCTATCTCAGCCACCTTCTTCCTGGTGTTCTCATATCTTGGGTCTTCCACCTGGTCCCGTCCAAAAGTCTCTCTCTCTGGGCTTAACAGCCTGAACTCTGAGAGATCTGTCTCTGCCCTCTCGGCTGGCTCCGTGAGGTTGGGGTTGGAAGTGGTCTCTGACTCCTCCTCTGTCTCGGGGCCCTCCCCTTCAGTTGCCCGTGTACATCTGCCTACACAGGCGACCCTCTGTCCTTGTATCAGGATTCGGGTACCCAAGGCCTTGGCCACCCTTCTTTCTCTTTTGGTCTTCCTGCCTTTCCCCGGGACAGGGAATAGCTCCTGGGACATTTCCGTGAAAAATAGGAGATGACATTCTACCGCGGAAGCCTCCTGAAGTTCGGGGAGCTCCTCTCCCTCCAATTCCTCCGGTGGAAGCAAGTTTCCAAACCCGGGGAAATCTCTACCTATGAGCACAGGGTATGGGAGGTTTGGGATTACCCCTGCTTTCACCCCGGTGACATTTCCCTGAATTTCAATTTTTCTCGTATGATGGGGTAGTAGCTAACAGTCCCATGGACACAGGTTACCCCCGTACGCTTGGCCTGCATTAACTGGCTGCACTTCACTAATTTACCCGAAATTAGGGTGATAGCACTCCCCGAGTCTATCAGTGCCATGGTTTCTACCCCATTCAACTTTACCTGCCTTGTATATTTATGTGGGGTGACTGCAACCCCTACAATATTGAGTAGGCTACATGGGTCTGCCCCGTTCCCCAGGTTACACTGCATTGGCTCTATGACATTGGAGCACTGGGCAGCTATGTGCCCCAACTCCCCGCACCCATAATATCTATAATTGCTTCTAGTCACTCCCCTATCACGTGGGTTAGGGGGTTTAGTCCCAGGGTTCCCCCCCACTTAGGCCTTCCTCTTCCTTCTGGGTTCCCGACTGGTTTTCGACCTCCCTCTTCTCCCACCTGGGGGTTTGGCCGCCCGACCCGCTGCAGTCGGGGTCGAGTGTTTGATTCGTGAGGGGCCTTCCTTGGATAGTTGGGTTAATTCCCTGGCTGTCATCCATCTTTCCACCAATGTGATCATTTCATCGTAGGTGGATGGATCATTCTGGAATACCCGTTTGCAGAGATCTGGTGGCAGTCCCCCTCATGTAATGGTCTATGACCAAAGTCTCTAAAATCTCCTCTGGGCTGCATGCCTCGGGCCGTAACCACTTCTGAGCGAGGTGTATGAGGTCGAATAGTTGGGACCTTGGAGGTTTGTTCTCCCTGTATTTCCACTCCTGGAACCTCTGGGCCCGTACCGCTGTTGTCACCCCGGATCGTGCTAGGATCTCTGCCCTCAGCCAGGAATAGTCAGCGGCATCCTCAGTGGGCAGATCAAAGTAGGCCTTCTGGGCCTCTCCGTACAAAAAAGGGGCGAGAATGTTGGCCCACTGCTCCAGGGGCCATGCCTCACACTAAGCAGTCCTTTCAAATGAGAGGAGATACGTCTCTATATCATCGTCTGCCATCATCTTTGGCAGACAACTGGTGGCCCTCAGGGTTCGCATCCCATTGGACCCCTGGGCCTGGGTGGTGAGGACCTTCAGCTGGTCCACAACCTTGCGCAGGAGGGCTCGATCTTGGGTCACCTGGCTCATTAATAATTGGTTGGTTTCCTGCTGTAACCTCATGGGCTCCTGTTGCACCATTGCCTGAGCCTGGGTTGCCTCCTGCTGGGCCGCTGTGGCTTGCACCAGCGCTCTCACCACCTCCTCCATGGTGGTACAAACAAAAACCCCAAACCAAAAACACTAGTGCACTTTATTTTATTTTTTTTAGTAAAAACCTCTTTGTTCTGCCACGCTGTGAACAATCACGATCCCAATCCTTAAACCAGTTGTGGCAGAGCTCTGACCTTGTCCCTGCGGGTCCTGCGCTTCTAGGCGGTATATGCTAGCCTCAGTGGATCTCTGTGACCCTCCACGTAGCCCTTGTCTCTCTAGTAGTACAGTCTACTGAGCCCTTTTCATCATAAGCCAGCAAGGAGGTTGGTGAGAGAACTCCCACAGTCTCTGTTGTCCCTAGGGCTTGTTTTAGAACAGTTTAGCTTCCTGTCCTGACAGGGGCCTGACTTCCCCTCCCAGGAGGTGTTCCTGTAGTGATGGGTTGGGGGGAACCCGGGCCCGCCCTCTACTCCGGGTTCCGTCCCAGGGACCCTAATGGTAGCAGCTGTTGGCAGCCAACCTTTCACTGCCAGAGTTGCTACATTTCCCTGGGCCACTTCCCCACAGCTCTCCTGCTTCTCCCTTCTTCACCCTTACCTTAGGGCTCACCTAACTTGAGGGTGTCTTCATTAACCAGCCCTTCAGCTGCACTTCCTCTCCTCTGGCTCCCTGGCTCTCCTCTGCCAGACTGGAGTGAGCCCTTTTTATAGTATCAGCGGGGCCTTAATTAGAGTCAGGTGGTCACATTAGCTTAATGCCCTCACCTGACTCTTTGCAGGTTAATTGGAGTCAGGTGTTCTCATTAGCCTGGAGCAGCCCCTGCTCTGGTCAGTCAGGGAACAGAAAACTGTTAATCCAGTGGCCAGTATATCTGCCTTCTGCTATTCTGCTGTACCCAACTGGCCTGGGTCTATCACATATCCCTCACCCCTGCTCAACACCAAGGGGTTGGGCAGCTTGGGATGCCAAACAGTGTACGCGTGATAAGCCATTGGCATTGCCATGGCGACTCCCTGCTCTGTGCTCTATGTGGAACTGGAAAGGTTGGAGGGATAAGAACCACCTGGTTACCCTTGTGTTCTTTTCCTTGTTC
>NW_020698888.1:0-4064 GCF_002925995.2 Terrapene triunguis
ATGGCTGTAGTGTAAGTGACAAGGTGCAGTAGTTCTGGAGGCCACAGTGACACCGGCCTTACTGGGAAGTTATACACAGCTGAGATCTTCCTCCTTTGGAACCTTCCAACAAGGGACACAGGCCTGCATGTGGTGGGCTCTGCTATCTCATTGATCCCATCCATGTATAATACAGCCACTGCCTGGTACCTAGGCACCATGTACATATATTAAAAGACAACAGTCAGCCATGAAAATGTTCCAGCTCTGCCCCCAAGGTTCAGAGGGTAAGAGCTGGAAATAGCCCCTAAGGCATTCCGCTGCTTCAGCCACAGTGAGGACAAAGATGAACAAGATTTGGGAGGGTGCCCACTGCTGACTGTGGTCCTGAGAGGTGCCCGTCAAAGGAGTCGGTGTATTAGCAGGATCTCCCCCTGCTGTTTCTGTGTAGTATGCTTTACAGTAAAAAACCAAGCCGGTTCTGCTAGTGTGGATGGGTCAGACAGACGTACCCCATTGCAGTGCTTGGGTGAGCTGTTTGGCTGAATGGAAATGTTTTGGATTGGTTCAGGGCATGCCTGGTAGAGAAGGCCCAGGTGAATGCTTCTCAGACCATGTTGGGATTTTGCGTGCTGTTCCCTTGGCTTTGTGCTGCACTAAGGAAGACATGGGCTGTGCAGATGACACCCTCTTGTCACCTCACTCTCGCTGGACTCTGGAGGGACCTGTGGTATGTTGTATCATGGACATTTGCCACTAGCTGATCCTAAATGGGAGACGAGTGAATCCCAACAAGACTAATATTATGAGTGTCACAGTGTGGCTGGCCCTTTAATGGGAAATGGGTCCCAGCCTCACCTGTGACTTTAACTCACCTGCCCAGTTGGGGAAAATGAAGATGGGTCATGTGATTGTCAGGCCTCTGGGATACATAAAGGTCAGCCTTGTGTAGGAGAGAGAGAAATTTCAGCAAAGGCCTGGAAAAGGCTTCTGAGATCAGCCAGATCCCTGCAGGAGCCCAGCAGAGGGGGTTTTCCTGCTGGCCTCTCTGAGCCAGGAGAAGACAACCCAGCAAGAGTGATGGAACCTCTCCTAGAGGAAGAAAGGACTCTAGGTGGAAAGGGCTGGGATTGGCTGCCTGAAGAGCAGAGTGGGAGTGAAGACAAGCTCCAGGACTGGCTAAAGACACCAGAACTGAGGATGAACTTTTGTACTGTGTGGTTTGTTATTAATCCAGTCCCACACAGGACTGTTAGCCACAAGAAAGCCTTTGTGGATTATTTCTGGAAATCTCAGAGGGAAACTGAGGCTGGGATGTGCATGGCCATCTCAGTCCAAGAGAGGGCATTTGGAGTTGGTGACCTAGTTACAATGAGGATGGACAGCAGTGTTGCCTGGGCTTTCTGTTTTCTAATAGGGAACCATTAGTGTAGCGAGGGCTTTGTAGTCTGGGGTAGCTCAGTCAGGCACTGATGTTGGACAGTTTGGTTAGGAGAGTCATATGTGGTAGCTTTGGTGTGACATGGAGGCTAGGTTAGTGTAAGGAGCTGCTGTGTGAGCTACTGGAAAGGGTGTTCCATTGCTAGCACCTAGGACTCAATACAGCATCTTGATTACTCTTGGCGTGGGTATAGAGTGTGACCGGGGTCCCGGGGGGCCACGGTGAGATTGCTGAATTAGGGCAAACTGCAAAGCATGGGGCAGACAATCCCCAAAACTGGTGATTATTCTAGTACTTAGATTCACCAAGCCAGAAACAAAACAGCTTCTACAATACCCAGAAATCAAAACAGTTCCCTTAAAGCAACCCAGCCTTGAGCTGCCACCCAGAGAGCCAAGTCAAATAAAAAGTTCTACCAATCCCAAAGGATCGGACACTTTGCCCACCAGTTAATGAATATCTCAGATCTTACCGAAATACACGCTTACAGACAGTTTATTAACTAAACTAAAAGTTATTAAAAAAGAACAGAGAGAGAGAGAGTATTTATTAAAAGATCATTATACATACAGATATGAATAGAGTCCTTAGATCAGTTTCATAGTAAAGATGGTGAGTTTTAAGTCGCAAAGAGTCTTTTCAGAATTAGTCCATAAGTTATCGTCCAATGACTAGTATCCAATATCAAGGCGATTCAGAATGGAACTGGAGACCTCAGTCTAGCGACTCAAACTGCCCCGATGAAGCTTAAGCAGATCTGAGATGAAAGGATCAGGGCCCAAGAGTTTTTATCGACCCCTGGCAGGCTATTGTCAGCCTCATGACAGCAGGTGGTTCCTTGGGTGAAGAATAGTATCTTTGAGGTAACCTCCTATTTTCTAAGCATCACCGGTAATTAGCTACATTGATTAGCATAAGGTATCAAGTATCAGAGGGGTAGCCATTGTCAAAGTTAGATTCAGGACTCACAATTTGTTAGACCACTCTGTTTTTTAGCATGGCGCTCTGCTAATACATTCAGATAATGTGAGCACCATGCAAGACCCACACTACCTTATTTTATACAGTGTGAGAGACCCAGACCAGTGGGGTACAGGAGTCTGGTAGAGGGCAAATATACTGGTCACTGGATGAGTAGTTTTCTGTTCCCTGAGTGACCAGAGCAGGGGCTGCACTAGAGTAATCAGGAACCTGCTAGAACCAGTTAAGGCAGGCAGGCTAATTAGGACACCTGGAGCCAATTAAGAAGAAGCTTCTAGAATCAATTAAGGCAGGCTAATCATGGCACCTGGGTTTTAAAAAGGAGCTCACCCCAGTTTGTGGTGGGAGTGTGAGGAGCTGGAAGCAAGAGGCGCAAGGAGCTGAGAGTGAAAGGGTGAGGGTGTGCTGCTGGGGGACTGAGGAGCACAAGCGTTATCAGACACCAGGAGGAAGGTCCTATGGTGAGAATAAGGAAGTTGTTTGGAGGAGGCCATGGGGAAGTAGCCCAGGGAGTTGTAGCTGTCATGCAGCTGTTACAGGAGGCACTATAGACAGCTGCAGTCCACAGGGCCCTGGGCTGGAACCCGGAGTAGAGGGCGGGCCTGGGTTCCCCCCAAACCTCCCAATTGACCTGGACTGTGGGTTCTCCCAGAGGGAAAGGTCTCTGGGCTGTTCCCCAACCCACATGGCGAATCTCTGAGGCAAGAAAATCCGCCAATAAGCGCAGGACCCACCAAGATAGAGGAGGAACTTTGTCACAACAGATAAAAAGGGTGTGAACTTAACAAGAGGACAAAGAAAGCAGAACTGACAAGTTTACCTGAGGCTAGACATACATATTCAATTTTCTTACTAACTTTTACAGATCTCCAGCTAATGTTCCACCATTAGCTTAAGTGGACTCATTGTTTATGCCTTAATGTTCCTTTTCCTGACACCTGTATTTCAACATTCCCGCTTAAAGGTACATACAGCATTTCTTTAATCCATTCTATTTTTACAATATAATTCATTCTACTTTCAGACTGTGTTAGTCTGGATCTGTAAAAAGCAACAGAGAGTCCAATGGCACCTTTAAGACTAACAGATTTATTGGAGCATAAGCTTTCGTGGGTGAATACCCACTTCGTCAGATGCATGTAATGGAAATTTCCAGAGGCAGGTATAAATATGCAGGCAAGAATCAGTCTGGAGATAACGAGGTTAGTT
The DNA here is from genome assembly GCF_002925995.2 of Terrapene triunguis. NCBI lineage: Eukaryota > Metazoa > Chordata > Testudines > Emydidae > Terrapene > Terrapene triunguis. The sequence continues at coordinate 3,611 of NW_020698888.1, forward strand.
CAATCAGGGAGGGAGAGGTCCTCTGCTAGCAGTTGAGGTGTGAACACCAAGGGAGGAGAAACTGCTTTTGTAGTTGGCTAGCCATTCACAGTCTTTGTTTAATCCTGATCTGATGGTGTCAAATTTGCAAATGAACTGAAGCTCAGCAGTTTCTCTTTGGAGTCTGGTCCTGAAGTTTTTTTGCTGTAAGGTGGCTACCTTTACATCTGCTATTGTGTGTCCAGGGAGGTTGAAGTGGTCTTCTACAGGTTTTTGTCTATTGCCATTCCTGATATCTGATTTGTGTCCATTTATCCTTTTACGTAGTGACTGTCCAGTTTGGTCAATGTACATAGCAGAGGGACATTGCTGGCACATGATGGCATATAACACATTGGTGGACATGCAGGTGAATGAACCGGTGATGTTGTAGCTGATCTGGTTAGGTCCTGTGATGGTGTTGCTGGTGTAGATA
>NW_020698888.1:7064-20172 GCF_002925995.2 Terrapene triunguis
TTTCTCCTCCCTTGGTGTTCACACCTCAACTGCTAGCAGAGGACCTCACCCTCCCTGATTGAACTAACCTCGTTATCTCCAGAGTGATTCTTGCCTGCATATTTATACCTGCCTCTGGAAATTTCCATTACATGCGTCTGACGAAGTGGGTATTCACCCACGACAGCTTATGCTCTAATACAGGCCTCTCTGTTGCTTTTTACAGATCCAGACTAACATGGCTACCACTCTGATACTAATCTTTGACTAACACTCACTGGCTAGTACATTTAATTGATTGTGATTATTTGACGTCTTATCCATAAAAGAGCCAATCTTTTAACTAGAAATTGTCCCCCTAGTTGAGGGTCAATAATCATGGTTCAATCAAAGCCCTTTTTAATACAGGGTTACTACCAGTTAAATTACTACCTGAAGATAAAAACAAAGCATGCTACTTCAGCTGTACATAGTTCAGCGAAGTGAGGTTATGCATATACCTGTTATTTTAAACCTCATTAAAATAGGGCAGAATTTGGTCGTGTTACATGAAGACAAGTGTCCCGTTGCTCTATGCTCTCGTGTTACTAGGGAACCCAGATGGCTGCACATCACACTGCAGGGAAGTCTGTTCCAGCAGCGTCTGCAGCCAGGATGTCAGCCCTACCCTGGTGCCAGCTGCCTGGGGAGCTTATCTTTCTGTGCTGATCAATCTTTAACTAACTCACTGGCGAATACATTTGGTTGATTGTGATTATTTGACGTCTTATCAATAAAAGAACCAACATTTGAACTAGAAATTGCCACGTAAGCTGACTGTCAGTAATCAGGGTTCAGTCAAAGCCCTTTTGAATCAGGGTTGTGACTAGTTTATCAGTAAAATGGCAATTGCAATATACAGATTGGTCTTTGGGTAATAATGGGTCCCAGCACTTTGAACCTTTTGTGTAACATCATGAGCTCACCTATCAGCAATTAGCACTACAAAATTTATTCTGATGTGCATGCAGGCACGGCAGAAGCAGGACTACAGTATTGCCAAAAGCAATAAACAGCTGCACTGGCATCTAGCTAAAGAATTGGGAACATCAAAATGCAAAGCAAAACTGTCCTTTAAAAAAGGTATAAAAAAAGTATTGTATTGCATTGTGGCTTAATTAAGTTCATCTATGTACAATTCACTGGAAATAAAAGAAAAGTGGATAAAATTTATCATGCTAACCAGTTCAAACTGTTCAAGGGAACTGCTTCTCAACCGCAGGCATCATAAACATTGGTATGGTGATTGTCATGTGATCCATTTTTGGAATGCAGTTCCCACACTCAACCTTGAACCAACAAACCCCATAATGGATCCTCATCAAGGAACTCAATGTATCCCTCTGAAAATTAGCTAACACACTGACTTGAGACTGCCCCAGGAAAACTGAATACCATTCCTTGGAGCCCTTCACCCGCAGTGCTTCCCCACTCACAAACACTGACAGTATGTCTACATAGCACACCAAGCCCAGGCTTTGACTTAAGTTCCAGCCCAACCCCTCTTCCATCCATACAGAAATTAATTTGACTCGGGTCAGGAACCCCTCTTGACACAGGCATATGGACCCTGTTAAAGAGGTGGGCCAGAGCCCGAGTCCCACTGTGATGTGAATAAAAGCACAGGCATTTTGCAGTGTGGCCACAGCTTAAGTCCAGTATCGGGGGGTAGCCGTGTTAGTCTGTATCTACAAAAACAACAAGGAGTCTGGTGGCACCTTAAAGACTAACAGATTTATTTGGGCATAAGCTTTCGTGGGTAAAAACCTCACTTCTTCGGATGCATAGAGTGAAAGTTACAGATGCAGGCATTATATACTGACACATGGAGAGCAGGGAGAGCTTAAGTCCAGGTTGCCAGACTTGGATCTGGAGAGTCAGTCAATGCTATCCCACAAGCCCTTGGGACAGTGCTTCCCAGCCCATCAATTCCAAAATTTGTCATTCACTTCCTAGGATCCAGAAACAAGCCCCCTGGTTCAAATACAGCTGCTTGGCATTTAACCCTACATTTCACAAGGACTTGCTCAACTGGAAAAAACACAGTCAACACTAACATGTATTAGCTATAGCCAGCAAGACATTCAACTTCAGCAAGAGCATGACAAGTGATCACATCTACAAAACTATATCCAAGTGGCTGGTGGCTTTGGGGATTGACCAAACAGTGGATCAAGTGGCTGAGGACAGACTACTGCTAAGTAAAGGACACTAAAGGCTCCTCTGGGAATTCTGTCATCCGTCTTCTTTGAAAGGAATTCAATCAGGCAATGGGAATTGCGCTGAGCCGCCAGTGGTGCACGACACTGCTGAGCATGGATGGCAACCTTATAACCCCCCATCGCAGGCATTGCCAGAAGTGAGCCAGCTGCTGCATGAAGGGCAAGAAGCAACTCTGCAACTCAGGTCAGTAACCGAAGAAGCTACACCACCCGAGTCACTACAGAACGTAGACTCATGGAATTTAAGATCAGAAGGGACCATCATGATCATCTAATCTGACCTCCTGTACATTGGAGGCCACAGAACCTCACCCATCCACTCCTGTAATAGACCCCTAACCTCTGGCTGAGTTACCAAAGTCCTCAATGTGACGGGTTGGATCACAGAAAACCCCCTTTGGGAACTGCCACCTGATGTGCTTTGACTACCTCAGTCTGTTTTCCCTGCCAGCTTAGGACTTCAGTGCCCTGCCTGGTTTGAGTCAGACACGCTAGCCAGCTACAAACCCAGACCCAGGTCTGAACCACATCCCCCAACAGCTGCAGGCTTAACTGAAAGCAGGTTAAGAAGTGTTCCTGTCTCTAACACTCAGATGTCCAGCTCCCAATGGGGCCCAAACCCCAAATAAATCGGTTTTACCCTGTATAAAGCTTATACAGGATAAACTCATAAATTGTTCGCCTTCTATAACACCGATAGAGAGTTATGCACAGCTGTTTGCCCCCCCAGGGTATTAATACATACTCTGGGTTAATCAATAAGTAAAAGGTGATTTTAATAAATACAAAAGGTAGGATTTAAGTGGTTCCAGGTGATAACAGACAGAACAAAATGAATTACCAAGCAAAATAAAATAAAACACACAAGTCTAAGCCTAGTACAGTAAGAAAACTGAATACAAATAAAACCTCACCCTCAAATGTTTCAATAAGCTTCTATCACAGACTGAACACCTTCCTAGTCTGGGCACAATCCTTTCCCCGGTACAGCCCTTGTTCCAGCTCAGGTGGTAGCTAAGGGATTTCTCATGACTGCAGCCCCCTTTGTTCTGTTCCACCTCCTTATATAGCTTTGGCACAAGGCGGGAATCTTTTGTTTCTCTGGGTCCCAACCCCGCCTTCTAAATGGAAAAGCACCAGGTTTTAGATGGATTTCAATACCAGGTGACATGGTCACATGTCCTGTGAGACCCCAAGCCTTCATTCCTCTCAGCCTGACTCACAGGAAGGCCTGCAAGCAAACAGAGCCATCCACACTTAATTGTCCTGGTTGATGGGAGCCATCAAGACTCCAAACCACTATTAATGGCCCACATTTTGCATAATTACAATAGGCCCTCAGAGTTATATTTCATATTTATAGTTTCAGATACAAGAATGATACATACATACAAATAGGATGATCACACTCAGTAGATTATAAGCTTTGTAATGATACCTTACAGGAGACCTTTTGCATGCAGCATATTCCAGTTACATAATATTCACACTCAATAGCATATTTTCATAAAATCATATGGAGTGTAACATCACACTTAAATCCTGGGCCCATGCTTGAGGAACTATGTGGGGATGGCTCTGGGGAGCAGTTTGCTGCAGAACTGGCATCAGAACAAGTGCCAAAGCCAGAGGCTGGTAAATTTCTGCTGCCATGTTTGTTGTTAGGGGAGGGGTTTCTGGTTTATGGGCCTATTAAATTATTAATACAACCTGGGATTTGTGTGTGTTTCTGTTCAGGGTGGGACCCGTGCAATTACCCTAGCACATCCCCGCCTTTCCCCTCTTCCCATGTGGGCTTCAAAATGGACAACGCGAAAAAACAGTTATATGAAATTGTTACTAGTGCTGATTGGTCTACGTATGGATTGCTGCTCCACATTTCATAGCCTCCCATGCCCCTCAGGTATGCACGCACAGTCCTGGGCTGCCTGTGAAATGAGTCAACCCCAGTATTTGGTCCTGCCATGAGGGCAGGGGACTGGACTCGATGACCTCTCGAGGTCCCTTCCAGTCCTAGAATCTATGAATCTATGAATCTATAAACCTGGCTGTAATGAATCCAGACAAAACTGGAGTGTGTATTTAGTCCATTGCTGGCTTTAATGTAGGAGTCCAAACTGCAGTAGAGAGTGTCTGTGTTAGGAGTCCCCATGGCTGGCTCGCAGTCAGGCATTTGCATGGTTGCAGGGTGCTTGGAAGGAGGCTGGACTGCATCTCCAGGCTAATTCTGCATCTTGTTGATTTTACCACAAATTGTCACCCGTTGCTGGCTGGTGATGAAAGTGAACTGACAGGAGTAGGAAGTCCAGCCAGTCGGTTATTTTCAGGGGCAGGGCATACTTATTAGGACTTCCTCTGTAATTCACAAGCCCCCTCCATTTTGAGAAGTGCTGGTCGGTCACTAGACACTGAAGTAGCTCCTTAGCATACTCAGATGTTCGTCCATTGATGATCTGGAACAGAAATTCATGCTTCATGTTTCTATTCAGGGACCTCCAGAATATCAGTGTTCTCCAGCGCTTGTCCTGCCTGGCAGGATTGAACTACTGCAGCTTGTAAATTCATACATTCCCCGCCCCCTGCCACTAATTGGTCATAAGTATCATCTTTCGACCTTGAATTAAAGTAGCCCCTTTCATAAACTGTGAAATGTATTTTGCACCATGCTCAGACAAGAATATTCTCTGTCTCCCTCCTTTCAAGGCCTTTCCAGCTCCACAGGGCAAATACATAACACCAGGAGCCTGGGTGTATGGACCACCTGCTGTGGGGGAAGAAAAAGAGAGTCGGAGATAAGCTAGGTAAAACTAATTAGAGAGACAAGGGTGAGATAATATCATTTACAGGTGATATCTTTTAAAACTAATTGGCACATCCAGGTCCAGAGGGCCCAAATGGAGTTCCAAAAGGTTAAGGATGTTCATAGGGTGGAAATAGATACAGTGGCTGCACAGTACGAGGAGAGATTGGCTTGGCAGACAGATTCATGGAACACAGCTGCCGGTTGAGAGAGGAAGACAGATTGCAGCAGAAGCAACTGTTTGAGCAATTATTTGAGCTCATGGCTACCAGATTGCAGGCTCCAGTGCAGCCTCCAGCTCCTGCTCCTGACCCCTGGTCTGAATCACCTCATTGCAATCATGCCCTGTAGCACATCCTTCTTTGGAAGATTCAGAGATCAGCTGGACCAAGGTCACAGGAAAACTGTAGCACATGGAATGGATAAATGTACCCTGTTCATTCAGCTACTTTTGTCCAGCACCGCCCGCCCCGTGCAAAACATGCCAGAAAGGCCGAGGACATGGAGATTACTGATGAACCCAGGAAGCTCAGTAGCACATACCGTCTCCACAGCCACCCCAGAACCTGCATGGCACGTATCAAAAGCTCAGGTTCTTCTTCCAGAAGAGAAAGGAGCTGTCCCAATCACTGTAAGTGTGAAAGGGGGGTCAATTTGTGAATTTGCTCTGGTGCCAGTTGGATTTTTAAGCTGAAATCTAACAAGTTAGGGCTTGCCAATATATAATGGAATTCAATGGGATAACCCCTTTGTATTGAGTCCAGGGAGCGTTAGCTTATTTGTTTGATGCTGGGTTCTTTTCAGGTCAACTTTTAATCTGAACAGAATTTCTCAAATCAGGATACTTTCTCACTCTTAATCAACTAACAATTTATTAATTCACCCAGAGCCACATTAATATATAATCAACAGTTCATCACTCAAACATAGACACAAACAGCTGAGGCTCAGCAATTTACACAAAGAACAATGCAAATTGCCACAATTTCTTATTACCATCACTTCTCAATTCTTTAGTACCTAAACACAGTTATCACACTTCCATGGGTGCACCTGTCTTTAAGGCACTTTGAAGAGGGTGGTTACTTCTCTTTGACTAGATTGGTCCAAAAGGGACAAGTTTAGAATATTAAAAGCAATTGCCTTAAAAACAATTGTTTTCAATCTCTCGTAGGCCAATTTGCTTGGATTCATAAAGGAGTTAAAATCTAAAATATCGTTACTTGAGGTCTCACTAGAGAGTATAGATTCAGCAAGATAACTTATAGCTATTTCTATTAAAGAATAGAAGGGGCAATACAATCTTTGACATGAATCATAGAATATCAGGGTTGGAAGGGACCTCAGGAGGTCATCTAGTCCCACCCTCTGCTCAAAGCAGGACCAATGCCCAACTAAATCATCCCAGCCAGGGCTTTGTCAAGCCTGACCTTAAAAACCTCTAAGGAAGGAGATTCCACCACCTCCCTAGGTAACCCATTCCAGTGCTTCACCACCTTCCTAGTGAAAAAGTTTTTCCTAATGTCCAACCTAAACCTCCCCAACTGCAACTTGAGACCATTACTCCTTGTTCTGTCATCTGCTACCACTGAGAACAGTCTAGATCCATCCTCTTTGGAACCCCCTTTCAGGTAGTTGAAAACAGCGATCAAATCCCTCCTCATTCTTCTCTTCTGCAGACTAAACAATCCCAGTTCCCTAAGGCCTGGTCTACACTAACCCCCCAATTCGAACTAAGATACGCAACTTCAGCTACGTGAATAACATAGCTGAAATCGACGTACCTTAGTTCGAACTTACCGCGGTCCAGACGCGGCAGGGCAGGCTCCCCCGTCGACTCCGCGTACTCCTCTCGCCGAGCAGGATTACCGGAGTCGACGGCGAGCACTTCTGGGTTTGATTTATCGTGTCCAGACAAGACGCGATAAATCGAACCCAGAAGTTCGATTGCCTGCCGCCAAACCAGCACGTAAGTATAGACATACCCTAAGCCTCGCCTCATAAATTATGTGCTCCAGCCCCCTAACCATTTTTGTTGCCCTCCGCTGGACTCTTTCCAATATTTCCACATCCTTCTTGTAGTGTGGGGCCCAAAACTGGACACAGTACTCCAGATGAGGCCTCACCAATGCGGAACAGAGGGGAACGATCACGTCCTTTGATCTGCTGGCAATGCCCCTATTTATACAGCTGTAGAGGGGTGATCACCCGCTCCTGCCTGGGAGGGGTTAAAAGTAGCCCTGGGGAGGGCTGTGGCTGGGAGAAAGCAGCTACTAGGCTGATTGGGGAAGCAGCTGCAGCTGAGCCACGCCCCAATCAGGTCACAGCTGGCCCTATAAAAGGCCAGTGAGCCAGGAGCTGGGAGAGTCTCCCTCTAGCAGAGGAGGGAGATGGACCTAGCTGCCTGAGCCCTAAAGGGTACTGGAGTGAAGCAGGGCTGGGGAAAGGCCAGAGGAGCTGGGGAGCTCCAGTCTGGCAACTCCCCAGGCTGCAGGGCCCGGTCCAAGGCCCATAGAGGTACTGGGAGGCAGAGGAAGGCAGCAGGTCCGAACAACCTTGCCTATGATGAGTGGCTTGTACACTGCAGTCTGCCCCAGGGAGCGGGGGCTTGATGATGACTGGAAGTAGCCCAGACTGAGGCAAGGTGGGGATTAGAGGGTTGGGGGTTCCCTAGAGAGGGGAGACCCAGAGGCAGAGTGTGGGGATATTGCCAGGGGGCAGCCCCCAAGATAAAAGGGCACCGGGGTCCGGGAGGGACACAGGGCCAGCGGACAGCGAGACAATAGCCTGCAGAGGGTGCTCCGGAGGCTGGACGAGCTAATTCCCTGAGAGACCAGCAGGAGGCACCGCAGGGGTGAGTCACCACACCGTCACAACAGCCCAAAATGCTGTTAGCCTTCTTGGCAATAAGGGAACACGGCTGACTCATATCCAGCTTCTCATCCACTGTAACCCCTAGGTCCTTTTCTGCAGAACTGCTGCCTAGCCACTCAGTCCCTAGTCTGTAGCAGTGAATGGGATTCTTCCATCCCAAGCGCAGGACTCTGCACTTGTCCTTGTTGAACCTCATCAGATTTCTTTTGGCCCAATCCTCTAATTTGTCTAGGTCCCTCTGTATCCTATCCCTACCCTCCAATGTATCTACCTCTCCTCCCAGTTTAGTGACATCTGCAAACTTGCTGAGGGTGCAGTCCACACCATTCTCCAGATCATTAATGAAGATATTGAACAAAACTGGCCCAAGGACCGACCCTTGGGGCACTCCGCTTGAAACTGGCTGCCAACTAGACATGGAGCCATTGATCACTACCCATTGAGCCCGACGATCTAGCCAGCTTTCTATCCACCTTATAGTCCATTCATCCAGCCAATACTTTTTTAACTTGCTGACAAGAATACTGTGGGAGACCGTATCAAAAGCTTTGCTAAAGTCAAGGAATAAATGAAATCTCACCACTTCTTCATAATCTCTTAACCTTGGGATGGGGGAGAGTCCTTCCACACAACTAGCCCAAGGGTTTGTCACACCTGGGATTCTGCAGCTTTTTGTGTTGGGTTCAGTCAACTGCACTGAATATCTGGTGACGTCAGTTTATAACCCCAGTTTCAGGGCTCGTTGGAGTGACCACTCTCTGATTCCTGTTGGAAGTGGGGCCAAGTGGGGCCTCAGATTTCAGCTCCCGTAGTTTCTCCGCAGCTTCCACTGGTAAGCTGTAAATGGCACTGGCGTATAACAAATTTCCTTAATCCTTTTCTTGTCAAAGCCTTTTTAAGTTTGATTCATTTCAAGGACTGTATTTCATAATTTGCCCCTACTATCTATTGGGATCCCCCCCTTTAAGCAATTTCTCTTAATACCCCAAAATTATATCCTGGTTTCTATCTTTCAACATTTATCCTACCTTGCGCCAGACAATTTCTATTACTTCTAGAGTGCAACAGTTATTTACAATGAAAACCAACAAAATCCTTATAACCTTCTGTCAAGGATGTATCCCCACTTTGAACTTTAGGGTACAAGAGTGGGGGCCTGCATGAGGACTCCTAAGCTTATCTACCAGCTTAGCTTTGGTCCGCTGCCACCATCACAAGAACTCCCTCCCTGGGAAGCCTTGAGAAACCTTTCACCAATTCTCTGGTGAACACAGATCCAAACCCCCTTGGATCTTAAAACAAGGAGAACTTAACCATCCCCCCTCCTTCCTCCCACCCTCCTTTCACCAACTCCTGGTGAGTACAGATCCAAACCCCCTTGGATCTTAAAACAAGGAGAAATCAATCTGGTTCTTAAAAAGAAGGCTTTTAATTAAAGAAAAAGGTAAAAATCATCTCTGTAAAATCAGTATGGAAAATAACTTTACAGGGTAATCAAACTTAAAGAGCTCAGAGGACCCCCCTTTGTCTTAGGTTCAAAGTACAGCAAAACAAAGATAAACACTCTGGTAAAAGGTACATTTACAAGTTGAGAAAACAAAGTAAATCTAAGACGCCTTGCCTGTCTTTTTACTTACAAGTTTGAAATAGGAGAGACTTGTTTAGAAAGATGGGGAGAACCTGGATTGATGTCTGGTCCCTCTCAGTCCCAAGAGCGAACCACCCCTTAAAACAAAGAGCACACACAAAAGCCTTTCCCCCCCCAAGATTTGAAAGTATCTTGCCCCCTTATTGGTCCTTCGGGTCAGGTGTCAGCCAGGTTACCCGAGCCTCTTAACCCTTTACAGGTAAAAGGATTTGGAGTCTCTGTACACAGAGAGCTGTTACCCTTCCCTTTATAGTTATGACACCTTCTATATCTGGAGGACATAATCTGTACATTCTTTGAGTATACTAAGCATTCCACGTTATTTTGGACTCAGAAGAGAACAAGAGACATTCTCCACATATAGAAAGATATTAAAGGGTTACTCACCTTGTGCAGTAACTGAGGTTCTTTGAGATGTGTGCCCCTGTGAGTGCTCAACTTTTGGTGATTGTGCGCCCCTGCATCTCTGGTCAGAGAATTTTGACAGCAGTACCTGTATGGACTGCACATGTGCTCTCCCTATCTCGCACCTGCTACAGCAGTTAACTAGCACTGTGCAGCCACTCCACCCCACTCCAGTTCCTTGTCTACCCCAGATGACTTAGTTAGATCTCCAGAGTAGAGGGGAGGAGGATGGCTAGTGGAGCACCCACAGGGACTCAGATCTCGAAGAACCTCAGGTACTGCACAAGGTAAGTAACCTTTCTTCTTCTTCGAGTGATGTCCCTGTGGGTGCTTCACTTTAGGTGACTGTAGAGCAGTGCCCCTCGGGGGAAGGAGGGGCTTCGGAGTTAGGTCTGAATGGATGATAAGACCGTGTTTCCAAGCCGCCTGTCAGATGCTGAGTCCTGGTCAATGACATAGTGTTGTATGAATGTGTGAGATGATGTCCAAGTAGCTGCTTTACATATGTTAGTGATAGGCACATCATTCAAGAAGGCTACTGATGTGGCTACTGGTCTTGTGGAATGTGTTCTGATCCATGATGGGGGGTTGTAGCTCATGCTGATGGTAGCAAATCTGGATGCAGACTGAAATCCATTTGGAAAGTCTCTGCTGAGATATGGGTTTGCCTTTAGACTATTCCATAGTGGAGAGAAACAATTTAGGAGTTTTTCTGAATGATTTGGTCCGTTCGAGATAAAAGGCTCTTTTTATCTGACGTCCAGGGTGTGAAATGCCACCTCTTGTCTGTTCTTGTTAGGTTTAGGGAAGAATGTGGGGAGATGAATGGGTTGGTTGAAGTGGAATGAAGAATGGATTTTAGGTAAAAATGTAGAATGCGGTCTTAGGGTGACCTTATTCTTCAGAAAGATTGTATATGATGGGTATGCCATAATGGCCCCGAGTTCTCCTACATGCCTTGAGGATGTGACAGCGATGAGAAAGGCTACTTTCATGGAAAGGTAGCAAGCACATAGCCAGAGGTTCGAATGGGGCACTTGTGAAAGTTTGAAGCGCTAAAGTCTGGTCCCATGGAAGAGTTGGGGCTCTGGGTTCTGGATAGAGGTTGCTTACTCGCTGTAAGAATCTTTTAGTAACTGGATGTGCAAAGACTGAAACCACATCCACTTTATGGTGGAAGGTTGTGATCGCTGCCGGGTGGACTTGTATTGAACTCTTTGAGAGACCCGATTTCTTAAGCTGAAGTATGTAGTCCAGGACTAATGGCAGGATAGAGGTAGTGGCTTCAATTTGTTTATTTAGGCACCACGTGCAGAATCTCTTCCATTCGTGGAGGTATGTTGAGCATATAGTTGACCATCTGTTGTTTAACAAGGTGTCTTTAACTTACTCAGAGCAGATTATCTCGTTGCCTTGGAACCATTGAGGAGCCAAGCTCTCAGATGGAGTGTCTCCAGGTTCAGGTGCAAGGTCTGGCCTGCGTCCTGTGAAAGGAGATTTGGGAAGAAGTGGGAGGATGCGTGGTGTACATGCTGAGACCTATTGTAGGTATGGATACCAGGTTTGCATGGGCCATGCAAGGACTATGAGGATGACTTTGGCTTAGTCAGTCCTGAACTTGTGTATGACCCTGGACAGCAATTTAGGTGAGCACCAATGAATTCCAGTTCTTGAAGTGGTGTTAATGTTGACTTTTGAAGATTTATTTGTAGACTGAGGTTTGTGAAGAGTGACATTGTCTTTTGTGTTGCTTTATCAGCTTCTCCTTGAGTGGGAGCCTTGAGGAGGCAGTCAGCTAAATATGGGTATATCACGACCCCTTGCATGTGTAGGTCGGCCGCCACCACTGCTAGAACTTTGGAAAACACTTGGAGAGCCATGGAGAGGCCAAAGGGCAGTACTGTGTATTTATAGTGATCCTGCCCCAAGACGAATCGGAAGAATCATCTGTGTGCTGAGTGAATGGCAATGGGAAAATCTTAGGGCTGTCGATTGATCACAGTTAACTCAAAAAGATTAATTGCAATTAAAAAAATTAATCACGATTGATCGCACTGTTAAACAATAGAATACCATTTGAAATTTATTAAATATTTTTGGATATTTTTCTACATTTTCAAATACATTGATTTCTATTACAACCCAGAATACAAAGTGTACAGAGCTCACTTTATTTTATTATTTTTTATTATAAATACTTGCACTGTAAAAAATGATAAACAAAAGAAATAGTAAGGAGTCCGGTGGCACCTTTTGTTATTTTTGTAGCTACAGACTAACATGGCTACTCCGATAAAAGAAAGAGTATTTTTCACTTCACCTCATACAAGTACTGTTGTACAATCTCTTTATTGTGAAAGTTTAACTTACAAATGTAGATTTTTTTTTGTTACACAACTACACTCAAAAACAAAACAACGTAAAACTTTAGAGACTACAAGTCCACTCGGTCCTACTTCTTGTTCAGCCAATCTCTAAGACAAACAAGTTTGTTTACGTTTATGGGAGATACTGCTGCCTGCTTCTTATTTATAATGTGAGAAAGTGAGAACAGGCAGTCACATGGCACTTTTGTAGCTGGCGTTGCAAGGTATTTACGTGCCAGATATGCTAAACATTCATATGCCTCTTCATGCTTCGGCCACCATTCCAGAGGACATGCTTCCATGCAGATGATACTTGTTAAAAAATTAACGAATTACCGTATATACTCGTTTATTTAGCCCATTCATTTATAAGCCGACCCCCCAAGATGGTTAGGTACAAATAGCAAAAACTGTATGATCCTTTCATAAGCCAACCCGATATTGCAGGGGTTGGCAAACTTTGGCTCCCGGCCGTCAGGATAAGCAGCTGGCAGGTTGGGACGTTTTGTTTACTTGGAGCATCTGCAGGCATGGAGCCCCTCAGCTCCCTGTGACTGCGGTTCGCCGTTCCCAGCCAACGGGAGCTGCGGGAAGTGGAGCGCCACTTCCCGCAGCTCCCGTTGGTTGGGAACGGCAAACGGCAGCCACAAGGAGCTGAGGGGCTCCGTGCCTGCATGTGCTCCAGGTAAACAAAATGACAATGTATTAGATATTCAATTCAATGATTCCATAGAGTTTAAAATCATCAAATTTTGGTGTAGACCCATTTATAAGC
>NW_020698889.1:0-1350 GCF_002925995.2 Terrapene triunguis
TTTGTGGGTCTGAGCATTGTAGTCTGAAGGCACAAACTGGTTCAGGTGTCATTGGGACATTAGAGCTAGTAGGTGGAGCAGAGCAGGTGGTGGTTGAGAAGTGGGTTGAAGGAGGAGAGGGATGGCGATGAGGGAGAGCGAATTGGGAAGCTGTTCCTAGCTGATGGCGTGCAGTGAAGGCAGGTAGGAAATAGGGACGGGGTGGAGGGAAAAAAAGGGCAAGCAGGGGGCTGGAGCGCAGGAAGTGGGACAGGTGTGCAGCAAGATTAGGTTTGAGCCAGAGGCAAGAGTGGAGCCTCAGTGAGGAAGAGAAGCTAGGATGGGACAAGGAAGAAGTGATTCCGATGCCTGCCCCGCCCCCCCGAACTGCCGTGGTGGGCCCAACACTGTACATGCCATGGAGGGCGTCTCTGGAGTGACTCTGGGGAGGAGGAGAGGCCAGGAGTATGCAGGTTTTGAGGCCCAGCACCTCACACAGGTAGCCCGGCTATGCTGTAGCAGCTACTCTGGGCCAGAGGCTGGACAAGCAGCCACGGGTGGGAGATCTGTCCTTGTTGTCATTACAGATTTATTAGCAAGGACAAACGGACACAGTCTGTCTCCCTCCAGGCATTCCTGCCCTTGTTGAAGAAGGCTGCGCAGGAGAGCACCCAGACAGGGCTCAGCTGCGGCAAGGCGGCCATTATCAACGTGTCCAGTATAGGGGGCTCCATCGGGAACACCCCCAGCATGGCCACCTTTCCTGTCATCTCCTACCGCTGCAGCAAGGTCTGGCCCATCTGCTAACAAGTCGTGGGATCCGGGGGTGGTGGGGTGCATGTCCTATCTGACAATTCTGCAGTTACCCCGAAACAAAACACGCCCTGATGGTGTGTCCCGTGCTGATTCATGCACCAGGAAAGGGAAGGTTTCAGAGTGGCAGCCGTGTTAGTCTGTATCCGCAAAAAGAACAGGAGTACTTGTGGCACCTTAGAGCCTAACAAATTTATTTGAGCATAAGCTTTCGTGGGCTACAGCCCACTTCATCAGATGCATAGCATGGAACATAGAGTAAGAAGATATATATACATACAGAAAACATGAAAAGGTTGGAAGTTGCCATACCAACTCTAAGAGGCTAATTAAATAAGACGAGCTATTGTCAGCAGGAGAAAAAAAAACTTTTGTAGCGAGAATCAAGATGGCCCATTTCAGACTGTTGACAAAAAGGTGAGAGGATACTTAACATGGGGAAATCATTCTGAACTATCTATGCCCATTTTGCCCCCCAAACAGAGCGCGTTCCCCTTCATAAAAGACTTAAGCCCTGACTATCCTTACAGCCAAATACTCTTAATTTCTGCCCCCTGC
>NW_020698890.1:0-9940 GCF_002925995.2 Terrapene triunguis
TTGCTTTGCAACAGCATGAAGGTAGAAATTAGGGGGCAGCAGAAGTGGCTTTGCAGCAGTGCTGGTCCAGAGACAGGTTCTGGGGGCCAACTGAACTGGTTTTTACAGTGGCAGAGTCGCAGATGGGTGATCTTTGAATCTAGATGAATTGGTATAGTTGGGAGATTTCAAAAGCACCAAGGAGATTTAGGAGCACAAGTCTTGAGAGCTGGTGGTATTTGTGATCCTAAACCTCTTGGGCACTTTTGAAACTCTTCCTGTTAGTGCCTGAGGATTTCTTCTTGTATTAAATTCTGCAATTGAAAAAACATTTCAGTCTAAAAAGAATCAACATCAAAGGGAAAATGTGGTAATGTCTTTAATAAGGGTAAAAATCTAAATTAGGTACAAACAATAGAAGTCAATAGTATGTGTCAAAATCTAGTAAAAATGCCATGTACATTCAGAGCCAGCATGTACAGGGTACAAAACTCATTCAATGTACAGGCAAAGTTCTTGCATTATTTAATCATGGACCTTTAGTACTGAGTCCAGTTGCAGCCCTTCTGGAATCTCCACTCTATCAGAATAATAATCGGTTTGCATTAAAAATATCCAAAAGAAATAAAACTGAATTTCAGCCAGACCTAAAAACAATGCAAACCAGCCCAGGGAAATTCCCACTGATGTTTTCACTTTTACCTTTCAGACTATGTCTCCTCTCAATCCTCCAGTTTCTCACAGACTTCTCTGTAGTCCTGGGAAACTGGCCACAATGGCTCAAAAGCCACATCAACAGACAGACAATAGTACTTTGAATTAATCCCCTTTAATACCATAGTGGGGGGTGAATTCCATTTCTGGGCATGAGGCATCCTTTGGTTCTTTCTCGATGGCTCTGACAGGTACACTTTTGCTTTAAATCAAAGCTACTATGTTTTCATTAGAATACATCAATTATGATGCCATAAACAGCTCATTTTAAATCCAGGGCAGAAATAGGCAGCCAGCAACAGCAGAGTTTGTAAGGAGCAAAGATCCCTTTTTCATGCAAGTATCCCTAACCATAATAAATAAGGGAAGAACTGCAACCCCAGAACATATCTGACATATCAGAAGAAATGTTTTTATATATGTTTTCTATCATCAGGTTTTTAAATTTGAAGTGGCAGCAACATTTGATCTTCCAGAAGATTTTTTTTTTTTAATTCTGATTGGTTTCAGCCAGAGCGCTTGTTTATTTCCTGCAATATATCCCCTCTCT
This sequence comes from Terrapene triunguis, assembly GCF_002925995.2. Lineage (NCBI taxonomy): Eukaryota > Metazoa > Chordata > Testudines > Emydidae > Terrapene > Terrapene triunguis. The sequence continues at coordinate 1,244 of NW_020698890.1, forward strand.
CTTCTCTTCCTCCCTTAGCATTATTTATCATGACACGTGGAGGGTTTGTAAATGATATTCCTGAACACAGAGCTGAGATTTGTCTGGAAACATCTGGAGCAGTTGTGGAAGAGAAGGACTCTGTTTGTATAAGAATACTTTGTATTTTGTTTCTTCAGAATTTTTTCCTGTCTTTCTTTCTCCAGGCACCATGAACCAAGCTACAAAGACTGAGCCAAATATCACTCTGCTGATTCAAGCAAAATTTCTATTTACTTTGGTGGGAATGTTCCCTGAGTAACTGGCAATGAGCAGAATTGGCTCCATTACATGTATTGATATACGTCCTTTGGGCTAGATTTTGACTCAGGCTGAGCATCTATGCAGGGAAGTAAGAGGAAGTAAGAACCCCTATGCACTCTTACACAGGCTACTCAGACCTTTGCTCTGGACATGAAGGACTAAACAGAGCCTTGTGCCACTTAGTCTGGAGCAGGTGGGCATGGGAGGGTAGGAAATGGGAAGAGCCTTGGCTCCACCCTAACCTGTTGTTGGCCACAGTAACTGAGCCAACATAGTCAGCATAGGGTGAAGGGTATAATTTGCTGCTGGAACATGCCAAGAGTGAGTCACTAACCATGCCTTCTGGAGCTGGAGAGAGAAGGAAGGAAGCAGAGGAGGAATTATGACTCAGATGTGTGTCTAAGGGCTTGTCTACACTTATAGTGCTGCAGAGGCTCCTCTGTCACGCTTAGTGAAGACACTACCTACACTGGCGGGAGAGCTTCTCCCATCACCATAGATATTCCAACTCCCCAAGAGGCGGTAGCTACATTGATGGTAGAAGCCCTCCCATCGAGATAGCGCTGTCTACACGGGGAGCTCGGTGGGTATAACTGCCTCACTCAGGGGCATGGATTTCCTACACCCCAGAGCAACATAGTTATACTGACAAAAGTTTGCAGTGTAGACCAGGGCTGAGTCACAGTGCCTCTTGAGATGGTGCAGCAGCTCATGGACTGATTGCTGCGCAAGGCTGTCCCTAAAGTCATCATAGAATCATAGAAGATTAGAATTGGAAGAGATCTCAGGGGGTCATCTAGTCCAACCCCCTGCTCAAAGCAGGACCAACACCAACTGAATCATCATTTAGTCCTATGTTCTTTTTGTGATTTGCATTATAACTTACTAACTATGAGCCCAATCCTGCAAGGTGCTGAGTGCCCTCAACCCCCACTGAATGGAATGGTGCTTAGAGCCTCAGGAGATCAGCGTTTGTATCCAGGCTGCTATCTGCCGTAGTCCACAGCTGTGAGATCATTGTGTGACTTCTCATTCTGCCCATTCTAGGAACTGTACAAATAAACAAGGCCCTGTTTCTGCCACCTATATTCATACTGAACAGCATCGCGCTCTGCGAGGAGCCTGGTGAGCTCCCCATAGAGTAAGGTGTCACTCAACATGAGCAGGATGGCAGATTTTGCCCCTTAACGTTGAGATTTTCACAGCCTCTTAGGGGATTTGGATACATATTTCCCATTAATTTGACAATTTCCGCCTTAGCCTCTAGCCACTTTTACTGAGCACTGCTACATGTTGTAAACCCAGATGTGACAGTATCAGTTATATTCTGTTTCATTCCAGCCTCTTAAAATGCCATTGACTTTACAACATGACAACACTCTCTACATAACCTATTTTTTTTCCTTTGGAGGGAGGGCGAGCAATTAAAGCCAAGAGGAACATGTAAGGGAACTATCACAGAGTACGGCAGCTTCTGTTGTGATTCATTTTCAGTGACCTTACTCAGAAACAAATGTCTTTTGTTAAACTGTTAGAACTGATATAATTTAGTTAGTAACCACCAATTTCCTTAGCAATTTCAGATGGCTTTTTGCAGATTAGTCCTGCAGATTGGATCTTGTTAGGGTTTCCAGTTATTCATAATCTTTTCCTCTGAGACTTTACATGTATGTATATGAAAAATGTGAAAAATGAATCCACATACTGAATGAAAAATGAATCCACATACTGAATACCTGAAACATTTTACTTTGTATTTTGTATTTTGTATTTTCCCTTTTGTCTATAGTTACAAAAACAGCACACACACACACACACACTGGAATGTCTCATTAGCAATTCTTTGCAGATACATTTTTCTTACTAATAAGAACATAAGAACATAAGAATGGCTGTACTGGGTCATAGCAAAGGTCCATCCAGCCCAGTATCCTGTCTACCTACAGTGGCCAATACCAGGTGCCCCAGAGGGAGTGAACCTAACAGGTAATGATCAAGTGATCTCTCTCCTGCTGTCCATCACCACTCTCTGACAAACAGAGGCTAAAGACATCATTCCTTACCCATCCTGGCTAACAGCCATTAATGGACTTAACCTCCATGAATTTATCCAGTTCTTTTTTAAACCCTGTTATAATCCTAGCCTTCACAACCTCCTCAGGCAAGGAGTTCCACAAGTTGACTGTGCGCTATGTGAAGAACTTCCTTTTATTCGTTTTAAACCTGCTGCCCATTAATTTCATTTGGTGGCCCCTAGTTCTTATATTATGGGAACAAGTAAATAACTTTTCCTTATTCACTTTCTCCACATCAGTCATGATTTTATATACCTCTATCATATCCCCCCTTAGTCTCCTCTTTTCCAAGCTGAAAAATCCTAGCCTCTTTAATCTCGCCTCATATGGGACCCGTTCCAAACCCCTAATCATTTTAGTTGCCCTTCTCTGAACCTTTTCTAATGCCAGTATATCTTTTTTGAGATGAGGAGACCACATCTGTTCGCAGTATTCAAGATGTGGGCATACCATGGATTTATATAAGGGCAATAAGATATTCTCTGTCTTATTCTCTATCCCCTTTTTAATGATTCCTAACATCCTGTTTGCTTTTTTGACTGCTGCTGCACACTGCGTGGACATCTTCAGAGAACTATCCACGATGACTCCAAGCTCTTTTTCCTAATTCGTTGTAGCTAAATTAGCCCCCATCATATTGTATGTATAGTTGGGGTTATTTTTCCCAATGTGCATTACTTTACATTTATCCACATTAAATTTCATTGCCATTTTGTTGCCCAATCACTTAGTTTTGTGAGATCTTTTTGAAGTTCTTCAAAGTCTGCTTTGGTCTTAACTATCTTGAGCAGTTTAGTATCATCTGCAAACTTTGCCACCTCACTTTTTACCCTTTTCTCCAGATAATTTATGAATAAGTTGAATAGGATTGGTCCTAGGACTGACCCTTGGGGAACACCACTAGTTACCCCTCTCCATTCTGAAAATTTGCCATTTATTCCTACCCTTTGTTCCCTGTCTTTTAACCAGTTCTCAATCCAGGAAAGGATCTTCCCTCTTATCCCATGACAAGTTAATTTACGTAAGAGCCTTTGGTGAGGGACCTTGTCAAAGGCTTTCTGGAAATCTAAGTACACTATGTCCACTGGATTCCCCTTGTCCACATGTTTGTTGACCCCTTCAAAGAACTCTAATAGATTAGTAAGACATGATTTCCCTTTACAGAAACCATGTTGACTTTTGCCCAACAATTTATGTTCTTCTATGTGTCTGACAATTTTATTCTTTACGATTGTTTCAACTAATTTGCCCGGTACTGACGTTAGACTTACCGGTCTGTAATTGACGGGATCACCTCTAGAGACCTTTTTAAATATTGGCATTACATTAGCTATCTTCCAGTCATTGGGTACAGAACCGATTTAAAGGACAGGTTACAAACCATAATTAGTAGTTCCGCAATTTTACATTTGAGTTCTTTCAGAACTCTTGGGTGAATGCCATCTGGTCCCGGTGACTTGTTAATGTTAAATTTATCAATTAATTCCAAAACCTCCTGTAGTGACACCTCAATCTGTGACAATTCCTCAGATTTGTCACCTACAAAAGCCAGCTCAGGTTTGGGAATCTCCCTAACATCCTCAGCCGTGAAAACTGAAGCAAAGAATTCATTTAGTTTCTCTGCAATGACTTTATCGTCTTTAAGTGCTCCTTTTGTATCTTGATCATCCAGGGGCCCCACAGGTTGTTTAGCAGGCTTCCTGCTTCTGATGTACTTAAAAAACATTTTGTTATTACCTTTTGAGTTTTTGGCTAGCTGTTCTTCAAACTCCTTTTTGGCTTTTCTTATTACATTTTTACTCTTAATTTGGCAGTGTTTATGCTCCTTTCTATTTACCTCACTAGGATTTGACTTCCACTTTATAAAAGATGCCTTTTTATCTCCCACTGCTTCTTTTACATGGTTGTTAAGCCACGGTGGCTCTTTTTCAGTTCTTTTACTGTGTTTTTTAATTTGGGGTATACATTTAAGTTGGGCCTCTAGTATGGTGTCTTTGAAAAGTGTCCATGCAGCTTGCAGGGATTTCACTCTAATCACTGTACCTTTTAATTTCTGCTTAATTTTTGCATAGTTCCCCTTTCTGAATTTAAATGCCACAGTGTTGGGCTGTTGAGGTGTTCTTCCCACCACAGGAATGTTAAAAGTTATTACATTATGGTCACTATTTCCAAGCGGTCCTGTAGTTACCTCTTGGACCAGATCCTGTGCTCCACTCAGGACTGACTCGAGAATTGCCTCTCCCCTTGTGGGTTTCTGTTACAGCTGCTCGAAGAAGCAGTAATTTAAAGTATCGAGAAATTTTGTCTCTGCATTTCGTCCTGAGGTGACATGTACCCAGTCAATATGGGGATAATTGAAATCCCCCACTATTACTGAGTTCTTTATTTTGATAGCCTCACTAATCTCCCTTAGCATTTCATCATCACTATCACTGTCCTGGTCAGGTGGTCGATAATAGATCCCTAATGTTATATTCTTATTAGAGCATGGAATTACTATCCATAGAGATTCTATGGAACATGTGGATTCACGTAAGATTTTTACTTCATTTGATTCTACATTTTCTTTCACATATAGTGCCACTCCCCCACTGCACAACCTGTTCTGTCCTTTCGATATATTTTGTACCCCGGAATGATTGTGTCCCATTGATTGTCCTCACTCCACCAGGTTTCTGTGATGCCTATTATATCAATATCCTCCTTTAACACGAGGCACTCTAGTTCACCCATCTTATTATTTAGACTTTTAACATTTGTGTACAAGCACTTTAAAAACTTGTCACTATTTATTTGTCTGCCCTTTTCTGATGTGTCGGATTCTTTTTTATGTGAATGTTTCTTGTCTGATCTGGCCCCTACTTTATCCTCTTCCATCCTCTCCTCCTGACTAAAACCTAGAGAATCTCTATCAATAGACTCTCCTCTAAGAGAAGTCTCTGTCCGATCCACGTGCTCCTCTGCAGCAGTCGGCTTTCCCCCATCTCTTAGGGCTGGTCCACACTAAGCCCCCAGTTCGAACTAATATACGCAACTTCAGCTACGTGAATAACGTAGCTGAAGTCGAAGTATCTTAGTTCGAACTTAAAGGTACTTACCGCGGGTCCACACGCGGCAGGCAGGCTCCCCCATCGACTCCGCCTACTCCTCTTGCGGAGCAGGATTACCGACGTCGACGGCGAGCACTTCCGGGATCGATTTATCGCGTCTAGACAAGACGCAATAAATCGATCCCAGAAGATCGATTGCTTGCCGCCAAGCAAGGTAAGTATAGACGTACCCTTAGTTTAAAAACTGCTCTGCAATCTTTTTAATGTTAAGTGCCAGCAGTCTTGCTCCACTTTGGTTTATGTTACAATGCAAATAGTTCAAGTAGAAATTTGCAATACATAAATTTAATACACCACCAAAAAACAAACAAAAATATGATGCTGATGATAAATTATTTTATTATCTGCTTTTTATTATCTCTCCTGTTCTGCAAATTGGTCCTACTTTGGTATGTATATGATGCAGACAATAATGATAGGGATATACAGGTGTATATGTGTATCATGTAATACAGACAATTCTTTTTTTAATTATGCAACCAGCTAGTGCAAGGAAACATTTTGAGTATTAGAAAGAGAGGCTTGGACGAAAAGACTGGCTAGAATGGGTTTTAATAAACTGTAATTGGGAAATGAAATCCTAGAAGAGTCTAACAGAGACTAATAATGTCTGATGACAAAAATGCTAATGGTAAAGAAAATATCTGTGGTAGTGATCCTAAACCTGTGAGTTTTCACATTCTGTGTGTTTTCTCTCCTGGGTTCTCAGAGAGGCTCTATGTGAAGTCTTAATAACAATGTGGTGATTGTCCTGGGGAAAAAATGTCAATTTAAAACAAAACAATCAATTCTATTTACTTGAGTAAAATCTCTCTCTCTCATTTCCAGTCAGTTCACATGTTATTCCTTGAATGAAATAGTTTCTATTTCATAACATCTGGATTTTATATTGTTTCCAATCAGGTCTCCACTGTTACTGGTGCTTTTAGCCATACATAGGTTTCATCCCACACTGGGAGACTGCCATATTTGGTTTGTTTGTTTTTTAAGCAGAAATGGTGGAGCTTTATGCAGAATTACTTACTCCTATATTTAATACACATTGTAATTGCGTCTCATTGTGCACATTTTTTACATTGTTGAGGGAAGAAAATTAATAGTAAAATAAACTAAGAAACAGAAAGAAAATCAAATCTCATGCCCAGGGACATAAACCTGTCTCAATGAGGGAATAATTTGTAGCATTGCAAAGTAAGCTAAGTCATTTATGTGGAGTCTTCACCTTCCTCTGAAGCACCAGCTGTTGACTATTGCCAGAAGCAGGATATAGGATGAATGGTCAGTGTGCTGATATGACAAATCATCTGTTCCTCAAGCAAACCCTGCCCGATAGCACTAGAGTATGACGGAACTGATTTGAGTGCTAATATATCTTTGTCCCGGTGGTCAGCTTTTGTCATGACAACAAATTGATGTTCTTTCTTCACTGCCCTTGCGGAAGCATGTGTGGGGAGGGGGGTCTCCCTTCCAAAGGATATTCACCTTCTGACATAAATACACATAGTGATAGACAATGCTGAAGAATAAATCAACCAGGAAAACATAACAGGAGGGTCAGAAATATTATGGCAAAGGAAAAAACAATGAGAATATTGTATGTGTCAGGACTTTGATTGCTGTTTCATAAACAAACGTCTTCCCATTGTTGTATATTTTACTTGGATATCCTGTCTCTTTCATTGTGCCCTCTGTGCCAGTAAGGTTTTGAAAAGGACAAAAGCAACTGAAAGGTTCCACATATGATATATTTGGAAAAACAAAAAGACTTCTGCTGAAGTCTAGAAATGTTTAAAAGTGAGAATGGGTCCCACTGAAATATTAACTGGCATCTTTTTCCATATGTGCAGAACAGGAAGAAATATAGGAAAGGAAAAGTTTCTCCTTAGACATGCCTTAGAGATTCACCATTCTGTATATTCCATCTGAAGGTTCCCTGTATTCTGTGAGATTGGTTATAAAAACATAAATTTCCTAGTTCTATTGCAATGCTGCCTTTCCCAACTTAGCTAGAGATTCAAGTCCCTTGTGTAACAGAGTATACAAGCCCTTCTTGGCTTTGTGAGATACCCTCCTGGACTAAAAACATACCCATCCTAAAGCAAATCTCAAGTGTTGGGTGGTTAAATGTGTTGAGAGTCCATCAGTGATATTTATTGGAACCAGTTCCTTGTCATGATCCTAATCTAGTCATATGGATGGATCCCTGGGAGCACAGTTGCTGTAGATTGGATGAGCAGGTGTTCCAGTCTTTCCTGTTTGCCTGGAGGCAAGTTAAGTGAGATTCATCTGGAAATCCACTAACCAGGGTAGTTGACCTCTTCTACTTTAATGTGCCAGTTAAGGGAATCAATGAAAGGGGCTTACTTGTTATCAGAATAGGGGAAGCAAGGTGGAGACACCTGGAGGGAGAAAGATGGTTTCTGAGACAGGGACACAGTAACCTCTTTGAACCCAGAGATTCTTCTCAAGCTTCACCACCAGTCGGGAACTAGAGAGCTGAATGTGTTTGCTACCTTCTGAAATTATAAACAGGATTCCTAGTACTCTGAAAATTAATCACAAAGTGCAAACTCTAGGGCTGATCAAAAGTTAGCTATCAAGATTGTTTGTCAAGAGAAAAGTGCGTTTTCAACTGAACATTTTATTTTACAGTATCTGCTTTCTGTGGAAAATATTGAGGTTTTTGTAAAACTTTTTGGCTGAAGACCAAAAACTTCTAGGCTTTGGTAGAAAATCTCCCTCCCGCCCATTTAAAAAAAAAAGAAATTTAATGAATTTTCCATTGAAATTTTTGACAAAAGTGATTTTTTTTTCGCATGGCCATCAAAACATTTGATGGGGAGAACCCATTTTCTAACCTGTCCTGGAAACCTGATATTTTTTAGTTTTCCTCCACAATATAGAAAAAAATCAGAAATAAATTCCCATTGATATGGATCAATATTGACAGTTGCAATTTTAAGAAATGAAATAAAATTTTAAAATCTGACCATATGGAAGAGTTACACTGGGGTCAAAGGGATAAATCCAAAGTCCAGTGAAGATTTCCCCTGGACTTTCGCTCATGCCCACAGTGAAGGTACAAGACAGCAGGTACATGCTGATCTCAGGGGCAGCTTAACAGCACAGAGGTGAGAGTCAATGGGCAGCTTTGCAGAAGCACTGGACATGAAGGTAGCAGGTGGCTGAGGCAATAACGTCATGTAGGCCAGATTCAGTGGGTGGCTGAG